>NC_045611.1:47099936-47402414 GCF_009762305.2 Zalophus californianus
TTAAATTATTAATTATAACTGTTCAATACTAATTTTATTGTATATGTTAATTAAAGATTGTATTTATTTATTTGAGAATGAGACAGCGAGCAAGAGCATGAACGGGGTGGGGGGAGGGAGAAGCAGGCTCCCTGATGAGCAGGGAGCCTGATGCGGGGCTTGATCCCAGGACCCCGGGATCAGGACCTCAACTGAGGTCCAAGGGCAGATGCTTGACTGACTGAGCCACCTAGGCACCCCTTTATTGTAATTTTAATTAATCTTTAGAATGAACTACTACTGGGGGAGATAGTCTTACCCAGAGAGACCAGGTTGCTGTAGGTCTCCAACATCACATCCCTGTACAAGGCCCTCTGAGCAGGGTCCAGGCACTCCCACTCCTCCTGGGAGAAGCTGATGGCCACTTCCCCAAATGACAGAGATCCCTGAAACCACACACACATGCATTACCAGGACACTGAAGGAAATTACTTGCGGTGAACAGAGAGGAGGTGAAGAACCGCGGGGCAGGACAAGAGCAATATGGCGCTTTGCAGGGTGCCTACAAGTTCTGGAAGAATCTTGCTGCTGCACAGCAAACTTGCTGTGTGCTGTGAGATAACCTACTGATCCCCGCAGGGCAGAGAATGGCTAAAAAAAAAAAATGTGAAGTCATCATATTTCAGGAGAAGAAATACCAACTTACATAGGCCATGTTTTTAGGATGATAAAATTGGTCCATCTTCCTCATGCTTCCCCTCCTAGATAGAAAAAAAAAAAAAGAAGGGCTTAAGCCAAGCTGTGCCTCGGTGCTCTCTAAGGGACTCAAATTAATACAATTTTTTCTTCCATTTCTATGTCCCAACTACTCCCTAAAACTCCTCTTCCATCCCTCTCTGCTTCACACAATCTCCCTTTCCCTTCCTCCCTCCACCTCTCCTCCTACCCACCCCCCATACAAATTGGCATGAAACATGAGCAGCCTGAACAAAACAAGCTCTCCCCCAAGGCCTGGGGAACCCATCCTCCAAAATATGAGGGAGCATGAAGGATCCTCCATTCTTGGGACACATGACTAGGCCTAGGGCTGGGCTCCCCATCCTGCTCGGTGCAGATTGTCCTCCCCCCGTCCCACCTTGCAGGCCTGAGAAGGGGTCACATTATCCAAATCAGAACCTCTTTGTGAACTCAGGATTGGAAGAAGTGGGGCAAGGCATGAAAATTGGAAGGATGTAGATGGGATTGCTCAGGCAGCGTTTGGCTTTCCAAGTCCACCGAAGCCAACTGGTTAAATATGGCAGGGCATCCGTGTAATGGGATACTAAGTAGTCATTACATGTTCAAGATACACGGTCAGCAGAAAACTCAGGTTACAAAATAGGATGCAGAGTATGATTACATCTATAAGATATATATGTATATATATGAAGACTAACAGACATTGACAGAAAAAAATTCTAGAAAATTATATGTCATGTTAACAGTTCTTGTCACTGTATTGTGGCCCCAATTCTCTACTTTTTGCTCAAGAGTGCTTCATAATTGTATGGCAAGGCGTTAACTTGGAATGTATATACAGTTATATTTGTAAACACATACATATATGTATGTGTATGTTTAAATATATGTATGTTTTTTCCTATGAGGAAGCTGTTCTCCAAATCAGATGAAAGGCAACCTTTTACTTAGACAACTTCCCTACAAACGTGGAAAAACTCAGGATATTCTAATAAACTCTTGTTTTCACTTAACGGGTTTGTTTCATTTCCCAGTTCTTGAACCAACACTAAGATGTCTACGTTTATCTGAGCAGGTTACAATAATTTCTAGAAAAAATGTCTGAGCAATGTCTTACATACATTTGATAGTCTCACACATCCTCTTCTAAACCTATCATTTCAGCCACAGTATTCCCTCAACAGCCACTGTATCATCTTCCACTATTAGTCACTTTGCATTTAACAGATTTAGAATTTCCAACAGTTTCTTTAATTCTATACAAATCCCATGGGCTTATAATTTGGTCAAAGCGTGGTGACTCTATAGACCAAAAGAGGCATATTTCCCGTAAACTCTCAAAGTACGGTAAATGACTTTTTCTGATAGGCTTTGTCATCCCCTGCTATACACTTATTCTTGTTCAGACTTCACCTTCTGTGCTGGAGAAATAAGAAACCTAAAAGAACACTAAGAAAATTCAATGGAAGTACATAATGACACATACATAATGACACATGACATAGTAACTGCTTAATATTAGCAGTTAATATGTGTCATCATTATTGCTGAGGATAAAGAAGATTACATTTGTTAAAGAAACTTAACTCCACTGTTTCCCTTTTTCTTGTGTAAGTCATAAAATATAGTGTAAGGCCTGCTCTTTCTTAGAATATTCAGAGCTTAGCCTGGAGAATGCAATTCTTTTTTTTTTTTAATTTTTTTATTGTTATGTTAATCACCATATATTACATCATTAGTTTTTGGTGCAGTGTTCCATGATTCATTGTTTGTTCATAACACCCAGTGCTCCATGCAGAACGTGCCCTCCTCAATACCCATCACCAGGCTAACCCATCCCCCCACCCCCCTCCCCTCTAAAACCCTCAGTTTGTTTTTCAGAGTCCATCATCTCTCATGGTTCGTTTCCCCCTCTGACATACTCCCCTTTTCTTCCTCTCCTGTTATCTTCTTTTTCTTTTTTCTTAAAATATGTTGCGTTATTTGTTTCAGAAGTACAGATCTGTGATTCAACAGTCTTGCACAATTCACAGCGCTCACCGTGGCACATACCCTCCCCAATGTCTATCACCCAGCCACCCCATCCCTCCCACCCCCAACCACTCCAGTAACACTCAGTTTCTTTCCTGAGATTAAGAATTCCTCATATCAGTGAGGTCATGTGATACATGTCTTTCTCTGATTGACTTATTTCACTCAGCATAACACCCTCCAGTTCCATCCACGTCGTTGCAAATGGCAAGATCTCATTCCTTTTGATGGCTGCATAATATTCCATTGTGTATATATACCACATCTTCTTTATCCATTCATCTGTCAATGGGCATCTTGGCTCTTTCCACAGTTTGGCTATGGTGGACATTGCTGCTATAAACATTGGGGTACACGTACCCCTTCGGGTCCCTACATTTGTATCTTTGTGGTAAATACCCAGTAGTGCAATTGCTGGATCGAACGGTAGCTCTAATTTCAACTGTTTGAGGAACCTCCATACTGTTTTCCAGAGGGGTTGCACTGGAGAATGCAATTCTTAAAGAATCACATTAGCAAAGAGACAAGGAGAAAAGGAGCCTTTCAGCACAGAAGCCTCAGAAGGAGAGGCAATGGTATTATGCTCTCTCTCACAGACCCAGAAATGAATGAAAACGATGACTTGATTAGATTTGTTTTTCGAACTGATTCTGATTCTATTCTACAGAAACAAAACTCTTGTATTCACACAGAAAAAATAATTGGAAAAATATAAACCAAAGCATCAATAATGACTACCTCTAGACGGTGGTACTATAATTTTAACTTTCTTCTTAGGTTCCTTAAAAAGAATAGTTTTGGGCGCCTGGGTGGCTCAGTTGATTAAGTGACTGCCTTCGGCTCAGGTCATGATCCTGGAGTCCCGGGATCGAGTCCCGCATCGGGCTCCCTGCTCGGCGGGGAGTCTGCTTCTCCCTTTGACCCTCTTCTCTCTCGTGCTCTCTATCTCTCATTCTCTCTCTCTTAAATAAATAAATAAAATCTTAAAAAAAAAAAAGAAAATAGTTTTGCACTATTCCATCATCAAAAATACACAACAAAGGGGCGCCTGGGTGGCTCAGTCAGTTAAGTGTCCAGCCCTTGATTTCGGCTCAGGTCATGATCTCAGGGTTGTGATATCAAGCCCCGCATCAGGCCCCACACTGAGCATGGAGCCTGCTTAAGATTTTCTCTCTCTCTTTCTGCCCCTCCCTCCCCTTGCTCACACACTCTAAATAAACAAAAAACCCCAAAACAAACAAACAAAACCCCACAAAAGAGTTACTTCCAAATTAAAATTAAAATAAAAACAGAGCTATCAGGAAGTGGGTACTTCCAATCATTAAAGAACCGAGCTTGTCATGAGAGTCAACAAAGATATCAATGTGACTATAACAAGTAACAGCGACCAGTTCTAACATCCTTTGGCTGTATCTCACCAATATAATTAGAAATTTTCATGTTCAAGATTCTTCTCCTAAAGAACATAATGCAGGTAAGTGGCACCTGCAGACTGAGTAAGGAAATGCATGGGATATACACAGTACCATGCTCGGTTCTCTTCTTCATTCTATGAAAACATAATTTTGGAGAGAATCCTTATAGATTGCCCTCCCTTAGTAAATGCGATTCATATACAACATCTTGGGTACTACCGTTCCTAACATGAATACTGCTTAACACGAGATCAAATGTTTTCTCTTTTCATGATTGTTTATGAACATAATTTTCTTAAGTGCGTAATACCCCATCACATGAGTCTAGTGTGATTTGCTTAACTACTCAATTTGTACAAGATCATTTTAAATATCACTCCAAGTATCACAGTCTTTTAATGCTAGACCAGGGTTTCTCATCCTCAGCATGAATGCCATATTAAGCCAGATAATTCTTTGTTGTGGGGGAGAATGGTGGGGAGGGTTATCCTGTACATTGTAGAATGTTTAGTAGCATCTTTGTCCTCTATCACTGCCCCCCACTGTGGAAACCAAAGTTGCCTCTAAATATTACCAAACATCCCCTGGAGGGCGAAATCACCCCCTGTTAAGAACTACTGATCTGCACTGATGAATCCAAGCCTTCTAGGTCATGCACACTTTGAATAATCTCATGAAATTATATACTTTCCCCATAAAGTCCACCATAACACTTTGGTATACTATTTCAAGGGATTTGTGGTCCTCCGAGACCATAAATGGAATCACAACAACTCAGGTTAAGCATTTTTATTCCTTTTTTTTGGAGGGAGAGAGAGGGGGAGGGAGGGGCAGAAGGAGAGAATCTTAAGCAGGTTCAATGACCAGCATAGAGCCCCACACAGGGTTTGATCCCACAACACTGAGACCATGGCCTGAGCTGAAATCAGGAGTCAGATGCTTAACCAACTGAGCCACCCTGGCAGCCCAAGAATCTATATCACTTGAGCATCTCACTTGTTTTCTTAATATGCAGGCAGCAATCACCATGGATCACATATTCCTAATGCCCCTGCTGTATAGAAATTGAGAGGAATGAGCTAAAACACACATAAACAACAGCTAAAACATATCAAGCATTTACTGTATGTCTGACACCGCTCTAAGGGGCTTTATACGTATTAACTCATCTGACGTTAATTACAAACCTGAGACAGCCAGAGAGAGAAATATTTCAACCCAGATACTCTGGATCCACAGCCCCTACTCTCAACCACACTATAATGATTCTCAATCCACACAAAAGGAAGCCCAACACACAACTCGAGCTGCCAAACTTCAAACAGACATGGCCAATAATACAAATTTCAACTGATGGAATGCCCTGGAAAAATCCTGGCTCTTACTGATACCAACTTCTGTTGCTATCACTTTCCCATTTCTGAAAGCCTCAGACTGACTAAAATCAACTAACCATCTCCCTTGTTCCCTTGCTTTGGAAAGCAGGCCCTTAAAGACCAAAAGATATCCAGTGTGTGATTCCACCTAAACACTAATTTCCTTCTTACCAAATCAGAGTCTATTTATAAAGCTTTAGCATTAATCACTGGAGTTTTATTTCCGTGTCATCTTAGAAAAAGGGAGTGCTCAAGAAGATATGAACAATTTACCAAACTGCTTTTGGTATTTACCAAATTATTTACCAAGTGAATATTAAGTGAAGAGGTGAGGGGCAATGGGGGACCAAATGGTGGGGTATCAATTTGCACGTCTCCCTACATTTCCTGAAAATTTCCTGGAACCTCTATATTCTAAAAACAAAAACGCATTTCTTATGCAAAACAAAGCAGGAACTCACCCTTGACTTTAGAGGTGCAGCAATAATACTCTCACCCTTCTCGGGGTCCTTTTGGATAATGGTGCGACTGGGGAAGGAGAAGGAGAGCATGAGACCCCAGGCTTTTCTTGAAGCGCAGACTAAATTTGAAAGCACCCTCCAGGGCCACACCTCCCTTACTTCGCACAAAATGGGATGGGAGTAAAAGGAGGACTCGATCCCCGAGTTCGAAGCTGGTTCCTGGGGACAGAACTCTGAGAATGCGGTAGTTCTGAACATGTAGCTGCCCCCGTGGGGGCCCCAGACAGGCACTTGCAGCTCTAAAACTCCCATCCCAAGTCCAGGCCCAGGCTTTCTGGGGGGGAGCTTTCATTCTAGGCTCAGCATCTGGCCTCCCTACTGGGGCCATTGGTATGCTGCAGCCACGTGGCTGGGAGGAGAGAAGACGGACGAAGAGGCGGGCCACAGGTCCCCGTGACAGACAGACAGACAGACAGACACACACACACACACACACACACACACACACACACACACACAGCCATAGCAAAGCGCGCTCAGCGTCCACACGCCCCCCGTCCCCGTCACCGCAGCACCGCTGCACCAGGCGCGCCCTCACGCACCCCCCCCACCACCCACACTGCGGTCGCACAATCCCTCTGCTCGCTGCGCGCGCGCGCTCTGCCGAAACTCCTTCGGGTGCCTGTCAGCGCCCTGTCCTGAGCGCCTCTCTCTGCCCACCCACACTGGCGGGTCCCTCCGGCTGGGATCCTGCTCAGTAGAGGCCTCTGGCAGCCACGGCGTCCTTCCTCGACCTCGGGGCCTCACCCCACCAGGACATCGACCCTCGGGTGCCGGAAGTGGCGGCTAATTCGGCGTGGTGGCCCCTGGGAAACGCAGTCTCAAAGAGGAAATGCCTCGGAAGCCTAGAGTTCTGCGGCTCAGATTGTTCCCGGCATGCAACTTAGGCCTGCCCCTAACGGAGCCCAGCCCAGTGGTTTGTGGGAGTTCCAGCCCCGCCGCCCCCAGGAGTGCGCAGGTGCAGGCTGCTGGTAACTGAGGATTCCCCTGAGAGAGCATTGCTTGTCAGAGCCTCTGTAACTTACTTTTCTCATCTTGGAGAAAAATGCAAGCGACCTTAACTATTAAAGAAGGCAGTCTTATATATAGAAAACCCTACAGTCTCCACCAAAAAACGTGGAATAAAGGGATTTAGTAAAGTTGCAGGATATAAACTCAATTGTGTTTCTGTGCGCTAACAACAGACTGTCTGAAAAACAAATTAAGAAAACAGTCTCGGGCGCCTGGGTGGCTCAGTTGGTTAAGCAACTGCCTTTGGCTCAGGTCATGATCCTGGAGTCCCGGGATCAAGTCCCGCATCGGGCTCCCTGCTCGGCGAGGGGCCTGCTTCCCCCTCTAACCCTCCCCACTCTCATGTACTCTTTCTCTCTCTCTCTCATTCTCACTCTCTCAAAAATAAATAATAAATAAATCTTAAAAAAAAAGTCTCATTCACAATAGCATTAAAACCAATACAAACTTAGGAACAAATTTAACCAAGGAGGTGCATGAATTATACTTGATGAAAGAAATGGCAGAAGACACAAAAATAAATGGAGGAACAGCTCGTGTTCATGGTTTGGAACAATATTGTTAAAATGTCTATACTACCCGAAGTGATCGACAAATTTGATGCAATCCCTATCATGTTCCAGTGGCATTTTTCACAGAAATAGAAAAAAAATCCTAAAATTCAGATGGAAGCACAAAAGACTTGGAATAAGCAATCTTGAGCAAGAAGAATAAAGTTGGAGGCATCACACTTCCTGACTTCAAATTATATGATAAAGCCCTAGTAATCAAACAGTATGGTCCTGGGATAAAAACAGACACATAGATCAGTGGAAAAGAATAGAGTGCCCAGAAATAAACCCACACATATACAGTCAAACAATCTTCAACAAGGGAGCTAAGACTACATAATGGGGAAGGATAGTTTCTTGGATAAATGATGCTGGGAAAATAGGATATCCATATGCAAAAGAATTAAATTGGACCCTTATACCATACACAAAAATCAACTCAAAATAGGTTAAAAATTAAACATAAGGCTTAAAACTACAAAACCCCTAGAAGAAAACAGAGAAAAATCTTGTTGCTGTTGGTCTTGGCAATGATTTCTTGGATATGACACCAAAAGCACAAGGAACAAAAGCAAAAATAAACAAGTGAGCCTAATTCAAACTCAAAACCTTCTTCATAGCAAAAGAAACAATCAGCAAAATGAAAAGGCAACCTACAGATTAGAAAAAAAAAATTGTAAACCATATATGCAATAAAGGGTTAATATCCAAAACAATAAGGAACTCCTATAATTTTTAATAGCTCAAATCTAAATATATTTAATTTAAAAATGGACAAAGGTCCTGAATAGACATTTCTCAAAGAAGGCATACAAATGACCAATAGGTACATGAAAAGGTGCTCAACAACACTAATCATCAGGGGAATGCAAATCAAAACACAATTAGATATTACCTCACATCTGTGAGAGTGGCTATTATTAAAAGAAAAAAAGGAAAAGATAACAAGTGTTGATGAAAATGTGGAGAAGAGGAAATCTTTGTGTACTGTTGGTGGAAATGTAAATTGGTGCAGCCACTATGGAAAACAGTATGGAGGGATGTACAGTGTGGCACATACATACAATGGAATATTATTCATCCTTTAAAAAGAAGGAAATCTTGCCATTTGTGACAACATTGAAAAACCTGGTGGACATTATGGTAAGTGAAATAAGTCAGATAGAGAAGGACAAATATTCTCTTGCTTAATGTGGAATCCAAAATAGTCAAGATCATAGATGCAAAGAGTAAAATGGTGGTTGCCAGGGGCTTAGGGAGGGGGAAAGAGGGAGGTGATGGTCAAGAGGTACAAAGTTACAGTTATGCAAGATACATTATCAAGAATTAATATTATTAGGGTGCCTGGGTGGCTCAGTTGGTTAAGCGACTGCCTTCGGCTCAGGTCATGATCCCAGAGTCCCAGGATCGAGCCCCACATCGGGCTCCCGGCTCAGCAGGGAGTCTGCTTCTCCCTCTGACCCTCTTCCCTCTCATGTTCTCTCTCTCTCTCTCTCAATTAAATAAATAAAATCTTTAAAAGAAATAATTAATATTGTTAAATTTTATTGATAAAGATAATTCTGGAAATCTATACAGCATAGTGTCTCTAGCTAACAATGCTGTGGTGTATATTTAAAATTTGCTAAGAGGGTAGATCTCAAAGTGAAAGAAAAGAAGAAGAAGGAGGAGGAGGAGGAGGAGGAGGAGGAGGAGAAGAAAAGAAGGAGAAGGCAGCAGGAGGAAACTCTGGTAGGTGATGGATATGTCTATGGCCCTGATGGTAGTGATGACTTCACAGATATATATTTATCCTCAAATTCATTGAATTGTATACAGTAAGTATGTGCAGCTTTTTACATGTCAATCATACCTCAATAAAGTTTTTTAAAGTAATTGTACTAATTTACACATTTATGGAAAGCATAGAGTTCCAGTTGGTTTCCATCCACTTCAGTACTTGGCATTTTCTTTCTTTCTCAGCATAGCCATTCTGATGTGTGGGTAGCAGTCTCTTTGATCAACTTTTCCCATGTTTACTGACCTGTAGACTATCCTCTTTAGTGAAGTGGCTTGGTATATTTTTTTGCCTTTTTTTTCTTTTGAGATGTATTTTTCTTACTGATTTTTAGAAGTTTTTTTGGTAGATTGTAGATATAAATCCCATATCAGTTATAGATCTAGATCTATTGAATATATATATAAAAAATATCTTCTCTCATTCGTGGGTTGATTTTTCACTCCCTTAATGTTGCCATTTGATGAAAACTGTCCTTGATTTTAATATATTACAACTTGCAATATTTTTATTTTATGGTTAATGTTTCTTGTGTCCTGTTAAAAATATCTTTGTCTCGGGCGCCTGGGTGGCTCAGTTGGTTAAGCGACTGCCTTCAGCTCAGGTCATGATCCTGGAGTCCTGGGATCGAGTCCCGCATCGGGCTCCCCGCTCAGCGGGGAGTCTGCTTCTCCCTCTGACCCTCTCCCCTCTCATGCTCTCTCTCACTTTCTCTCTCTCTCAAATAAATAAATAAAATCTTTAAAAAAAAATATCTTTGTCTCAGGGAGCCTGGGTGGCTCAGTTGGTTGAGCGTTCACCTCTTGATTTCAGCTCAGGTCATGACCTCAGGGATGTGAGATCGAGGTCCATGTCAAGCTCCGTGCTCAGCAGGGAGTCTGCTGGAGATTCTCTCTCCCTCTCCCTCTGCCCCTCCCCCACTTGCACACACACTCTCTCTCAAAAAAAGTAAATAAATATTTTTTAAAAATATATCTTTGTCTCCTCCAAGGTCAAGAGGGTATTCTCTTCTGTTCCCTCTAAAAATTTTATTTTATATTCACAGAGTCTCCAACTATCTGGAATTGATTTGGGGCAGCATCACTGCATTTAGCATATTTGTCATAAATCAGGTCACCATATATGTAAGGATTTATTACTGGACTCTATTCTGTTCCACTGGTCCATTCATCTTTCCTTGCATCAGCATCTCACTGTCTTAAACACTGTACCAGTATAATGGATTTCTATACATGGCAGCAAAAGTCCTCCAGCTTTATTATTCTTCTGTAAGATTGCCTTGGTTATTTTTGGCCCTTTGCATTTTCATGAGTTTTAGAATCATCTTGTCAATTTCCACAAAATTTTCTGTGACTTTTAATCAGTATCGCATCACATACATTTGGGGAAATTTTTATATATTTACAGTATGGAGCCTTCTAGTCCATGAATGTTATATTCTTTCTTATTTAGGGCTTCTTTAATTTCTTAGAGAAATTTTGTGTTTTTCAGTGTAGTGGGATTGTTCATTTTGTTAAACTCATTCTGAGGTATTAGTCATATTTTAATGTAAATGGTATGATTTCCTTTTTTAATTTATTGCAGATATATAAAAATACAATTGGCTTTTTTTATTGACCTATACATAGCAACATTGATAAATTCACTAATTTTGAATTTATATAGATTGTGTACCTAGAAAACCCAAAGCAAATATGTGATTTGCAAGTAATAATAGTTTTGGGGCAACTGCATGGCTCAGTAGGTTAAGCATCCGACTCTTGGTTTTGGCTCTGGTCATGATCTTGGGGTCGTGAGATCGAGCCCCACATGGGATCCAAGCTTGCCACGGAGTCTGCTTGAGATTCTCTCTCCCCCTCTTCTTTTACCCCTCTCCCCACTCTAAAAATAAATAAATAAATATAAAACATAATTTAAACAATAACAGTTTAGTCCTTCCTTTCTAATTTGTATGTCTTTTAGTTCTTTTTCTCCCCTTATTTCAATAGCTAGGACCTCCACTACAATGTCGAGTAGAGGTTGTTTAACAGCAGACATCCTTGTTTTATACCTAATATTAGGGGGATGATTTTAACATTTTGATATTGAGTATGATGCTTGTTGTTGATTTGTTTGGGGGGGTAAGATACCCCTCAACAGACTCAGGAAGTTGCCTTCTGGTTTCAGTTTTCTATGAGTTTCATCATGAATGGGTCATGCATTTTGTCAAATGTTCTTTACTCACTAATTTTTTATGTACCAAGATGATTGTATAATTCGGGTTTTTTTTTTCTTTATTAGTGTGGTAAAATGCATTCAATGTTAAAAATATTTTTCATTCCTGAAATAAACCTCATTTACTCATGATGTAATATCTTTTTATATATCACTGAATTTGATTTGCTAATATTTTGTTAAAGATTTTTGCATCTTTGATTATGAGAACTTGGTCTATATTGTTTTCTGTAATATCCTCATGAGATTTTGGAATCAAGTTTATTTTAGGCTCACAAAAAAAGTTAGGAAGTGTTCCCTTTTTATGTTTTCTGGAGGAATTTTTGCAAGATTGATGCAATTTCTTCCATCGTGTTTAGGCATAGGGTTTTCTTTATGACAAATTTTTAAATAGATTTTCTCTTTCTTCTTCTGCTAAATAAATTTGCAATTTTTTTCAGTGAATTTGTCTATTCCACTAGATTGTTCAATTTGCCATCTTAACATTTTTCATAATATCTTGCGTTTTTAATGTCTGTATGATCTATATTAATCCCTCATTTTTTGTTCCTGATATTGTTCATTTGTGTTTTCTTTTTGTCTTGGACAAACCAATTTCATAAATAGCAAGATTTTTTATGTAGTTTTTCTCTATTGTACATTTGTTTCTATTTCACTGATTTCTGTCCTTTATTATCTCTTTCCTTCTAATTTATTTAGGCTTGATGTGATGGTCCTTTTCTAGTTCCATGAGATTTGGAAGCTGAATTCTAAGCAGGAAGGTTTTCATTGCATATAATTTACAATATAAGATTTGGATTATTTGAGGTTAAAGAATTGAAACCTGGCACAAATTAGAAAATGAAAACTAGTTAGGAAGATAACACGGTAATTCAGGGCAAAAATAACGGGTTGTACTAATGCGGAAGCAATATATAGAGATTGATATAGAGAGGTCATAGAGCCAAAGGCACTTGTGAATAAGTTGGATTGTGAAAGAAAGGGTCAGAGAAATGTATCTTTTCCCTGTGTCCCTCCAGATCTGCTCTCTACCCACTTCTACATTGCTCTGTGCCTCCAAGGTTAACCATTATGGGCTGTATCAATGGACTACCCCAGTACGAGACTGGCGAGCAGGAAGAGAGTGAAATTGGACTACATATTTCCCTAGCTCCCTCTCTACCTGATCAATCGGCTTTGACCACCCCCCATACACACACACCATAGGTCTCATTACACCTTTTGCTTGGTAAACCTTACTTCTCTGTGTCCAGTAACTACTCCTTGCCTTGCTTTTTCAAACTTGGGTGCTATAATTGTTCCCCTAGGCTTGCCAGCCTCGGAAGACTGTACCATGCTTTATTGTTTTGCCTTAAGCTACCACATATTTGTATATTATCCCTTTGTCGAATTCTCATCAGCAATCCTCTAAGCAATCCCTTATGTCAGCAATTACCAACGCAAGAGGTAATCAGACTGATTTCTAAGGATTTATTGAAGAAATTTATGGGAGCCTGGGGCATTTCCTGAGCTATAAGAGAAAGAGAGAATGGATGAGGCCAGTAGAAAGAAAACTGTTCATTTTTAGATACATTCATATTAGAAATCCCAGCAAATATCCAATGAATATAAATGTTAAGATAAAGAGAAAGATTATTGCAGGCATTATTAAAAGTCATTTACATATAGCTGGGAGTGACTTGGATTTTGTTTTTGTTTTTGTTTTTTTAATTTCATTCATATTTTTTTTTAAAGATTTATTTATTTATTTTGAGAGAGTGAGAATGAGAGAGAGAGAGAGCACATGAGAGGGGGGAGGGTTAGAGGGAGAAGCAGACTCCCCGCCGAGCAGGGAGCCCGATGCGGGACTCGATCCCGGGACTCCAGGATCATGACCTGAGCCGAAGGCAGTCGCTTAACCAACTGAGCCACCCAGGCGCCCTTCATTCATATATTTTTAATGATAAATGCTATCCTTGTTAGAAGATACTTTTCAAATAAATCTGCATGTGCATCTTCAAAAATATTAAAATGACTGGAAAAAAGTGAACTATTCCTCCATACCACCGAGGGTTATTAAATTTAAAAGAAAAGATACAGAAAATGGCCTTTCTGATTTTTATAACAAAGTAATCCAAAGATCTTTTCCAATTGAGAAGAGCAACTTCCAAACATATATCTAAACATATATGTGTCCAAGGTTTGGACTGCTTTTTGACAACACACAACATAAATCCCGCTTAGGGAATAATTGCCTGGGATGGTGCCGAGTTACCAGGTCATTTAAATCGATGCTGTGTGCTACTGCACACTTAAAATTATTTACACTGCTCTTATCCTAGCTACAATCTGTTCTCTCTCACTAATGCAGTGGAGAGAAATTTACTCCAGAATACCAAAGTCCTTCTGATTTCATTTTTACTCCCACATCTGCTGCTGTAAGCCCAAGTCCTAGAAATAAAACCAAGTAAAGAAGCCCGTGGAAGCTTTGGGGGAGAGTGGGTTTTAGAGTAAACATCAGTGAAATCTTCAAAGTTCTGTTTCTGACACTTCGTTCTAATTAACTTTAATGGCTGTTTGCAGTTGTTCATTTTAGAGATTTGGAGGAGATCTTTCTTTCTTCTTACGTCCTTCCTTCCTTCGCTCCTTTTTTTGGACACAGGCATTTGACACAAGATTGAGGCAGAGGGTGTACTTTGGCATTTTTCATTTGAAATGAGGCTGTGGTCTGTGACTCATGTTACTTGCTCCATTAAAGTTGTTGGCTGCAAAGCTGCTGAAAGTTCTTAGTTTTGTTTTAGTTTCTTATTTCTTAGTTTTTTGTTTTTTTTTTTCCTTCCTCCCAGGGGAGAAGTGGCGGGGGAGCGCACCGCAGGGATCTGCGGGGTTTGGAGACTCCAAATGGGGTCATGTTGCAGAGATAGAAATGGTCTGTCAGGCCGGGTGAGCACGGAGTGTGGCCGGAGACTGGGGACACAGGAGTGACTGACTGCTTTTTTCTGGGGGCGCACTGAGGAGTGGGGCCCCTGGTTCTTGTCTCCTCCGAGGTGGAGATTGGGAGGCCGCCATTTTCACTCTCATCTTCCAAAGCTGTTGTTTTGTTTTTTTAAAGCCAAATAACCAGATGTGTATACATAAAAATAACATTAAGGTGGGGGCGCCGGGGTGGCTCAGTTGGCTGGGTGTCCAACTCTTGGTTTCTGCTCAGGTAGTGATCTCATGGGTTGTGAGGTCAAGCTCCACATTGGGCTCTGCACTCAGCAGGGGTCTGCCTGACATTCTCTCCCTTTGCCCCTCCCCATGCTCACATTCTCTCTCTCTCAAATAAATAAATAAATCTTAAAAAAAAAAAAAAAGGATATGGGGGCACCTGGGTGGCTCAGTCAGTTAAGCATCTGCCTTCAGCTCAGGTCATAATCCCAGGGTCCTGGGATCAAGCCCTGCATCGGGCTCCCTGCTCAGCGGGGAGTTTGCTTCTCCCTCCCCCTGCTCTTGTGCTCTTGCTTTCTCTCTCTCTCCCTCTCAAATAAATAAATAAAATATTTTAAAAAAAGAATATGAAGGTAGAGAAGAGGAGAAGAACTAGGAACAACCCCTGGTGTACTACAAAATTAAGAGATCTAGCTCAAAAGAAGTGGGTAGCAAAGAATGTGGGGCAGAAAACAATGTGGTGGTTCAGAAACTAAGAGAATGAAGTACATCAGTAATAAAAGAGGGGCGTCTGGCTGGCTCAGTCTGTAGGGTATGCAACTCTTGATCTCAGGGTCATGAGTTTGAGCCCCATATTGGACATGGAGCCTACATAAAAATAAACAAACAAATAAATAAAACAAGTCATATTTTAAAAAGAATAAAAGAGTTGCCCATTGTCATTCTGCTTAGATTGTAAACAATATGGGGACTGAGATTTGAGAAAAGTATGTGCAAACAGCAGTCATTAATGACTTATTAAGAGCAATCTTAGAGGGTATCTGGCTGGCTCAGTCAGTGCAGCCCGCAATTATTTATTTTGGGGTCGTGAGTTCAAGCCCTACTTTCAGTGTAGAGATTACTTAAAAAAAAAAAAAAAAGAGCAATTTTAGTGCAGAGAGGATGAAGGCTCAATTATAAGAGCTTAAAGAAGGCACCTGGCTGGGTCAGTCAGAGAAGCATGCAACTCCTGGTCTTGGGGTTGTGAGTTTGAGCCCCATGTTGGGATGTAGAAATTACTAAAAAAATAAATATAAGAGTTTGAAGAGAAACTAAGGAAGTGACATCTGGAAACAGTGACTATAGACAGCTTTTTAAAGAAATTTTAAGGTCCCTGACATTTAGTTTCAACTAGGGCCAAGTAGTTGTTCTCAAAATTATGATACTTATGTACTTATGATGGCATGGATTTACTCCACAACCACAGGGATATGCCCTATGCCCTATGATTCTTCTTCTTCTTCTTCTTCTTTTTATTATGTTCAGTTATTGAGGTTTATACGGTTTCCACACATCAAACCAATATAACATAGATACTTTAAATATCCTTACTTCTCTGTATTTTAAGGCCCAAATAGCAGCACTACCTGCTCTTCAGTTAAGACTTACAAAATCCGAGCAAGGGAAGGAGTGAGAGCATTTCAAGATGCGCTGCCTGACTATACCAACTTCGGGCCCTGGCCCAGGCTGCACGTGCAGGGCATCCCATGGCCCGAGCCTCCACAACAGCACAGTGGCATCGACCTACAAGTTCGTGAACATGCGGGAACCCTCGATGGACATGAAGGCGGTGACCGACAGAGCGGCTCAGACCCTGCTGTGGACTGAGCTTATCCGAGGCCTGGACATGACCCTGAGCTACCTGCTCCGGGAGCCTGCCCACTGAGCCCCTGCTTTCGGGGAGAGCATGCGCTGAGTCGGCCATCGGGAGGGGAGCGCTGCATCTCCTGTAAGCTTTGTGAGGCTGCCCCGCCCAGGCCATCACCATCCAGGACGATCCGCGCGCGGGCGGATGGCAGCAGCCGGACCACCCGCTACGACATCGACATGACCAAGTGCATCTACTGCGGCTTCTGCCAGGAGGCCTGCCCCATGGACGCCATCCCGTCGAGGGCCCCAACTTCGAGTTCTCCACCGAGACGCCCGAAGAGCTTCTGTACAAGGAGAAGCTGCTCAGCAACGGGGACAAGTGGGA
This sequence comes from Zalophus californianus, assembly GCF_009762305.2. Taxonomy (NCBI): domain Eukaryota; kingdom Metazoa; phylum Chordata; class Mammalia; order Carnivora; family Otariidae; genus Zalophus; species Zalophus californianus. The sequence continues at coordinate 47,116,693 of NC_045611.1, forward strand.
GGCCGAGATCGCCGCCAACATCCAGGCCAACTACCTCTACCGCTGACGCCCCCAGCCCGGCTGGCCCGCAGCCCCTGCCGCCCAATAAAAAAATCTCTGCCCTCCCCCCCCACCCAAAAAAAGACTTGCAAAATCCGTATGATTCCATAATTCCACTTCTGGGTATTTATCTGAAGGAAACACAATCACAATCTCAAAAAGCTATCTGCACCCCCATGCTTACTGCAGCATTACTTACAATAGTCAAGACATGGAAGTAACCTAAGTGTCTATCAGTGGATGAACAGACAAAGAAAATTACACACACACACACACACGAATAGTATTCAGCCATAAAAAAGAAGAAAACTTCCCATTTGCAACAACATAGATGGACCATGAGGTCCTCATACTTGGTGAAGTAAGTCAGAGAAAGACAAATACTTTATGATCTCACTTATATGCGGAATCTTAAAAGAAAACAGTAATGTTATTATATATATATAATGTCAATTTATCTCAATAAAAAAGAAAAACCAAACTCATAGAAACAGAGATTGGGATTGCCAGAGGTGGGGTATGGGGGGGTGAGTGGAATGAGTGAAGGGAGTCAAAAGGTACAAACTTCAAAAGTTATAAAATAAATAATCCCTGGGATTGTAATATACAGCACTATGATTATAGTTAACAATATCATATATTTGATAACATCAAAACATATATTTGAAAGTGGCTAAGATAGTAGATCTTAAAAGTTCTTACTGCAAGAAAAAATATTTGGCAATGAATGTTAACTAAATTTATTGTGGTTAATCATTTCACAACATATGCAAATATCAAATCATTATGTTGTATACACCTAAAACTAATACAATGCTATATGTCAATTATATCTCATTAAAAAAAAAAAGACTTGCCAGGAGCACCATGCTGGCTCTGTCAGTGGAGCATGTGACTCTTGATCTCAGAGTTGTGAGTCTGTGCTCCACATTCAGTTACTTATAAAGAAAGTCTTTTAAAAACATTTTAAAAAGACTTGCCAAATTTTCTCTAGCTTTGGGACCCAATCAATACTGCCTATTTCAAAAGTCATTCAGAAAATGGGTCAGAGCAGCACGTTTAAATGGTGTGCATGTTCATTTTGAAATGTACAGAAACCAGGGGTGCCTGGGTGGCTCAGTCGTTAAGCATCTGCCTTCAGCTCAGGTCATGATCCCAGGGTCCTGGGATCAAGCCCCGCATCGGGCTCCCTGCTCAGCAGGAAGCCTGCTTCTCCCTCTTCCACTCCCCCTGCTTGTGTTCCCTCTCTCACTGTCTCTCTCTCTGTCAAATAAATAAATAAAACCTTTAAAAAATAAAAAATAAATAAAATGTATAGAAACCAACACCAAATAAACGCTGTGCTTTTTTTTTTTTAAGAGAGAGAGAGAGAGCGAACTGGGTGGGCTAGAGGTGGGCAGAGGGAGAGAGAGAGGGGGAATCCCAAGCAGACTCCCTGCCTAGTGCAGAGCCTGAGGTGGAATTGGATCCCATTACCCCGAGATCATGGCCTAAGCTGAAATCCAGAGTCGGACACTCAACTGACTGAGCCATCCAGAGGCCCCTAATTCTGTGCTTCTTAGTAGAAGGAGTTGCTAAATGCAGCAATGACTTTCAATTGGGTGACATAGCTGAGACCTCTGTACTACTGGAATCTAATATGAGTTTAACCTGCCATCATCTAACACACAGAAATTAGGAATCCTGATTGATTTAACGATAAACTACAGTCATTATCCAAACTCCATCCAACACAAGCTAAACAAGTGAAGTAGGTGGAGATGTGATAGGAGTCACCATATTTGCATCTTTTATTCTTTGATAATGTCACTCTCTTTGCAATGCCATATATATGTATCACTTGCAAATTGCTATTGCAAGTCAGATTAATTTCCAAGGGCTTTCCAAGGACTCTTCCTATAATAACAGTACTCACTCTTCATATTAAGAAGGAAATATATGGATTCTGCTGTTGTCAAGTATGCATCAAGAAATGGAATAAATGACCATAGTTTCTTTTTTTTTAAGATTTTATTTATTTATTTGAGAGACAGAGTGAGAGAGAGCACATGAACAGGGAGGAAGAGCAGAGGGAGTGAGAGAAGCAGACTCCCCACTGAGCAGGAAGCCCAACATGGGACCCGATCCCAGGACCCTGGGATCATGATATGCGTTGAAGGCAGATGCTTAACTGAGCCACCCAGGTGTCCCTCTACAGACATTTTTAAAGATAATGAGAATTCAATAAACAACTTTTCAATATTTGACAACTTAGTTCTTTGACAACTTAGTTCAATGACCAATTTTCTTGAAAAATAAAACCTTTGAAAATTGACACAAGAAGAAATAGAAAGTCTGAATTCTCCTAGCACTATTAAAGAAATTGGACCACTATTTTAAATACTTGCCACAAGAAAACTCCATGCCCGAATTGCTTCACCAGGGAATTCTAAACATTTAAGAAAGAAATAATATTAATCTTACACAAACTCATCCAGAGAACAGAAAGAAGGAAACACTCTGCAACTCATTGTAAAAGTCCAGTAATTTTGATACCAAACCTGATATGGACATTTCAAAATGCATCTCATAAACATAGATGCAAAACTCCTTATCAAAATACCAATAAATCAAGAAAAAAAATAAAAAAAAATCACAACCAAATAGGGTTTATTCAAAAAATGCAAAATTCTTAGCAAACTGAGAACAGAAGAAAACCTCGTTATTCTTACAATCTAAAATTTCTACATCCAATCACTATGATGAATTATTACAATTAATGGTGAAAATTGAAAGCTTTCCCCCCTAAGATCAGAATTAAGCAAGTATGCCCATTCTCACCATTTTGTTGGAGGTTCTATCCAATGAATTTAAGGCAAGACAAATGAATAAAAGACATATAGATTGGATGAAAATAAGTAAACCTGTTATTATTCACAGATGACATCATGGTGCACACAGAAAATAAAATGGAATCTAAAGCAATATACCATAATTTAGCAATGTTGCTGGATTCAAATTCAAAATACAATGCTGATTTTATTTCTATGTACTTTCTAAATACTACCAACAAAGAAACTTTTTTTTTCAACAAAGAAACTTTAAAAGTGAAAAAGGGTGAAAGTAGAGAGAAGATATCAAAAAAGGTAGATTTAAACTCAATGATATGAATAATCACATTATAAATGACATAAATACTTCAACTAAAAAGGAGAGAATAGTAGGCTGGATAAAAAGGCAAGACCCGGGGTGCCTGGCTGCCTCAGTCAGAGAGGCATGCAACTCTTGATCTTGGGGTCATGAGTTTGAGGCCCACATGGGGTATAGAGATTACTTAAATAAATAAAATTGAAAAAAATAAAAAGGCAAGACACAACCATCAGCTATACATAAGAAATTCCTTCCAAAAATTCATATAAAGACTTATAGAACAATTCAACATCCATATGCAAAAAAGAGAGAGAGAGAAAGAGCACCTGGACCCATACCTTATAGCATACACAAATATTAACTCAAATTTGATCAGAGAACTAAATATAAAAGTTAAAACTATATTGCACCAGAAGAAATATTTATTTCCCCGAAGTAGGTGCAGAATTCTTAAATAGAACACAAAAAGTACAAACCATAAAACAAAAAATTGGACTTCATCAAAATTAAAGGCTTTTGATCTTCAAAATTTACAGTTAAGAATATAAAAAGGCAAACCATGGGCTGGAAGGAAATATTTACAGCACTATATCTAACTTGTATCCAGAATATATAAGCACCTCTTGAAATCTATAAGAAGAATACAGACAACTCCATCTTAAAATGAGTGAGATATAAGTCACTTCCCAAAAAAGATATATAAATGGTCAATGCGCACTTGAAAAAATGTTCAACATGGGGCACCTGGGTGGCTCAGTCAGTCGGGCATTGGCCTTCGGCTCAGGTCATGATCCCAGGGTCCTGGGATAGAGCCCTGAGTCAGGCTCCCTACTCAGCGGGGAGTCTGCTCCTCCCTCTGCCCCTCCCCCCACTCATACTCTCTTTCTCTCTCTCTCAAATAAATAAATACAAAAAATTAAAATCTTAAAAAAAAGAAAACATGTTCAACATCATCAGACATCAGAGAAACACAAAACCACAGTAAGATACCACTATACAAGTACTCAAATTATTAAAATCGAAGACTGAAGATCATGAAACACTGGACCTCTCTTGTATTGCTGGCAGATGTGAAATGTTAACACCCACTTTGGAGGACAGTTTCAGCAGTTTCTTTTAAAGCTCAACATATACTTACCATACGACTCAGCAACTTCAGTTCTACATATTTATCCGAGAGAAATGAAAAATACTTCCACACAAAGACTTATACATGATGTCCATAGCAGCTTCATTCATAGCAGCCAAAGTTAGAAACAACTCAGTGGGGCGCCTGGGTGGCTCAGTCGTTACGTGTCTGCCTTCGGCTCAGGTCATGATCCCAGAGTCCTGGGGTGGAGTCCCACATCGGGCTCCCTGCTCCACAGAGAGCCTGCTTCTCCCTCTCCCGCTCCCCCTGCTTGTGTTCTCTCTCTCACTGTGTCTCTCTCTGTCAAATAAATAAAATCTTTAAAAAAAAAAAAAAGAAAAGAAAAGAAACAACTCAGTGACTAGATAAACAAATTACGGCATATTCGTAGAACTGTTCAGCAACGAACAATGATAGGATTGAATGGAATTCTGCTCAAGAACGGACAACTGATACAATTACAAGAAATCTCAAAAAACCATTTTCCTGAACAAATTAACCAGGGACAAGAGACTACATATTGTATGATTCCATTTCTATGAAATTCTAGAAAAGTCAAAACTAATCTATAGTGACAGAAAGCAGGTCAGTGGTTGCCTAGTTGCCCATAGCTGGGGAAGGAGATGTAACTGACCACAAAGGAACATGACAGAACATTTTGGGATGGTGGAAATGTTTTCTATCTTGACTGTAGTGGTGGTTACATAGATGTATACATCTGGCAAAATTCATTGACCTTATAACCGTCAATGCGCTTATAATGGTGCATTTTCTTGTCTGTGGATTATACTGCAATGAAGTTGACTTAAGCAGAAAAACAGAAAAAGACTTTCATGTCTGGATAAGATGGAGTTGTCTGAAGCAAACCAGTGTTTCTACTCAGAACAACTAGAAAAGCCAGATCAATTACTACAACCATATTTCAAAGGTTATCAGAGGGCCATGGAAGCAACAAAGATTAAGGAGATAAAATCCCAGAGAAGGAAGAATCCTTTGGACAAAGGCTGAGGATCCTCAGGTCTCTCTGGAGTCATTTGCAAACTCTGGGTATGGTCCAAAGATGGTGTATCCAGGCTGAGCCACAGAGAAACCCGCAGAGCTTTTGGAAGTTGTGGGAGCATGGGAGGGGTCAACTGGAGAGTTGAGGAGCTTCAAAAAAATGATGTCCTACTTAAGACATTTGCTGAATTACAAAACTGGGCCAAGTAGGAGGCTAAATAACTACACTCCAACCCCCAGAAAACCAGAGTTGAATTTCCCATGGTATCCAGGTATGTAGGAGACAAAGTATCCTTGGGGGGAAGGTCCTTGAGGACAGCTGGTGGGATCTGGAAATTCTCTAGGGGGGTAGCAAATTGCCCCTGAGCATCCATAGTGACTTTCTCCCTTGGGTTCTTTACCAGTCTAGACTCAGAAACAGACTGAGAGCTCAGACTTTACCCCGGGGGCAAAAGTCTACCGCTACAATCAACAAGGACACTCAAGTGGCTTCCTTCTTGAGACGCATTATGTTTAGAAATTGGTCAGGGTGGAATCCTGTATTTTCAAATATTTCAAAGTAGCTTACATAATCTCCTACCCCTTTCATCCTGATCCCTTATCCAGTCAGTAGTCTCAGAGGATTGATCCCTTTCTGGGGTAGCTGCATTGACTAAAATCACACTGCTTTCTGAAGTTACATGTCCGGGGAGAAAGGGGAGGGAGGTAGAGTCAGGCTAGCAGTCCGTGGCTGCAAACTGAAACTAATCCAAAAACGTGAACATGAGTCAAGAGAAATGAGACCTTCCCCCCAAAAGAGCGGGCAAGAGTCTGATCTGTCAGGGGTGGGTGGAGGGGTTCACAGTTCCGGTGATGTCCTCCTCCAACCTGCAACATTAGGACGGGAATCACAAGTTAGGAGGGCAGTTAGTCTGCATCAGAAATACAGAGCTGACTAGGAGCTCAATTTTAGATCATCGTATCAGAGAATAAGCCCTTTCCTGTGGGCACCTGTAGGTGACCCAGATGGTCCAGCCAGTTTGCACAATGTTGTCACACCCCACCAAGGGATGCCTACATCTGTGACAGGCCCAGAGTCTGAGTTATTTTTTTTAAGATTTTTTTTTTATTTATTTGAGAGAGAGAGCACACGAGCAGGGGGAGCAGGGGGGTAGGGGGAGCAAAGGAAGCTGGGGGAGCAGGGGGGAGAGGCAGAGGGAGAAGCAGACTCCCTGCTGAGCAGGGAGCCCAATGCAGGTCTCGATCCCAGGACCCGGAATCATGACCTGAGCTGAAGGCAGGTGCTTAACCCACTGAGCCACCCAGGCACCCCCAGAGTCTGAGTTCTATTTTTTGAGCCTATACCTCCCAACTCAACACAGCTCAGATTAGGTTTTCACTTAGAATCAGGACCAGGCATTTAGGATTTGTTCATTCAGGATTTTTTAAAAGCCAGCAAATTTTTTTTCAGCAAAGACACTGCAGGGCCAGACAGCCATGTTCCAAGCGCAAGGGACAAGTAAAGGCCCTTTTTATCTTGTCACACTTAGAATCCAGATTGATCCACTCAGTGTACCTCAGGCCAGGAAATCCTCAGCCTCTAAGGATTGTCAGATATAGGGCTTGAAGAACTCATCGGCAAACTGAAACACTGCTCCTTACAACTGCAAAAGTTTTATCTCAACTGGAAAATGCCCTTCTTTTTTATGCTGTCTCCTTTTTTCCTGAGACTCCAACAGACAAAAATCATAGGAAAAAATCATCAGCTATGGACACTTGTTCTGTTTCCAATACTAAAAAAATTTCATTCTAATCCACCCACCAGTGGCAAAAAGCAAGGAAATCGTGTCCCGCTAACACTTTTTTCTTTGCAGCTTTTTCTATAAGGATGATCCCTCCAGCGTTTATGAAATTAAAAGCATTTAACATTTTTTAAAGAAAGAAAGATAGAGAGAGAGAAAGAGTGATTGATTGATTGATTTGGGGGAAGGGGCAGAGGGAGAGAGAATCCTAAGCAGACTCCGCGCTTAGGGCAGAGCCCCACATGGGGCTCCATCTCACCACACGGGGCTCCATCTCACTACCCTGAGATTAGGACCTGAGCCAAAACCAAGAGTCTGACGCTTAACCGACTTCACCACCCAGGCGCCCCAAGCATTTAACATTTTATATTTTGACCATACATCCGTATGCGAGAGTAACAAGATGCAAAACAATTAAAATATCCGCCCTCCATGGGGCGCCTTTGTGGCTCAGTCGTTAAGCGTCTGCCTTCCGCTCAGGTCATGATCCCAGCGTCCTGGGATCAAGCCCCGCGTCGGGCTCCCTGGTTCGCGGGAAACCTGCTTCTCCCTCTCCCACTCCCCTTGCTTGTGTTCCCTCTCTTGCTGTGTCTCTCTCTGTTAAATAAATAAAAAATCTTAAAAAAAATAAAATAAAATATCCCTCCCTTTTTTCCCCATTGAAAATTTTCTCAAACCTCTAGCAGTAAATTTAGTATTTACGAGGTTAATATTACAACTTTCCAGGGGCAATCCTGGCTGGAATGCAAGTGGGGAAGGAGACAGGGGATTTGGGGGCCCTTTCCCCTCCTGCTGGAGGAGAAAACAAAAACTAGAAGCATCACTCAGGCTGCGTTTTCTCCCCCTCACTTTAAGCCAGTAATGCTGAAAGCAGCTGGGCATCCAGTGAGCCAAGTGTCCTGGAGGTGATCCACAGGTGACCCTTGAAGAACTCAGGGGTCAGGGGCACCGACCCCCACCTCCCCACAGTCAAAATTTGTGTACAACTATTGATTCCCCCAAAATTTAACTACTAATAGCCTACTGTTGACTAGAAACCTTACTGATAACATAAAGTTGATTAAGACATATTTTGTTTTATGTATTATACACTAAATTATATAATATATGCAATAAAGTAAGTTAGAGAAAAGAAAATGGTATTAAGAAAATCATAAGGGGAAAAAACGACATTTACAGCACTGTACTGTATTTATAGAAAAAAATTTGCATGGAAGCGGACACACACAGTTCAAGTCCCCACTGTTCAAGGGTCAACTGTATTATTTTCATATTCCATCAGTAACTTTTACGTCTCTCAAGAGACTACAGCTCAGCACTGTTTCATACCATGGATGACTCCACAGTCACCCAGGCACCAAAGGTTCACTATACGCACCCCTTCATCTTCATTTCCTTTTCCCAAAACCACTCCTGCCAAATTTCAGTGAGTCAGGGGTACAGGAAATCCCATTTCTGACACCAGCTGTATCAGAGGTCCCTAAGATCACCACCCCCAGGTTCAATGTTTCATTGAGAGGATTCACAAGATCCTGTTAATATTCTATTCCTTGCCTGGGTGATGGTTACCTGGGTGTGTTCGCTTTAGAAACTCAACGAGCTGTGCATTTATCAAGACTGCATTCTTCTGTATGTTATGCTTCTATTAAAAAAAAAAACCTAACTTTTTACTTTGCTATATTTTTTTTCATTGTGCAACATTTTCTGATATATTGGTCATGAGTCCACTAAATAATTTACTCTGCCTATTCATAAGTAACTAAATATGAAGATTATACATAGTTTCTTTTTTAAAGATTTGTTTCTTTATTTGAGAGCCAGAGAACCCGTTCCCAAGCCTGGGAGGGGGCGGGGCAAAGGAAGAGGGAGAGAGAATCTCAAGCTGACTCCCCTCCTAGCAAAGAACTCAACGTGGGGTTCGATCTCACAACCCTGAGATCACGACTTGGGCTGAAACCAAGAGTCAGATGCTTAACCGACTGAGCCACCCAGGTGCCCCCATAATTTCTTATATTAGACCTAACTCCTCCTCCTCAGAGACCTGTGATAACCTGTGACAAGTATAAATAAGAGGCATAATTCTAGGTCCTGTTCTTTATGTCTTATGCTGGGATTTTTCTACCACCATGTGCTTGATTATCTCTATACATACCCACCACACACACACACACACACACACACACACACACACACACACACATATTTTGTCTTTGTTTTATAGCGCCACATATATCCATCTCTTGATGTTGATATCCTCACAACACTACATAATGGTTATATATCAAGTTTGGCTTGTATGTAACTCATTCTTTTATTCATCTACATAGTAGATAAACTTCATGTACCACAATTTATTCAACCATTCACTAGTGGGAATCATGACTGGTGTAAGTTTCCTACTTTTACCAACTCCAATATAAGGAAAACCTCACATGTACATCATTATGTAGTGATACTTTTATTTCCATAGAGTAGACTCAAAGAATATTTCTGGATTGAAGGGTATGAGTATTTTTAAATTTTATTTATGTATTTGAGAGAGAGCACAAGTGGGGGCAGAGAGGGAGAGAGATAATCTCAAGCAGACTCCACACAGAGCATGGTGCCCAATGGGGGGCTTGATCTTACGACCCTGAGATCATGACCTGAGCCAAAATCAAGAGCTGGATGCTCAACTGATTGAGCCACCCAGGGGCCCCTGTGTATTTTTCTTTAAGATTTTATTTTTAACTAATCTCTACACCCAATATGGGGCTTGAACTCACGAAACCAAGATCAAAAGTCACATGCTCCAACTGAGCCAGCCAGGCACCCCTGGTATGTGTATTTTTTATTTCAATATGTAATGCCAGATTGATTTCCAAAATTTCTGTAACAGTACACATTGCCACCAGCAAGACGTGAAAGGATCTTTTTTCCAGCATTCCCATTAGCATTAGCTTTATGTCATTTTTGCTCTTGCCAGTGAATGGTCATACAATGATGTTTCATTGTTGCTTTAAGTTCCATTTCCCTGGATACTAAAGGCAAAACATCTTTTCATGTTTATTGACTTCTTGGATTTTCAATTCTTTAATTTCTCTGTGTATATCCTTTGCCCAATCTTCTAGTTGATTATTGTTCTTTTATTTGCATAACTATCTTTCATCTGCCTTGTATGCTATAATTTTGCCCATTGTCTTGTTTATGACATCATCTGCCATATGATTTTTTTTTTTAGAGAGAGAGAGAGAGCAAGAGCAAGTTGGGGGGAGGGGCAGAGAAAGAGAGAATCCCAAGCAGGCTCCACACCCAGCATGGAGCCTGATGTGGAGCTCGATCTCACGACCCCAAGATCATGACCCAAGCCAAAATCAAGAGCTGGACGCCTAACTAACTGAGCCACATAGGCGCCCCTGCCATATGATTTTTATATTGCCCAATATATTAATATTTTATTACATGGACTTGAGATTCCTTATCTTAGTTAAAGGATCCTGCCCATTACAAAATTGTACATAAAGTCTGTTCAATTTTCTTCTAAAATTTTTGTTGATTTTTTATCCTTAAGTATTTTATCCATTTGGAATTTGTTTTCTGCAAGGCATGATAGGGGATCATACTTTATTTTCTTCCAGTTATGCCAACACCAGTTTTTAAATAAACCATTCCCCTCCTGCCAAACTCAAATACCACCTTTACATGTAATAAAAATCACATCTTTTTAAAAAAGATTTTATTTATTTATTTGACAAAGAGAGACACAGCGAGAGAGGGAACACAAGCAGGGGGAGTGGGAGAGGGAGAGGGAGAAGTAGGCTTCCCGCTGAGCAGGGAGCCCGATGCAGGGCTCAATCCCAACACCCTGGGATCATGACCTGAGCCAAAGGCAGACACTTAACGACTGAGTCACCCAGGCACCCCATAAAATCACATCTTTTCTGGGCTCTATTTCTAATGTCCCATGGTTGGTTTTTCATTTGTTCAGACCTTGTTTTATGTCCTCTGAAATGATTTTATAGAGTTAATTTCATTTCGGTTCTATAACTTTCCTGTTTAACGTATTGAATTTAAAGTATTTTGCTGGCCATCATTTCTTACTATGGTTTATTTCATAATCATATCTTATTTTGTATTCTTTTAACATAGGCTCCCCAGGCAAACAGAACATGGATATACTTTTTACCTTCACAAACAAGTATGCTCTCACCATTTATACTATTCAGGATAGCCTCAGGTATGCTGCAGTAACAAATGGCCCCAAAACCATATAATACATTTATTGCTCATACTACATGTCCAACATGGGTCAACAGAAAGCTATACTTATTCTAGTCACTAAAGGACCCAGTTGGATATTCAACTCAAAATGTATTTCCATGATCAGTACAGCAATGGGAAAGAGAAGGAACAAAATTAAATGTTGTCACTTCTTACATTTCATCAACTAAAGCATGTTGTGTGGCTATGCTTAACAGGGTGTGAAGAAGAGACTATTTACAAGCAGTCCAGGTGACTACCACAATGTTTTTCTGGAAGCATGCAATATTCTCAATCTACTTTCATCATATTGGATAGGGACAAGGGTACACAGCAATATTTCTATGTCATCAGAAAAATTATAGGGGTGGCATCAGCATGAATGGTGGAGTAAGGACCACCAAAATTTTTTTCTCCCCCATAACATTAAAGAGAAAACTTGCAAAAAAAAAAAAAAAAGTCCAGAAGATAACATTTTCAGGATTCTGGAAATTAATCAAAGGCTTGCAGCAATGTGAAGAGCATTCATTCAAGGAAAATGGCAGAATCTCAATAAGAACAGTGAGATTTGTGGCATTTTAATTTACCCTTGTCCCATTCTCCTGCCCTCCAACCCCACAGTAGCCTTGGAAGATAACAGCTCTCATTCAAGATGGAAACCAGCCGCCGTGTAGTCACCAGATGGAGTACAACAAGGCCGAAGCTCTCTCAAAGCCACATTCACAAACAGTTGTCATTATTTGACCTGTAGGTCTTTGGAAGACCCCATTTGCAAGGCTTTCTGTATCTGACCTGACTTAGAGCTTTTCCCAGTGGAAAAAGCCTTATCACAGGGGGCGACATCTGTCAAAAAAGCTCCAGGCAGTTGTTTAACCCTATGAGGGCCCAAAGGGGGGTAATAACAGTACAGGCAAACAATATGTGAACCAAAAAGCTTAAAAGGATGAGCTGGAGAATGAGATGTCTATAAGAGCTTTGAAAATCTCTGACAAAAGTCTGAGAATCTAGAAAGCCACGCACCTGCATAGAGCTATGAATAGGCCCAAGGTCGTGTGCATGCCAAGGAAAGACCTATGCTTGCACACTGTGCTGACCTTGAGGCTCTCCACAAGCAGAAAGTGAAGGCGAAGGCAGAGTTGTAAACTGCCAGGCTAAGTGCTGAAAGCATGTCCCAACATACACACAGGTCCCTCGGTGAAATCTGGGAACTGGCTCCAGGCATCTTGAGAAATCTGTCCAATCACTAACTGATCCATAAGATAACTGAGCAGAGATTTCAGTATCCACACACAAGAAAGGACATAGACTTTGCAGAATTCTTTTAGAAAACTTAGAAAAATCACTAAAATAATCACTAGAACAAACAGCAACAAAAACAAACCCTGGGAAGAAGGGAGCATATGATTTTCAGAGTTACCCATTATAACAGTCAGAATGTCCAGTTTCCAACAAAAAAAAATTATGAAACATGCAAAGAAATAAGAATGTATGGCCTGAAGCAAATGCTAGGAAAATATTCAAAAATATATATTAAAAAAATAAAGAAATTAAAACCACATGATCATCTCAATAGATACAGAAAAAGATTTGAAAAAAACCACAATAATATCATACTTGACAGTAAAAGACTAAAAGCTCTCTCACTAAGATCAAGACAGGAACCAAAATAAAAATATTCTATCTCACCACTCCTAGTCAAAACTGTAGTGGAGGTTCTAGCAAGCGAAATTAGGCAATAAAGAGAAATAAAAGGCATCATATTGAAAAGAAAGAAGTAAAACTTTCTATTTGCAGATAACATGATCTTGTATATGGAAAATCTTAAGAAGTCCACAAAAATCCATTAGAACTAATAACTCAGTGCAGCAAATGCATAGGATACAAGATCACTGTGCAAAAATCAGTTTATTTCTATACACTTGTAATGAACAATCCAAAAAGGAAATTAAGAAAACAATCCTACTTATAATAATATCAAAAAGATACAAATACATAGATGTAGATTTAACAAAAGAAGTGCAAGACTTTTATACTGAAAACTACAAAACATCATTGAAGGGAATTAAATAAATGGATAGGCATCACATGTTCATGAATCAGGACTCTTATTATTGTTAAATGGCAATACAACCCAAATCTATTGATACTACCTAAATTCTGGCTTATCCAAAAATTCATAAGGAAATGCAAGGGATCCAGAATAGCTAAAATAATCTTGAAAAACAAGAACAATATTGGGGAACTTACACTTTCTAATTCCACTTGACTACAAAGCTATAATAATTAAGACCAGGTGATTCTGGCATAAGGATAAATATAGATAAATGCAATAGAATTAAGAGTCCAGAAATAAACCCATACATCTACAGTCGATTTATTTTTTTTCAAGATTTTATTTATTTTTTGACAGAGAGAGAGAGAGAGAGAGAGAGAGAGGGAACACAAGCAGGGGGAGTGGGAGAGAGAGAAGCAGGCTCCCCACCGAGCAGGGAGCCCGATACGGGGCTCGATCCCAGGACTCTGGGATCATGACCTGAGCTGAAGGCAGACACTTAATGACTGAGCCAGCCAGGTGCCCAATGGTCAATGTATTTTTGACAAGAATACAAAACAACTCAATAGGGAAAGGATAAATCTTTTCAACAAATAGTTCTGGGCAGGGGCACCTGGGTGGCTCAGTTGGTTGGGCATCTGCCTTCTGCTCAGGTCATGATCCCAGGGTCCTGGGATGGAGCCCCAAGTTGGGCTCCCTGCTCAGTGGGGAGTCTGCTTCTCCCTCTCCCTCCACCCCTCCACCCACTCATGCTCTCTCTCTCTCAAATGAATAAATTTTTTAAATGTTTTTTTAAAAAAAGAAAGATTTTGACTAAAACCACAATAGCGTGACATCTCACGACCAGATGACCATCAAAAATTAAAATCAATATCAGGTTTTAATCCATAGAATAAAACAAATATCCATGAGTCCATATTGATCTAAGGAAAGGATCCGGTAAATAGGCAAATGGGGACAAGGGACAACTCTTTCTCTCAATAGAATTCAAATGCGTAAATGTAGAAGCAAAAAATATACGAAAAATCTCTCTTAGGCACACAACACGTAATAACTTGCAGACAAGATCCACTGATAGATGCTAAAATTAGTAGGCAAAAGTTTGAGGGAACCAGATTTGTATAGTCTCAAAGTATCTCCCTTAATTTACTTATTAATTACAAAGGGAAAGACAGTAACTTTATAGTGGAGAAATGCAGCAGACAGCACTATAACCAAGTGGTCAAGATCAACATCACCGGTACTGGACACCAGGAAGCCCCAGATATAACGCACTGAGAAGGACACAACATCATTCCTGGGGTATTCTTGGAAAAATGCCTAATTCAATCCAACCATAAAAAACAGCAGACAAATCCAACTTGAGGGACATTCTACAAAACGGCTGTACTCTTCAAAAGTGTCAAGGTCATGAAAGGCAAGGAAATAGAGAGGAACCACCACAGACTACAGGAGGCCAAGGAGATGTGACAAATAAATGCAGTGTGGGATACTGGGTTTGATCCTGGAACAGAAAAAGGACATCAGTAGAAAGATTGTTAAAACTCAAATCAGGTGGGTAGTTTAGTTAATAATATGGTGCTGGTGCTAATCGCCTGGCTTTGATCATTGTACTATAATGGTAACATCAGGTGAGGAGACACAGCGGAACTCCCCGTACGATCTGCAACTTTCCTCCAAATCTAAAATTATCTAGCGTTGTAGCTTCCGCCTCACTCTCTCTGGGCCCACCTGCTTTGGGGGAGGCTAGATGCATGCTATGGAGAAGGCTATGTGCTGAAGACCTGAGAACTTCTACCAACATCCCCCAGCCCCAGTCAAGCCTTTGATGACCGCAGCCCCGGAAAATGTCTTCATTGCCAGGGCTCCGAGTCGGAACCATTCATCGAAGCCTCCCCAATACCGGATCCACAGAAAGTGTGTGTGATTAAATGTTTATTGCTTTGAGTGGCTCTTTAAGAGAAAATATTGCTTTTGTGCACAGTGGCCACGAGATGGCGCCCGGACTCCAAGGATGGAAACGGAGCGGCGGCCAACATCCGAAACAGGTCAACTACCCGAGTTAGTTTACAAATGTATCACAATCCTAATAAAAATGTCATCAGGGTTTCTTCCTGGACCCAAACGACTTGATTATGAGGTTCATTTGAAAGTACAACATGCAAAGATTGGGGGGAAAACTGAAAAAGAAGAAGGAGGAGAAGGAAAAACCCAAGGAGTAGCTCTAGCAGATATTAAAACCGATATAAAACTATGTATTATTAGTGAGTGAATAAGCATATAGATCAAGAGAAAAATTATAAAATCCAGAAATAGAACCAACTGCTTATGTAAATGCATATAACACTATAATAATTTTTAATTCAGGAAGGGACTTTGGGGGAGTTTTTTAACCTACTGGTGTTGAAGCAACTAGACAACCAAGAGGAAAAGCTAGAATCCATTCCTTGCACTGGATATCACATTAAATTCAAAGTGTATCAAAGATCTAAGTGAAAAAATACAACCCTCAAATAATATAAGAAAACACTGCTGAGTCTCCCAGTGATGCAGGAGCTGGGTAAATTTTCCAAACTATTCCCCAGAATTTCCAAAAATTTGTCAAAAGAAGCAAGAAAAGAGAATCTTGTTAAATGGCCAAACAAAAATGAAAACGTTTTGCAACTTCAAAAGTTAAACCCACCCTACACAAACTAAAAAGTACAGATGACAAAATGAGAAAAATATTTACAGCTTGTATCACAAAGGGTTCATATCCCTAAAATACAAAAAAGCATCTAAAAATTGAGGGGAGGGACGCCTGGGTGGCTCAGTCCATTAAGCGTCCGCCTTCAGCTCAGGTCATGATCCCAGGTCCTGCGATCAAGCCCCACTTCAGGCTGCCTGCTCAGCAAGGAGCCTGCTTCTCCCTCTCCCTACCCCAGCTTGTGCTCTCTCTCGTTATCTCTCTCAAATAAATAAATAAATAAAATAATTTTTTTTTAAATGAGGGGAAAAAGACCAAGAAACCTTTTGAGAGTGGGCAGGATATATGAGCGGAAAGCTTACCATATAAGGAAATGCCAATGTCCCCTACGGATATAAAAACATGGTCTACCTCACTCATAACTTTTTAAAATCACAAATTAAAAACTACACTGAGGGGCACCTCGCTGGCTCAGTCAGTGGAGCATGAGACTCTTGACTTTGGGGTTTTGAGTTCAAGCCCCATGTTGGGTGTAGAGATTACTTTAAAATTTTTTTTTAATTTATTTGAGAGAGAAGGCACAAGCAGGGGAGGAGCAGAGGGAGAAGCAGGCCCTCGGCTGAGCAGGGAGCCTGATGCGGGGTTAGAACCCAGGACCCTGAGATTATGACCTGAGCCGAAGGCAGATGCTTAACCAACTGAGCCACCCAGGTGCCCCTTAACAGAAAGCCCTTTAACACATGGAATACATCATAAGGAATTGCCAACTTGGTATAAAGTTGTTATCTAGGCAACTGAGAAGGTACCAAGAGGACAGTGGTTCTTAAACTTCAGCAGAAGTTTAAGCCTGGAGGGTTAAAACTTAAGCCTTCAGCCTGGAGGGGGTGCCTGGGTGGCTCAGTCGTTAAGCGTCTGCCTTCGGCTCAAGTCATGATCCCAGGGTCCTGGGATCGAGTCCCACATCGGGCTCCCTCCTTGGGGGGAGGCCCGCTTCTTCCTCTGCCACTCCCCCTGCTTGTGTTCCCTCTCTCGCTGTGTCTCTCTCTGTCAAATAAATAAATGAAATCTTAAAAAAAAAAAAAAAAAAGAATAGCCTGGAGGACCTGCTTGTTAAAACACAGACTGCTGGGCCTGAGTCCGAGTCTCTGATGGGTCTGGGGGGTGGGGGCCTGAAACTGCATGTCTCACAAGTTCCCCGGGGGCTGCTGACCCTGCTTGCTGGTCCCCGGGATGGTTTGACAAATGTCCAACCATCCTGGGGAAGGGGTTCCCGGGAGGCAGAACTTTGAGTGCTAAAGCAGGGAAAAGTCCTGGGCCAAGCGGAATGAGTTAATCATCTGACTTCAGCAGTCTAGCAAACCCTATTGCCAGGATCTCACAGAGAACCATCTGGCAAAGCAGAAATGTGTTTTCCCAGCTCCGCATCACAATGCAGAGCAGAGGAGGGTGGGTTTGGAGCTCAGAGGGAATAGCTTCATCATTGATACCCGACTCCTCATGGTCTTCCAGGTCCTCCACAGGCCATCCCTGGGGCCCCATCGAGGGCACTTTAGACATAGGTAAAACCGATCGTTTCAGACTCTTGCCAAAAACCTTTCAATAGCTGCCCGTGACTTTGTGATTTAGAGTGAAAAACATATGTTTGGTCTTTGTCCCCCTTCCTGACACAGAGTCCCTAAAACCCTTGGATTTCCTTAAGTGGTAAGAGTGATAAAATGGAAGGAATGTCTTTGGTTATTCAAAACAAGCCCCTTTCTTTTTTTTTTTTTTAAGATTTTATTTATTTATTTGACAGAGAGAGACACAGCGAGAGAGGGAACACAAGCAGGGGGAGTGGCAGAGGGAGAAGCAGGCCTCCCGCTGAGCAAGGAGCCTCATGCAGGGCTCGATCCCAGGACCCCAGGATCACGACCTGAGCCAAAGGCAGACGCTTAACGACTGAGCCACCCAGGCGCCCCAAAACAAGCCCCTTTCAACCATACCTGCGTTTAGGTTAATGCAGCGACTTTTAGAAAGCCCCTAGGATGGTGCTGTTTGCTAGAGAACCAACTTCCGAGAACTTTCAGCCTCACCCCCACTCACATCCAAGAAGGGAAGAGAAGCTAGAGGTTGAGTTAATCCCCAAAGGCCAATGATTTAAAGATTTATTTATTTATTTCAGAGAGAGAGAGAGAGAGAGAGAGAGAGCAAGGGGGCAGGGGCAGAGGGAGAGAGAGCCTTAATCAGACTCCAAGCTGAGCAAGGACCCCATTGAGGGGCTCGATCTCATGACCCGAGCCAAAACCAAGAGTGGGATGCTTAACTGATTGTGCCACCCAGGTGCCCCCCAAAGGCCAATGATTTAAGCAGTCATGTCTAAGTAATGAGCCTCACTCAGGGCTTCCGGGCTGGTGAACACATGGAGATGCTGGGAGGGTGGCACACCTGGAGAGGGCATGGCAGTTCTACATCCCTCTCCCCACCCCCTGCCCTATGCATCCCTTCCATGTGGCTGTCCCTGAGTTGTATCCTTTATCATAAACCAGTAATCCTGTAACTAATCTGTTTTCCTGAGTTCTGTGAGCTGTTCTAGCAAATTATGGTTCTCCAAGGAGGGGGTCACAGGAACCACAATTTGTAGCCAAGTCAGACAGAAGTTGCAGGCACCCTGCAACCCAGTACTGGCGATTGGCATCTGGGGAGGGGCCCGCCTTGTGGGACTGAACCCTGAACCTGTGAGGTCTCATGCTAACTCCAGACAGATAGAGTCAGAATTGGATTGAATTATAAGACATCCAGTCAGTGTCCCCAGAGAACTGGAGAACTTCCAGCTGTGGGAAAATCCCCCACACATTTGGTGACCAGTGCTGAGAGTAGGGCCGTGAGTAGGCAGGGTAACAGAACTTTTCCTTTTTCTTGCCTACCAGCCAATCACAGTGGGATTCCAGCTTTTTTTTTTTTTTTAGATTTTATTTATTTATTTTAGAGAGAGCGTGGGGGAAGGAGCAGATGGAGCGGGAAAGAATCTCAAGCAGCCTCCCTGCTGAGTGTGGAGCCCGATGCAGAGCTCGATCTCACGACCCTGAGATCATGACCCCAGGCAAAACCAAGAGTTGGATGCCTAACAGACTGAGCCACCCAGGTGCCCCTGAATTCCAGCTTTTTAATGCAGCATAAAAGGCTCTTCAAAGTTATTTAAAAAAAAAAATCAAAACAAACCAAAACAAAAACCGAAGTTATTTGCAATTATAGCCTAGCCTCATCCCCTTTCCTGAACTTAATGTTCCAGAAATATATAAATCTTCATTTCCTAAAGCGAATCTTATTTCCAAGGTGCTATGCTTTGAATAGACTATGCTTACATCTGGGTGAAAAATACATAAACCCCCTTTTTAGAGAAAAATATTGGTTCGGAAGATGTGCTTCCCCCTTTAAGAATGGAAATTAGTTTTCAATCGATAAAGCATTATCTGGATTTGAAGGCCAGAGAAAATCCCAAAGCAAATGTATTTTTGAATTCCACAGTATTTACTGTTCTTGAGCTTCTAACACCCAAGGAGAAAAAAAATGAGAAGACTCCCAGTGCTAATGAAACTTGCTAGTTTTTCTTTCCTGTTAAAGATATTTATACCTGAATTCTTTTTAAGGCCCCAAACACTTTTAGATAAAAAGCAATGGTTGGTTTGAAAATTTGAGATGGTTTATAAAATCATATCTGATGATATAAAAGATTCAACACTGGTTTGCTAAGCTTGTTGTTTCTCTCTTAGTAATCTCTACACCCAACATGGGGCTTGAACTCACAACCCCAAGATCAAGAGTTGCATGCTTTTCCCCCTGAGCCAGCCAGGCGCCCCTACTAAGCTTGTTCTTAAACTCAAAGGCTATTAATTAGGCTCCTTGTATGGTTATGTGGTTAAGAGTGATTTTGCTTTTCTTCTCTCTTTCTATAGCAATCCTTTTTTAAATTTTTTTTAAAGATTTTATTTATTTATTTGAGAGAGAGAGAATGAGAGATAGAAAGCACGAGAGGGAAGAGGGTCAGAGGGAGAAGCAGACTCCCCGCTGAGCAGGGAGCCCGATGTGGGACTCGATCGCGGGACTCCAGGATCATGACCTGAGCCGAAGGCGGTTGCTTAACCAACTGAGCCACCCAGGCGCCCCCCCTCTTTTTTTTTGTAAACAAGTGATTTCTGACCAGTCTTGTTTGGTTTTTCTCCATTATAAATTCATTTGTGAGGACTTTGAAGGCAAACTCGAGGATCCTCGTAGGATCCCACAGGATTTAGCACTTTCTTCCATTGAGTGGGATTATAACTGCATGACTGTCTTCCCGCTATGCCGATCATCCTTTTAGGCAGTAACTGTGGGTTTTGGTCTCCTGACTGCACATTATCTTTCCTCGGGGGGACACAATATCTTTTTTTTTTAAGATTTTATTATTTATTTGACAGAGAGAGAGTGAGAGAGAGCAAAAGTAGGCAGAGGCAGGCAGAGGGAGAGGGAGAAGCAGGCTCTCCATTGAGCAGGGAACCCGACATGGGGCTCGATCCTAGGACTGGGATCATGACCTGAGTCAAAGGCAGCCGCTTAACTGACTGAGCCACCCAGGCGCTCAAGGGGACACAATATCTTTTCCTAGGGTGGATGCTCATCAGACATTTGTTGAATGCATGCAACAGCACTTTTGATAAGACTGAGTTCCAAGGCAGCCCCAAATGATGATTATTTCACCTCAAGCAAGTTTATGGTTACGTGAGTCTCAGCTGACTGGAAGGTGGAGTGCAGTGGGTATGAGTGGGTGCTCCGGAGCCAGACCGCCCTGCTCAGCTGCTGCCCAACCTGTGGCCTTGTGCAAAGGACCCAATTGCCCAGGGCCTGCTTGCCTTTCCCACAGAACAGGGAGGGTAATGATGGCTCCTACCTCATCCATCCCAGTGAGAATTCATGAGGTGATGCATATTAGGTCCAGAGCATAGGGCTTGAGATTTTTTTTTTAAAGATTTTATTTATTTGAGAGAAAGAAAGAGAGCACAAGCAGGGGGGAGAGGCAGAGGGAGAAGCAGGCTCCCCGCTGAGCAAGGAGCCCAATGCGGGGCTCGATCCCAGGACTCTGAGATCATGACCTGAGCTGACAGCAGACGTTTAACCGACTGAGCCACCCAGGCGCCCCAGGGCTTGAGACTTTAGAGAGAATTTAAATGTTCACTGTTGGAACTATTTTCTTTGAAATGTGGTCAGTCAGTGGTACTCACTTCATAGTTTTAAGAACAAAAAGCAGTAATACGTTCAGTGATTAACAGTGATCTGGCATACAACAAGCTCTTGCTCAGTAAGTCCTTCACTTCGGATTCCTTCTGTCTCCTAGCTTTCCTGGGGCAGCTCTGTCTACCCCCCCAAATGCATCCTGCTGACCAGCTAGCTCAGCTGCTTCTTGTGTCTCCCCCAGAAAAAAAAAAAAAAATGTTCTCCAAAAGAAGAACCCAGATAAGAGCTGCTCAGCCATACCACCCTCCATCTCTCTGACTCTTGCTGTGAAGTCATTTGAAAAACCAGAGTAACTTTCCTGGGCCTTGGGGTCACACCTCATGGGAAAGAGCTAATTAAGCGGGGTTAAGTGCTCGCCTCGGGTTTCATCACAGCAAACGCTGCTAAAAGGAGCAGCAAGGCAGGGTCGCCCCTCGGGGTTTCTAGCCAACTGCCCAGGGCCTGCTGGTTGCAGTGCTTCCTGCATCCGTGTCCCCAAGCAGGCGGCTGCAAGGTTGCATGAGGGTAGGGCCCTGCCCCCACAGCACAGCAGGTACCTGGCCGTGGCTCAGCTCTTGCCTTTGGGGGTGGCCCTGAACTCTCAAAGACCTGGTAGTGACAGAGGTCACAGTGCCTTTGTAATAAAAGGAGAAGCCTGCTGTCAGACCTTGCTCCAGCACCACCCTGGCAAGGACAGGGACTAAGGAAGAAGGAGCGGTTCTTGGGTGACAGGAGGGCTGTCACCAACCCAGGGACCACAGTTAGCGGATGTCACCTGGCTACACATGCACCTGAGCCAGTGTCTTACTTTGCTGGGGCCGTTGTCACAAACGACCACAGACCGGGAGGCTTACACAACAGAAATGTATTGCCTCACAGTTCCGGAAGACACAAGTCCAAAATCAAGGTGCCAGGAGGGCTGGTTCCTTCTGAGGGCTGAGAGGGAAGGATCTGTTCCAGAATCTTCTGCCTCTTCACATCCTCTCCCTGCTCTGTGTACCTGAGTCCAAATCTCCTCTTCTTATAAGGACACCAGCCCTACTGGGTTGGGACCACCCTAATGACCTCATTCTAACTTGATACCTCTGTAAAGGCCTCTCCTCCACATGCTGAGGAACTGGGGGTTCGGCTTCAACACATGCATTGTGTTGGGGGGAGGGAGGGAGGGGAGGAGAAGGGCACAATGCATCCCTCACAGCCAGCTTGGCCATCCACAGTCACGAGAGATGTCGGTCACCCCGTCGTTGAGAGCACTAGGTCTCCATCCCACAGCTCACTGCCAGGGAGTGTGCCTCCTCAAAACAAGGCTTGTCCGAGTGCTGTCACTGTATAAACACTGATTAGCTGACCCACAATATGACAGCCATAAACCTCCTCCATACAATCGGTGAGGCCCAGGTTCTGCCACGCGAGGCACGTCCGTTGTATGAAAGGTTCCCTGGAAACAGATGAAACCGTTTGCTAGCCATAGGTCAGCCAATCTCATCACGATCAGGGGGCAGCAACCCCCAGACCAGGGGGTGCAGGGTCCGGAAACTCCAAGGCTATGGTGCCATCACCAAGAGCCGAGGCTCCTTGACTCACAGGACTGGAGCCTCCTTAGTGCTGTCTACCTCTGGACTAATCTTGCTAAAGTGAAAGCAGTTCTAACATCTGTTACACTAATTCAAAGACGCTCTGTATTGCTGGAGAGAAAGATCATTAAATGCCCACAGTAGCCACCTCTGGAGTGTGGCCCTGTGATTAGGATCTTTCAAATGATAATCCCACGTGCAGTGTAGATCCAAACAGAACATCCACATAGCCATCACTCTGCCCCAGGTGTCTCTTTTTTTCCTTTCAGATTTTTAATAACCATCTTGGTAACACTCTTCTTTCTTTTAAAATAAAAAATATAGCCCAGCTGGCTCAGTCCGAAGAGCGTGTGACTCTTGATCTTAGGGTTGTGGGTTCAAGCCCCACGTTGGGTGTGGAGATTACGTAAAAATAAAATCTTTAAGGGGCGCCTGGGTGGCTCAGTCGTTAAGCGTCTGCCTTCGGCTCAGGTCATGATCCCAGGGTCCTGGGATCGAGCCCCACATCGGGCTCCCTGCTCAGCGGGGAGCCTGCCTCTCCCTCTCCCACTCCCCCTGCTTGTGTTCCCTCTCTCGCTGTGTTTCTGTCAAATAAATAAATAAAATCTTTTTAAAAATATAAATAAAATCTCTAAAAATGATAATAAAAATGAATAAAATAAAATAAATGTATCTACACAGGGTTTGTAATGAAAACAATCCCCCACCCCACCCCCCCTGCCCTGCCCTGCCCATCCTCAACCCCAGCTCTGCTCCTCAGAATGTGTGGAAGTATCTTAAAGTCAATGCAGACAATACGACAACTCTCACCCGCAAAGCTCTCTCTTCCTGGACACTGTAGAGCTTGAATTTTACCAGTAAGGAGGAAAAAGGAGGTGGTGATGAAGCCTTTTTTTCTGAGTAAAATGAACTACAGGGGCAGTTTCAAAGGTGACATGAGACAGCAGAATCAAGGAGTGGAAGGAAATCCAATATAGCAGCATGAGGTTCTTAAAACTGAGATGTCACTCGCATGCCATCAAATTCAGCATTTTCAAGGTATAAGTCAGTGGTTCCAGCACATTCTCAATGTGCTGCACCCATGACCAGAAGATTTTCACCACCCCCAAAAGAAACCCCATCCCCATTAGCAGTCACTCCCCGCTCCCCTCTTCCCTCAGCCCCTGACAGCCACGAATCCACTTTCTGTCTCTACCGATCTCCCTCTTCCGGACATTTCATGTAAATACGATGATAGCAGTATTTGTACTTTTATGTCTAATTTCGTTCAGCAAGCATAATGTTGTCAAGGTTCAGCCACCTGATAGCATGTCTCAGAACTTCATTCCTTTTAGTGGCTGAATAATATTTCATTTTATCCCACATTTTGTTTATCCATGCATCAGTTGGTGAACATTTAGGTTGTTCTCACTATTTTTTTTTTTTTTTGAGAGAGAGAGAGAGAGAGAGAGCAGGGGTGGGAGGGCCAGAGGGAGAGGCAGAGAGAGAATCTCCAGCAGGCTCCACGCCCAGAGTGGAGCCCAACGTGGGGTCGATCTCACGACCCTGAGATCATGACCTGAGCCGAAATCAAGCATTGGATGCTTAACCGACTGAGCCACCCAGGCGCCCCCGTTTCTACTTTCTGACCACTACAAATAATGCTGCTGTGAACGTTCATGTACAGGTTTTTGTGTGAACGTCTGTTCAGTTCTCTTGGGCGTTTACTTCACAACGGCACCGCTGAGTGAAGTGGCAATTCTGTGTTTAACTTGCTGAAGGACAGGTGTGTAGGACCAGAGCTTGTATTAGTTGACTGTTGCTGTTGCCACAACAGAACACCACACACCAGGGGGCTTAGACAACAGACATTTACTGTCCCACAGTTCTAGAGGCTACAAGTCCAAGATCAAGAGGTCAGCGGCCCTGGTTTCTCCTGAGGCCTCTCTCCTCAGCTTGAAGATGGCTTCCCCGTGTCCTCACATGGCCTTTTCTGGGTGTGTGTGCATCCTGGCTGTCTCTTCCTCTTCTTCCAAGGACACCAGTCCCATGAGATTAGGGCTCTACCCTTATGGCCTCATTTAATCTTAATGACCTCCCTAAAGGCCCCATCTCCAAATTCAGTCACATTGGAGGTTAGGACATCCACACAGATTTGAGGGGAAGGGGCGGACACAGTTCAGTCCCTAACGAGGTGATAAGGCAGGAGGTGAGTAGGGACCAGGACCAGATCACAAGGGCCTTGGGTAATACAGGTTTGGGAATATTCTTCTTGACCCACCTACCCCCAGAGGTTCCCGAGGGAATTGGGTCCTTTCTGTCCTTTACCTTCCAAGTAGGACTAAGCACTGAGCATAGCTCGACAGTGCATTTTTCAAGGTTGTCCAGGTGAGAGTAGACCCACTGGGAACCCTCAGAGAGAAACTGCCGGAAGAGTAAATGCCTAGGAGGGATTATGCAAATTAGATACAAAGGACCCGCCTCCTTAGGCTTTCTTCCTACCCTGGGTCAGCTGTTCAGGGCTATGGAAAAGAACCTAAGCCTTCAATCCCTGCATTTAAAAGATCTGAAGGCTGGGTGCCTGGGTGGCTCAGTTGGTTAAGCGACTGCCTTCCGCTCAGGTCATGATCCTGGAGTCCCCGGACCGAGTCCCGCATCGGGTTCCCTGCTCGGCGGGGAGTCTGCTTCTCCCTCTGACCCTCCCCCCTCTCATGTGCGCGCTCTCATTCTCTCTCTCAAATAAATAAATAAAATCTTTTTAAAAAATAAATAAAATAAAATAAAATAAAAGATCTGAAGGCCTATTGTGCCAGGGACTGCGCTAGGCCCTGGGGGCTCTTGCAGAGCTTTTGTTCTAGGCCCATTACCATCCAACATGGTAGCCACAGGCACAGCTGGCCAGTCTGAACTGAGATGTGCTAAAGTATAAAATACACACCAGATTTCAAAGGCTTAATATAAACTATCTTATTACTAATTTTTATATTGGAGGCATCTGAAATGGCATTTCCATTATATTTGATTAAATAAAAAGTATATTATAAAAATTAATTCCCGGGCACCTGGGTGGCTCAGTCATTCAGCGTCTGCCTTCGGCTCAGGTCATGATCCCAGGGTCCTGGGATCGAGCCCCACATCGGGCTCCCTGCTCGGCGGGAAGCCTGCTTCTCCTTCTCCCACTGCCCCTGCTTGTGTTCCCTCTCTCACTGTGTCTCTCTGTCAAATAAATAAATAAAAATCTTTAAAAATAAATAAATAAATAAACAAATAAATAAATAAATAAAATAACATTAATTCTATTTCTTTTTACCTTTTTTAACGAGACTCCTAGAAATTTCGAAATCACATATGTGACTTACATTGTGGTAGCTCACATTCAGTTTCTCTTGGACTGTGCTCTCCTAGACTAGGGTCCACCCAGAGACCATGTCTGATCAAGCTCATTTGGGTGGACAGAATCAAAGGGGGCCTTGATCTGGACCACGATTCATAAGGATTAGGGGATTTGGAGCAAATGCCTCTAGCTGATGATATCTGTTTTAAAATGAGCTGTAGGGGCGCCTAGGTGGTTGAGTGGGATGAGCATCCGGCTCGGTTTTAGCTCAGGTCATGATCTCATGGGTTGTGGGATCAAGCCCCGGCATTGGGTCCCGAGCTCAGTGCAGAGTCTGTTTGAGATTCTGTCTCTGCTTTTCCCCCACTTGTGCTCTCTCTCTCAAATAAATAAATAAAATCTTTTTTAAAAAATGAGCTGTAGGGCCAGAAATAAATGGGAAAAAGAGGGAAAGAAAGATGAGATCAGCACATAGCTGGGGAGACTGGGAGGGATGTAAAGAGTCTCTGAGGCCTGAGAGCCAATTTCCAACTTGCCCTCTGTGGTAGGCAAAATCATGGCCCCCCAAAAATGCCCATGTCCTAATCCCTGGAACCTGGCAATGGATTATCTTTCCTGGCAAAAGGAACCTTGCAGATGTGATGAAGGATTAAGGATTTTCAATTGAGAAGATTATCCTGGATTATCCAAGTGGACCCAATGTAATCACCAGGGTCCTTATAAGTGAAAGAGGGAGGCACGAGGTTCAGAAGGGCGTGTGGAGGTGTGCCATTGCTATAGCTCTGAGGATGGAGGAGGGACCATGAGCCGAGGAATACAGAAGCTAGAAAAGGCAAGGAAATGGATTTCCATTCCCTCAAGTTTCCAGAAGGGATGCAGCCCTGTGTGACACCTTGGTTTTAGCCCAGGGAGACGCATTTCAGATTTCTGACTTCTCGAACTAAAAGATAATAAATTTGTGTTGTTGTAAGCCTCTAAGATTGTGGTGATTTGTTCAAGTATAGTAAAGAAAGCCCTGGGTTGGGTCTTCAATCTGCCTAGAGGGTCTTTGGACAAGTCGCTTTTCCTCTCTGCTAAGGCTGGGGGCAGAAAGATTGGGGGGGATGGGTGGCATTCTAGTAGAGAGGAGTGACATATTTGTCTGCACTGGGCACCAGCACAGATGTCATTACTAAAATTAGGACAAAACAATTGCCAAAAATCTGGATGGCTGTCCAGCATCTCATTTAGTTCTGAGAACAGCCCCGTGAGTTAGAGAACTATTATTATCCCATTTCAGAGCTAAGGAAACCAAGGTCAGAGAGGTTGGGTAGCTTGCCCTTGGTCAATGTCGGTCTACAGACTGCTGAGAGCCACCCTTTGCTGATGGAAGAGATTTGACCATGGATCCATAAGTTTCATTAATTCAGTCATCCCACAGATAGCTGGCATTCAGGGTTGACTGATGAACAACTCAGGCCAGATGAGTCTCAACATGGGACTGGGGGGCGGGTACTGAGGGGCTGTTTTCATAGTACTATGTGCTTCTGAGCCTCAGAACCCATCACCCTCCCAGGATGTCATGACCAAATTCATCATGGTTCCCATCTTTGCTTTCCTTGGGACCCCCCAATACAGGCCGCTCTCCTCATCACGGGTTCCTTCTCTCATCTCTGTTGTTCTCTGTGTTGTCTTTTGCTCTACCTGTCTCCTCCCTCCTTCATCCTTCCCAAACTCTTCCACCCTGACCCCTGCCAACCACTCCCTGAATATGCCCTCTGACTATTACCCTAACTAAAACCAGCTCCTTCCCTGGAGATATCCCCACAGTCCTAACTAAAGGCTCTCCACTCCCCCAACTCACCAAACAGCTCAAGTCTAGAAGAGGAGAGGGGTGGTCAGCATATACCGCAGAAACAGATGAGCCCAAACCCCAGTGGTTCACACATACAAAAGGTAGAGACTCACCCATGTCCCCTTGTCCAATGTGGGGTGGTTGGGCTCTGCTCTACACCTTCGTGCATGGACCCAGTCTCTTCATTCACAGGAGCCTCCGAAACGTTGCAATACCCTGGCAGAGAGAAAAGACACGTGGACCACCATGAGCTGGCTCTTGAAGCTTCCACTCAGAAAAGATGCACGTCATTTGTGTTCATATTTCATTGGCTAAAGTAAGTCATATGGCCAAGCCTGATAACTGGGCATCCTTCAGGAGAGACAGCAAATATTGTGAACAATAATACAATGCGGCATTGTATTGGCACCCCAATAGTGTTTCCAGATATTATTAATCCTTCTCCCTACTCCTATTTTTAGAGATTTTATTTATTCATTTGAGAGGGAGAGAGAGCATTGCACATGAGCAGGGGGAGGGGCAGAGGGAGAGGGAGAAGCAGACTGGGCAGAGCCCAGCTCGGGGCTCAATCCCAAGACCATGAGATCATGACCTGAGCCAGAGTCAGATGCTTAACCGACTGAGCCACTCTGGTGCCCCCATACTCATATTAAAAAAAAAAAAAAATCCTGCTTCCCCTTGACAGACCTGGTAGAGTGATGTCTAGACCCTCTTGTCTTCCAGCTCTTCACAGTCTCCCGAGAAATCTGAGTGTCACACTTAGCTCTTCCCTCTCCTTCACCCCCTATCAGATCCTTTAGAACGTTCCAGAGGTTCTCTGTCACTTATCTCAGTCCCCACAAAAGCTACCCTCCTCCAAGCCACCATTGTTTCCTGCCTGAACTACTACTACAAAAGCTTGCTCTACAATTAATCCACAATCTACCCAACAAGCAGGGTAGATCCAGTCACACTGCTTAAATCCTTCCATAGTTTCCCACTGGCCTTCAGGGAGAGTCTAAAATCCTTACCTTTTCCTAGAAAGCTCTTCTCAGCAGGCTCCCGCCTGCTGCCTCAGGCCCTGGTCAGTACACAGTCCAGCCCCTGGGCTTCTTTGGTGTCATGCACTGACACTTGAATTACTTTATGGTTTTCACAGCATAGTTCTCTTTGCCTGGAACTCTCTCCTCCCGCCCTAACCCCCTTCATCTCTCAGGTCTCAGCTTCCTCACTTAGGCCTTCAGATCCAGTATTCTTTCCGTGCGAGTGCTCCTGCAGTGCCCCCTATTGCCCGCTGTGAAACACTCAACACTCCCCATGGTGCTTGCTCAGTGCCCCTCCTGCCTACCCAGACTGGAGCAGCAGGAAGGCAGGGGCTGTCTGCACCACTGCTATGTGTCAGTACAGGGCTCATGCTCAGTAAATATTTTTTCAGTGACACAGTGAATTTGTCATACATAGAGACCGAGGGAAGGAAATAATCAAGGTTAATAGCTGCAATGAGCTATGAGGAAATTAGCCTCCTGACTTAATCAAGAGAGGCAGAAGAGGCTGGGACACTTGTGCCACCTCTGGATCCCTTAGTCCTGAACTCACCTTATACCATTCCCTTCCTGCATTTCCCTCTATGTTTCTAGACCTCATAAAGTGCCTTCCTCTCCCACACCCACTGAAAGAAATCCGGTTCCATGACTGAGAGGGTGCTTCTTTCTCTCCTCCTTCGTCCTCACCCCTGCTGTTCTCACCTCTCCCTCAATCCCTCCCAGTGCAGCCCACAGGTCCTACCAGCCAAGGCAGCTGGAAGAGGCCGGAGCCTCACCAAGATGTTGCTTGTCCTCAGATTCATTCCTGAGCAGAAGGACGTGAATGACACTCTGAAGAAAGAAACATCCTGAGGCATCCGTGAGACACGTCCCAGGCCTGGGCTTGTTAAAATCTGGCTGCCAAACCAGGCTGTGTTATGGGTGTGATGCGAACAGCTTTGGAAAGGCTTCCGTGTCAAGGCCTAGTTCCTCCTTCTAGGGCTAACCCTGGGTCTGAAATTAGAGCACTGGAGATGGTATCGGTTTACTGGGGCTGCCGTAACAAAGGACCACAGACCAAGTGGCTCAAACAGCAACAGAAATTAACTTTCTCACAGTTCTGGAGGCCATGCAACCAAGATGGAGATGTTGGTGGGTTTAGTTTCTGCTAAGTCCTCTCTCCTTAGCTTGTAGACTGTTCACATTACTGGTTCAATTTCTGTTTTTCTGACTAAACCCCAGTTGCCTCCAAACTGCCACCTGGAGCCATATGACTAAATTTTGGCCAATTGGATATGAGCAGAAGGAAGGTGGGCGTCTTCTGGGTCATGTCCTTAAAAGGAACCTAATGGCTCCTTACTTTGAGTTCTGTCTTCTCACACACTAGGACATGAATTTGGTGACAGGGGGATGGCTTTAGCCATGTAAGTCAGGATGATGCTCAGAGCAGGGTAATACAAAAGGAAGGACCTATGACCTCTTGCGGTGGGGCCGTCTACCCACTCTGGGGCTTTTTTTGTGAAATAAATGTCTTCGGAGGCATTCTGTTCTAGCTTCTCTTTGTTATAGCTCAGTCCAAACTCTAGTGCAGACAGCTCTAAAAATAAAAAATATAGAAGCCCCCCAAACTTAAATAATATAATACAAATAACTCTTGAGTTTAAAAAATAAAACATCAAAGAAAGAAATCCTTATAACTGGATGGCGATAAAAGCATGACCAAAAGCAGTGTTTCAAGGGTAATTCTAGCTTTCAACATTTTTATCAAAGAAGATTGAAAACCGGGGTGCCTGGGTGGCTCAGTCGTTGGGCGTCTGCCTTCAGCTTAGGTCATGATCCCAAGGTCCTGGGATCGAGCCCCGCATCGGGCTCCCTGCTCGGCGGGAAGCCTGCTTCTCCCTCTCCCACTCCCCCTGCTTGTGTTCCCTCTCTAGCTGTGTCTCTCTCTGTCAAATAAATAAATAAAATCTTTTTAAAAAATTAAAAAAAAAAGGATTGAAAACCAGTGAAGAAAGCCTTAGCTTAAGAAATTATATATGAGGGGCACCTGGGTGGCTCTATCAGTGAAGCATCTGCCTTCAGCTCAGGTCATGATCTCAGGGTCCTGGGATGGAGCCCCGCATCCGGTTCCCTGCTCAGCGGGGAGTCTGCTTCTCCCTCTGCCTCCCATTCCCCCTTGCTCATGCACGCTCTCTCTCAAATAAATAAATAAAAAATCTTAAAGAAAAAAAGGAAATTACATACGAAACAACAGAGAAAATCCAAAAAACAAGAAAAATACTTTCAGGCGGAAATAAAGTAGAAAAATCAGGGAAAATTAACCAAAAAAAAAAAAAAAGTTGGCTATTTGAAATGCTCCAGGCAAAGCTGTTGAAGAGAAAAAAGAAAGATGCCAAATAAAAATGTAATTCATAGTGAAAAGAGAGAAAGAACTACAGATACAAATATTTTTAGAGTAATAAAACAAAAATTCAAACTCTATAAGCCAATACATTTTTTTTTAAGAGAGTGCACAGGTGGGGGCGGGGAGGGGCAGAGAGACAGGAAGAGAGAGAATCTTAAGCAGGCTCCACACCCCTCACGGAGCCCGATGTAGGGCTCCATCTCACAATCCTGAAATCATGACCTGAGCTGAAATCAAGAGTCAGACGCTTAACCGACTGAGCCACCCAGGCACCCCTAAACCAATACATTTTAAAATGTTGACAAAATGGAGAGATTCCCGTAAGAATAGAAAATGCCAATATTTAAAAAAAAAAAGAGGCAACAGCCTTTGAATAGACCAATGAAAGACCATGAAAGAACCAGAAATTTTAATTAAAAGAAGTCCCAAAAAGTTCACCAGGGGGGTTCTACCAGACTTTCAAAGAACAAATAACACCTGCCATATACAAATTATTACAGAGAAAAGGAGAAGAAATTCATTTCATGAAGCTGGTATATCCTTGATTCCTCAACTGAATAAGGACAATATGGGAAAAGAATATTAGAGACCCATTTTACTTTCTAAATGCATACACAATTCCTAAATAAGATATTAGATAAGCAAATACAAATAATTTGCTAAAAACAAAATGGCATCGAGTAGGTTTTAATAAGCATCGGAAAGGTAACAATGTAATGCACTATATTATGGAATAAAGTAGGAAAGTCACATGGTCGCCCCCACAGATTAAAAAAAATTGATAAAATTCAACACCTACTTATGATAAAAGCTCCCAGAAAACTAGGGATAGAAAGGAACTTCCATAATTTGATATAGACTAATCTATCAAAAACTTCACACTTAATATAGAACCTTAAGCTCATTCCCTTTAAGACCAGTAAGCAGGGACACCTGGGTGGCTCAGTCGGTTAAGCGTCTGCCTTCAGCTCAGGTCATGATCCCAGGGTCCTGGGATTGAGTCCCGCACCGGGCTCCCTGCTCAGCAGGGAGCTTCTTCCTCTGCCTGCAGCTCCCCCTGCTTGTGCTCTCTCTCTCTCTCTCTCTCTCTTTGGCAAATGAATAAAAAGATCTTTAAAAAAAAAAATAAGACCAGTAAGCAGACAGCTGGCCTCCTTCACCATCACTGTTCACTCCTGGGGGTGTTAGCCTTTGCAACAAGCCATTATAAATATTACTATGGATATACATATAGTCATTATAAATCTGTATATACATCTGTATATAAGGAAAGGGAGGAGAGATAACCAAATTGTCATTATTTAGATGTGATTTGGCATTCCATATAAAACCTCCAAACTGTTGGGGGGCGCCTGGGTGGCTCAGTCGTTAAGTGTCTGCCTTCGGCTCAGGTCATGATCTCAGGGTCCTGGGATCAAGCCCCACGTGGGGCTCCCTGCTTGGCGGGAAGCCTGCTTCTCCCTCTGCCACTCCCCCTGCTTGTGTTCCCTCTCTCGCTGTCTCTCTCTCTCTGTCAAATAAATAAATAAAATCTTTAAAAAAAAAATCTAAAAACAAAAAACAAAAAAACCGCCAAACTGTTAAAACAAATAACAGATTCCACAAAGTGACCAAATAAAAGATCAAATTGGAAAAATGAATAGCATTCCTCTATGCAAGAGCGAACAACTAAAAACTCTAACAAAAAAATAAGATTCCACTCAGAATAGTAACAAAAGTTAAAAAGGCAGGAGGGCGCCTGGCTGGCTCAGTCCCACGTAGGGTGTGGAGATTACTTAAAAAACAAAAAGTCTTTTAAAAAAAGGAAAAGTTAAAAAGGAATCTAGGTACCCATCCATCCAACCACAAGACATTTATGAAGAAAAAAACTTAATGTTATTAAAAGGACACAAAAGAAATCAAACAAATGCGGAGGTGAGCCATGTCAGTGAATGCAACAATTAATATCATTAAGATGGCCCTTCTACCTAAGTCAGTCTATAAACTCAAGCAAGCCCCAATTCCAGAAAGATTTTTTTTTTCTGTGAAACAATAAATGGATGCAAAAATGCATGTGGAAGAATCAAGACCCACAAGTAGATAAGAATGGCCAAGGGGGGGGGGGGCTTGGGTGGGGATTTTCTGAACCAGATAAAATATATTAACAAGTCAGAGTTCACAAAAGGAAACAAAGGTGATACGGCACATGAACAGACAAACTAATCAAAAGAACAGAATGTAGAGGCCAGAAATAGACACATGTATCTAAAAGAACTTACAATATTTCAGAGTAAGCATCCCAATCAGAAGGGAGGAGACAATTGCTAATGGATACTGGGGAAACAGCCTCCTTACAAGAAAAGTGGGTTCCCTACCACTCACCATAATACAAAGGTCAAGTAAATGGATTAGAGAGACCTAATATTAAAGATAAATCTATAGGGGTGCCTGGGTGGCTCAGGTCATGATCCCGGGGTCCTGAGATCAAGCCCCATGTCGGGACTCCCTGCTCAGTGCAGTCTGCTTCTCCCTCTGCCCCTCCCCCCGCTTGTGCTCTCTCGCTGTGTCTCTCTTAAAGAAATAAATAAAGATAAATCTAGAAAGCTAGTATATTACTTTCCCAGAGCTGCCAGAACAAAATACCAGAAACTGGATGGCTTAACATAACAGAAACGTATTGTGCCCAGTCTTGGAGGCTAGAAGTCTAAAATCAAGGGTCAGTAGGAGCATGGTCCCTCTGAAACCTGTATCGAATCTTTCTTTGCCCCTTTTAGCTTTTGGTGGTGTGCGGGCAATCTCCAGAGTTCCTCGTCTTGCAGCTACATAATGCCAATCTCTGCCTTTCTCACTATGTGTGTCTGTCTTCCACTGGCTGTCATCTTATAAGGCACAAGTCATATTGGATTAGGGGTCTGCCCTACTCCAGTATGACCTCATCTTAATTTAAGTAATCTGCAACTACCCTATTTCCAAATTAGATCACATTCTAGAGTACTGAGGGTTAGGATTCCAATGCATTTTGGGGGAAGGGGGTGGAAATAATTCAACCCATAACAGCTAGGAGAAAAATGTAGACTATCTTTATGACTTTGGAGTGAATAAAGATTCTTAAGCCTAGAAAACCATAAACTATATAGTGAAAATGAGATGAACATGACATATTAAAATCAAAGATTTCTCCCAAACAAAGACACAACTGAAAAAGTTAAGTAATGAGTGAAAAACTGGGAGAAGATTTTTTGGGGTTCCAAAAAAAAGTGATTAATTTCCAGAATAAACAAAATCCTGCAAATATTTAAGAATGGAAAATCAATAGAAAAAATGGGCAAAAAATAGAATGGACAACTAACACAAAAGAAAATCCAAATGGCTAACAAGTCTGAAGAGATGTTTAACCTCATTCATAATCAGGAAATTATAACATGTTAGTTTAAATCTATCAGAGTAGCCAAATTTAGAAGCTCAGAGAGGAAAAAAATAAAGTAAAATAAAATAAAAAAATTAAAAATAAATAAACTAGAAGCTCAGAAAGGAACTAGTGTTAGTGAAGACATGTGGAATTTGGAACTATCCTGCACCTCCAGTTGGTATAATTCAGTATGTATATTCTATGATCCAGCAATCCCTATCTTAGGTGTATAATCCAGAAAAACTCTTGCACAAGTCCCAAAGGATACAAGTACAAGATTGTTGATTGAAATATTATTTGCAGTAGCAAAGAATTCAAGGCAATGTAGATCTTCATTAGTCGGTGAATAATTAAGGATGGTGAGTTAATAAACTGGACAGCTATGCAGCAATCAGAAGCAATGAACCAGGAGTGCCTGGCTGGCTCAGCTTGTGGAGTGTGCAACTCTTGATCTCAGAGTTTTGAGTTTGAGCCCCAAGTTGGGTGTAAAGATTACTTAAAAATAAACAAAATTCTTTTTAAAAAGAAGCAATGAACCAGACATATAAATAACAACACGGAATGTTTTTTTTTTTTTACGATTTTATTTATTTATTTATTTGAGAGGGAGAATGAGAGAGAGAGCATGAGAGGGGGGAGGGTCAAAGAGAGAAGCAGACTCTCTGCTGAGCTGGGAGCCCAATGCGGGACTCGATCCCGGGACTCCGAGATCATGACCTGAGCCGAAGGCAGTCGCTTAACCAACTGAGCCACCCAGGGGCCCAACATGGAACGTTCTTAAAACAGTATTGAGTGGGGCACCTAAGTGGCTCAGCCAGTTAAGTGTCCGACTATTGATTTCGGCTCAGGCCATGATCCCAGCATGGTGAGACTGAGCCCCACCTTAGGCTCCATGCTCAGCAAGGAGTCTGCTTGAGATTCTCTCTCTCCCTCTGCCTCTTCCCCACAGTGCACGCACATATGCTCTCTTTCTCTCTCTCTCTCTAAAATAAATAAACAAATCTTTAAAAAAAACAATATTGAACAAAAAGAGTAAAAATAGAAATTCACTTAATACCATTTTTGTAAATTAAAAACATATAAAGCCCTATACATCTTTTAGGAATATAGGCATATTCCAAAAACCATAAATGAAACACATTAGAAAATGTGTCTATGAGGTGGAGGAAGAGATAGAAGTGGGAAGGGAGATATGAGAGAAAAGAAATGACATAAAAATATTTTTACACAAGTTACTGCTAATAGTGTGTCAGAAATAAAACAGTATGGTAAAACCAGTTCTCAGAAAAAGTAAAAAAAAAAGAAGGAAGGAATGAGAAATGTTTCTAAGAAAAGGAAGCAATACAAACAAAAATCATAAGGAAGGACAACAAAGGATATTTCATACTGATGAAAGGCGTTAATTCACTGATGTCATGTTAATATCATAAATCCTCATGCGCCTAACAACATAACTTCAAAATATATTAAGCAAAAACTGGTGCAGCTAAATGGAGAAATTGACATATTCTCCCTAATAATGGGAGAGTTGATTATACCTTCCAGAAGCCAACAGATCAAACAGAAAAAAAAGTAAGGATGTAGTAGATAAGAATTAGAGAGTTACTAAACCTGTATAGTCAGATCTCTGATCCCAACAATCAAAATGCACATCCTTTAAAAACATACAGAACACTTCCAAAACAAAACAAAAAACCCACATTATATTACAAGCCATTCCAGATGGCAGAATAAGGTAGACAGGTCCCCCAAATCATAGAACAGGGCTATCATTTCCCTAATGTCAAAACTGGGCGAGGAGAGCACAAGAAAGAAAACCAAGGGCCAATTCCATTCTGAAAACAAATGCAAAACCACCCTAAATTAAACATTATTAGAAGTCTGGCACAAGACAAGGATTGTTCATTATCACCACGATCAGTAACATTGTATTGGAACTCTTAGCCAAAGCCCAAGGGGTGAGAAATGAGTTACAAAGAGTGGAAAGACTAAACTGTCATTTTGTTACAGCGACAGGATCATCTAGCCAGGAAGGTATGGAGAATTAAAACAAGTAAGAGTGAGTTCAACAAGATAGCCAGATCCAAGATTAGCAATAAAAACACAACAGCAGTAACTGATCAGAAGAAAAAAATCCAAGTCATAAATAAATAAGAAAAACGGTTAGGTCCCAGTGAGTGAACCAGAGAAAGCATGTACAAGATACCCCAGGAGAAAATTATACCTGTGTCTAAGACAGAAGACTCAATATTACAAAAACCATAAATTCTCCCCAAATGAATAACTTATTCATTACAATCCCAATAAAAATCCAGAGCATTTCTTATGGAACTGATAAGTTCCATCCCACTCCCCATTCCCCTCTGTAGGACCCACCAGGTTTAGAATCAAGCCAGGTCCCTTTGCTCACCCAAGTCCTGACAGCCACTTGGAAACCACCTGTTCTGCTGCTCACCTTTCTCTGTCTGGTTTGAGTCAACCCATAAGCAATTGGTAAACAGAGTAACAGTGTCGGCATAACACAAGCATGTTGGTTAATACCAATTTTTTTCCAGGAAGTTAATATTTTGAAGCAATCAGGGGCAAGCTTTCTCACAGTTAAAGGGGAAACCTTGGGGCGCCTGGGTGGCTCAGTTGGTTAAGCGACTGCCTTCGGCTCAGGTCATGATCCTGGAGTCCTGGGATCGAGTCCCGCATCGGGCTCTCTGCTCGGCGGGGAGTCTGCTTCTCCCTCTGACCCTCTTCCCTCTCGTGCTATCTCTCATTCTCTCTCTTTCAAATAAATAAATAAAATCTTAAAAAAAAAATAAAGGGGAAACCTTAGTGATCAAAGAAGATCTTCACACACAAAAAGCTGCCAATCTGCAGAAGTCTCTTCCTTTAGATCCACAGTGGCTCCTTTTGGTGGTTTAAAGACCATAATGCTGTCTGCAATGTTATGGTATGTGGCCAAGCTGTGAACGCCTATGAAGAAACTACAATGATATTTTCTCATATCAAAATGACGGATTAATGAAGACAATCCTTAAATCAGACTTCTAATTTTAATGGAAATGGTCTCAGTTAGAAATTAATATCTCCAGGGTGCCTGGGTGGCTCAGTTGGTTGAGCGACTGCCTTCGGCTCAGGTCATGATCCCGGAGTCCCAGGATCGAGTCCCGCATCGAGCTCCCTGCTCAGCGGGCAGTCTGCTTCTCTCTCTGACCCTCCCCCCTCTCATGTGCTCTCTCTCTCTCATTCTCGCTCTCTCAAATGAATAAATAAATAAAATCTTTTAAAAAAAGAGAAATTAATATCTCCAGACCAGCATCTCCAAAAAGGAAGCACAAGCCCCAGCCTTTAAAGGTTGCAGAGAAGGGACTGAAGGTGTTGCTAAACATGAACATCTGTGGAAATTTAACTGTGCTAGTATTTCTATTAGAATCCTTATTGGTTGTGTAGCTCTCTGATTTTAAGGTTTCGTACGTTTTGAACAATCTGTCCCTAGTTTTATTTTTCCCATAAAGCCTTGTTATTTTTAGCACACTGTTTTGTAGAACTCCGAGCTTTTTCAGGAATGCATATATCAGTTTATGGCAGAACCTCCTATACTCAGAATAAGGGGAGACTCTGTCTTCCAACAACCATTCTTGGTAGGTCCTAAGTTTCCCTGACATGTAGCCAGGAGACCAGGTATCCACTTCCTTTTCAGAGTGGAACAACTTCCCAGGAGCTGGGGCGGGGTGAAGTGTGGGGGTTAGTTCTCTGGAGCTTGGAAACCAGAGCCCATCATAGGTCCTCTCTTCTCTCCTCCCTCCAGACCTCCGGACCACTCAGGAGAAGCCACGTGAAAAGGCCCAGAATTTTGCCGCTTACAAGCTCACAGATCTTGGGCCAGTCACTGAAATTCTGCAGGACTCAGTTTCCTCATTCTTTAAATGGGAAGGCAGTGTTTTTAAAAAATCATGTTTAATTTAAAAATCTGCCTTTGATTCTTGCTTTGCCACTTACACCTCTGTGACCTCGGACAAGTGACTTTGCTTCTCAATGCGTCGTTTGTAAAATGGGGTCTTTGCGAGATTTTGATGATGCCACACGTGCAAAGCACTTAGCACAAGATGAGCATTAAGCCCCAGTAAATTGAAGTTCCTATTCTGGGAGGTGGGGAATTCTCGAGGGTACGAGGTTTGACTGCTGAGGCAGTAGAACCCAGAGCTGGTGGGGAAAGACATGGCTGTGAATTCCCCACGGACAGTAAACACGTCCTGCCAGCCGGTCTTCCCCGTTGAGGCCTCTCCATCAGCCGGACCCCCTAGCTTGCAAGAGCCACCAACCCGCTTCCAGCGTTTGGGGCCGCCTCCCGCCGCGCGGGTCGGAGAACGGACTACATCTCCCGGTGTGCACCTCGGGTCGGGGCCCCGAGGGGCCGGTCGCTAAGGAGACCTTGTCCCAGGCACGTTAGAGGCTGGAGGCAGTAACCACCACTCAGGCAGCTCCTATATTTCGCTTTGCGAAGCTAGTCAGCCACCGTCTATCCCACCTTGAGCCGTGGACCCGCAGGGTCTGTGAGGAGCGCTTGGCCCCCTCCTCCTTCCCTCCTCCAGGGCGACCGGGTCCCAGGGTCCGAGGCCGGGCTTATCTCCCCGGGAGGATTCCTTCAGCCCCGTGGGGTCCCCACTGCGACCCAAGGTTGGCAGCGGGGCTCTGGGGGGGTGGGGGTGGGGGTGGGGTCTAGAGGACAGCCTCGAGGCCGCTCAGCCGGAGACTACAACTCCCAGGCGGCACCGCGGCGGCGGCGAACACGTCACTTAGGCACCGCCGGCGGCCCCGGGAAGCGGCGCGGGCGGGGGCAGGGCTGGGGCCAACCGGGAGGCCGGTGCCGAGGATGGGGGCCGCCCGGCCGCCCCGCGCGTGAGAAGGCCGAGGGGCGCGCCACCCCGTCCCGGGGCGGGCGCCCCCCGGGCTCAGCCACCCCTACCCCGCCCGGCAGTCGTGGCCCGGGATGCGGAGCCGGGGGCCGCCGGTGGAGCTGCGCGGGGTGAGAGGCGCGGGGAAGGGGGCTGCCTGCTTCTCTCACCCTCGTCCCCCACCGGCGGGCCCCGGCAGAAATTCGGGAGCCGCGCGGCCAGGCCCTCTTAGCGCCCTGACATTTGGGGGAACAGGTGAACCCGCCGCCCTTCCCGCACCCCGCCCCGCCTGGGCAGCTGAATCAGAGGGGACGACCCTGCCCTTTTAAGGAGGCTTTTTGTTGCTCCTGCGGAGGGCTCTCCCCCCCCGCCCCCCAGCCATGGCCACCAGGAGCCCCCTAGAACCCGCAGGGACCGCCCCCCATCCTGGCAGCCGGGGCCCGCCCTCTGCATCCCGCGGGCAGCCAGTGTGAAGCGGCCTCCTGTAGCCCCCGGCCCCTCCCCCATGGAGGAGGAGGAGGACGGGGGGGGGACGGCCAAGGAGTGGGGCACGACCCCCACGGGGCCCGTCTGGACCGCGGTGTTCGACTACGAGGCGGCGGGCGACGAGGAGCTGACCCTGCGGAGGGGCGACCGCGTCCAGGTGCTTTCCCAGGACTGTGCCGTGTCGGGGGACGAGGGCTGGTGGACCGGGCAGCTACCCAGCGGCCGCGTGGGCGTTTTCCCCAGCAACTACGTAGCCCCCGGCGCCCCCGCCGCGCCCGCGGGCCTCCGGCTGCCCCAGGAGATCCCCTTCCACGAGCTGCAGCTAGAGGAGATCATCGGCGTAGGGGGCTTTGGCAAAGTCTACCGGGCCCTATGGCGCGGCGAGGAGGTGGCTGTCAAGGCCGCCCGGCTGGACCCTGAGCGGGACCCGGCAGTGACAGCAGAGCAGGTGCGCCAGGAGGCCCGGCTCTTCGGAGCCCTGAAGCACCCCAACATCATTGCCCTCAGAGGCGCCTGCCTCAGCCCCCCACACCTCTGCCTGGTGATGGAGTATGCCAGGGGGGGCGCACTGAGCAGGGTGCTGGCGGGCCGCCGGGTGCCCCCTCATGTGCTGGTCAACTGGGCTGTGCAGGTGGCCCGGGGCATGAACTACCTACACAATGATGCCCCTGTGCCCATCATCCACCGGGACCTCAAGTCCATCAACAGTAAGTGGTGTCCTCCCCCAAAACTTGCTTCCACAGAATCTTGTGAGGTCGAGGGTAGGTGGCGGGAAATGGGGACACCAGAAGTCGCTGCCTAGGGCGAGAAGGGGCAGCAGTGTACCTTCCGGGCCAAGTGAGGCAGGCCTTGCCCGTTAAGGGAGAAAAAGGAGGCTCAGAAAGGTTGAGGGACCACCTGTCCCCCAGACTACAGTCACAGTAGCTCAATAAATACGGCCAGCCCTGCACTCCTAGCATAAAACAGCACAGATGCAGGGCCTGCCCTCAAGGCATCGAGGGTCCAATCCTGATGCCAGAGTCCACCAGGCAGAGACAGAAAGAACCTAGCCTGGAGTTGGGGTTTCTCAGCCTCCACACTATTTACATTTGGGGCCGGATGATCGTAGGAGGCTGTTTAGCAGCCTCCTTGGCCTGTACCTGCCAGATGCCATGGGCATCCCCCACCGCCATCGCCAATTATGATAACCGAAACTTGTCTCCAGACATTGCCAAATGTCCCCTGGGGAGCGGGGGAGAGGGTAAAGCCACCCCCACCTGAGAACCACTTCCTGGAGTCCTCCCAGGCCTCTGCCCCAGCTAGCGGAGGCAAAGTGGAGGTGAGGGAGGAGGAAAAGGGATGTGCCTTACATAAAAAGCTTCCAGGCTGCCTGGCTTATCCCAGGCTCTCAGAAGTTGATTGGTTGGTTGAATGAGAACTGGGGCCAGGCAGAAGGGAAGGCTCCCCAGGACCCACACCTAGATCCAGGAGCTTCTCATGATGTTAGCACGTATTATTGAGCACCTATTCCCAGTGGTTTCCGCCCTTACCGTCCTCACAAACTGAAGATTTCATTCATTCCTCACATATTTCCCTGAGCGCCTGGGGTGTGCCACACCCTGCCCTGGGTCCTAAGTATATGACCCCGGAAAAATCCCACCTTCCTGGCTCTCCTCCCGTCCTTCCTCTGCCCCACCTCGCTCCCTTTCCTTTCTACACTGATGTATTCATTCTTTTCTTTTTTCATTTGGTGTTTGCTGGGCCAAGTCACGCGCCAAGGAGAGGGCTCAGCAGTGAATGAGGCCAACGTGTGCCCTGCCCTCACCTGAAATGTGACAGGTTCTCCTTTGCCCTCACCTTTGGACCCCCACATCTCATCTATTTCTGATTCCTGCCAATTCTGCACCTTAACATTTGTTTGAATCTATCCCATTCTTTTGTGTGTGGTTTTTGTTTTTTTTTCACAGTTTTGTTGCTCTGCCCCCTCCCCGCCCCCACCACCAGCAGAGCCCCTGCAGCAGAGGGATGTGTATTCCTTACCTTCCAGGCCTCGCATTTGGGCACTAACAGAGCCGCCAGGAGCTCAAGGGGTGCCACGCGCTGTGCCAGGGCTAGGGAATGGAGCGGGAGACACAGATGGCTCCTGCCTTCCCTGATGCTCCGAAATGCTGGGCAAGTGGACGCAGGATGGGCAGCATATTCCTCTTGAAGGCTGAGCATGCTCTTCTTGGCCCTTCCTCACCCCTGCTAATTCAGCAGCCTGAAGGTGGGGTGTAAGGATACACACCTGTGCCCCCAGGGTTTCCTGCAACCAGTGCCACCCGGGCATAGGGTTGTTGGGGCTCTGTAGGCCAGGGCTGCCTGCCCAGGCAACGGGACAGCTCCATGCCTGGGACAGGTCACAGGGCCTCCACAGGAGCCCCTCACCCGATGATGCTCATACACTGGTTCATTCAACCAGTAATTTGGAAGCAGAATTAAGTATACAAGGCCGTGTCTTAAGCTCTGGGATTTCAGAAGTGAACCGGGCAAGATCTCCCCATATGGAAGTTAGAGGCTAGTAAACAGAAGTAGATGACCGATATTTAGAGAGATAGTAGATAGATAGATGACAAAGTTTCCAGAGAGTATCAGGGGCTCTGAAGAAAATAAGATACTAGATCAAGGATGAGACAGAAGGAGCTCTTCCAGTCAGATGGTCAAGGGAGGCAGTCCTGGCGCGGAGACCCCGAACAAAGACGACCCGGCTTTGTGAAGGTCTGGGCAGGGCCAAGGTCCCAACGTGGCAATGAGCACGCCTTGTTGGAGAAACAGCGAGGAGACCACAGGGGTTGGAAGAGGAGAAACGAGGCAGAGTTAGGAGATGAGGTCAGAAACGTAGGCAGGGCCCAGATCAGGATGACCCTGGGGGTGAGGATGAGGATTTCGGGTATTTTATTCAATGCCATGGAAGCCATTAGAAGGTTTCTAAGCAGGCGGTGACGTAGATGGGAGATGCAGAAATGAAGCGTAAGACCATAGCGTGTTCCCTCTATCACAGAGTCACCCCACAAACAGGAGAGGTGGGGACCCAAGAAGGGAGGGGTGGAGTCACATGCTAGAGAGTCGAGGGAGGCCTCTGGGCTTTGATGATAGTAGAATTAGCTCACCGTTATGATGGGAGAAGTAGCCAGGAAGGGTCAAAGATCCAGGTGGAGAAATAAGGGCCAATTATGGCGACATCACGCAGTAATAATAATAGCTAACATTTTGTAAGGACGTGTTGCTTCCGGCCCTAAATCCTTCCTACAACCCTCTAAGACCAGTATGACCACCATGTCCATTTAACAGAGGAGAAATCTTAGCGTTAAGAAGAATACATTAACGAGGTTACGCAGTTAGTAAGTGGCAGGGCTGGGATTCAAACCTCAGCAGGACCCCGCACACTTTGGGGCCTCTGTTTGACAGAAGCTGGTAGAATGTCATAGCAGTTAAGAGACTGGGCCCTCGGGTCAGATCTCGGCCAGGTCTTTGCTGCACAGTTTTCTAGCTGTATGATCTTGGCCAGGGGACTTCATCTCTCTGAGCCTCAGTTTGTCAGTCGATAAAACGGGCTGCTTTCTAGTTAATTCGTGTGAAGGGCTTAGCACAGTGCCTGCCATATAGTGAGCTGCTGGTAAACACCAGCCATGATTATAATTGTTGTTCGTAACAATCCCAGGCAGCAAGTTGGAGCCACTCATTATGCTTGGGGGATATATCTGTCCGATTTTGTCACTGTAATGCTGCATAACAAGCCACCCCCAAAACTCAGTGTCTTTAAAACTTGATGTCATTTATTACTGCTCAC
This sequence comes from Zalophus californianus, assembly GCF_009762305.2. Classification (NCBI taxonomy): domain Eukaryota; kingdom Metazoa; phylum Chordata; class Mammalia; order Carnivora; family Otariidae; genus Zalophus; species Zalophus californianus. The sequence continues at coordinate 47,160,668 of NC_045611.1, forward strand.
ACACATGCATACCTGCTGGAGGTTAAGCTGATTTAGGCCGGGCTCAGCCGGAGAGGCTTGACTCCAAGTATCTAGCCTCCAAGCAGGCTAGCCAGGCATGGTCTCTTGGTGATGGCAGAAGCGCCAGAGGGCAGGCAGACGGGTGAGGCCTCTCAAGGCCTAGGCTGGGAGCTGGCATTCTGTCACTTCTGCCTCATCCTGTTGACCAAAACAAGTCACAAATGGCCAACCCAAAGTAAAGGAGGGGGAAATACACTCTGCTTCTTTTGGGGAAAGAAAGGCACAGTCACGTGGCGAAGCGTGTGATGCTGCAAAAAGGAGTAGAACGGGTCCCCCCCCTCCCCCGCATGCAGTTTGCCACAAGGGGTGACAAAGACAAAGGAGAACCACGTTCATCCCTTCTGCTCATGCTCCGCAGTTCCCACCTCTGGGCTGGCTGGGAATTAAAAGCCCGGACCAGGGAGAAGCAAGGCGTTGGATACCAACCTTGCGATGAGCTCCGCAGAGCCTAGGTTGGAGTCAGGAGGGTAGCGGACCCAGGGGAGGCCCCCTCCCCCCTCGTGGGAGCCCCAGGGCAGGGACCAGACAGCACGGAAGGGTCCGCGGTTTTCCAGACCAGGAAAGGAGCCGCCGCAGAGGGGGACCGGCTCGAGGTGGGGGAGAGAACAGTAAGAGATTCCAGCCGAGGCAGGGGCCAGGACACTCAGGTCTGCAGCCCAGAAGCTCTGGGGTGACCCGCCTTTCTTCCTCACCCCCCAGTCCTTATCCTGGAGGCCATCGAGAACCACAACCTCGCAGACACGGTGCTCAAGATCACAGACTTCGGCCTCGCCCGCGAGTGGCACAAGACCACCAAAATGAGCGCTGCGGGGACTTATGCCTGGATGGCTCCAGAGGTTATCCGTCTCTCCCTCTTCTCCAAAAGCAGTGACGTCTGGAGGTGCTGATGGGGGCAGCTGGGGAGTCCTGGCAATGAGGGAGGCGGGGGGGGGGGGGAGGGGGGTCAGAACGGGAGGGGCAGTCTCCCATCGAAGTGAGGATCCAGGCCTGGGGGGGCCCCCCCTGCTGGCAGGGTCAGGCCCTCCGGGCACCAAAGCAGGCGGCTGCTCTGTTTGCGGAAGTGGCAGCTGAGAAGGACTCAGATTCGAGTGGAAAATTCCAAAGATCTAGAGATAGGGTGTCAGCACCAGGGCCCTCAGACACCATCCAGCACACCGCCCCATGTGTCAGAAGGAAATTGAGGCCTTTGGAGGCCTCTGTCCATCCATCCATCCATCCGTCCGCACTGGGTGCTAGGAATACAGCAGGAAATAAAAGTAGACACACTTCTTGCCCACAGGGATAGTAAATAAGGAAATAAACATACAGGAAAGCTGGGAAAATAGCTGGTTTCAAGTTTAAAAAGTCATAAAACAATTTTCAAAAGATAGTGAGCTAATCCCCCAGAACAAAGCATCAGATAGTATTAAGAGCCAGGAGGTTGATCGAAAAGCCCTCTGAGGGCCGGAGGATGACTTCAGGGAAGGCTTTTCTGGGAAGTGATACTTGAGCTGAGTTTGGGCTGACAGGAAGGAGCCAGCCATGCACAGTTTGGGCGAAGAAGCTTCCCAGGCAGAGGGGACGGTGCCCACAAAGGAGACGCCGGCATGAGAATGAGCTTGGTCCGTTCCAGATAAAACTACAAGACCCAGGCGGCTAGCGCAGAGCAGGCAAGGAGAAAGGTGGTAGGAAATGACAGAGGAGAGAAAGTTGGATGAGCGACCAGACGCCGGGCTTTATTCTAAGTGCAGGGAAAAGCCGAGTGGCCTTTATGAACAGCATGGTCCGGCTGAGCGTTGCAAGGCTCCCTGGGCTGTAGGATGAGGAATATGTCATAGGGGACAGGAGTAGTGGGGGCGGGAGGCCAGTGAGGAGGTTGTTGCCCTCATCAGCGAGACTGGATGGTGGCAGCTGAACCTCTTCAACCCCTGGCCTTATCCTGGGAGGGAGCCAGACCCGGGTCAGTCCCCAGCTGAGGCACCAGATGGACCAAGCAGCAAGGTCATGGCTTTGGGGCAGACAGATCAGGAGGGAAGTCTCCATGAGAGCAGCACAGCCCTTTGGGGAAGGTTCTGAGTGGCTTTACATTACACAGCATTCATTTGTGGTACCAAACATTTAACAGAGCCAGGTCTCAGTGGCAAGGAGCAGAAAACCCTAAACGCAAACAAACAGAAGTTTCTGCTCGCATGTAAAGCCCAGGACCGCTGTGGTGCCCCCCACGACAGGAATTCAGGGGTGGGAGGGGTTCCTCAACGGGGGTGTCATTGACATCAGGCAAGATCATTCTTCCTTGTATGGTCCCGCCCTGTACTTCTCAGGACAGCAGGTATAGATGGTTCCCAGCCCCCAAACATCATCACGCTCCCTGGTCACTGTGGCCATCCAGACATCCCCACAGGTTTCCAGCGATATGGGGAAAGTGGGGGCTTACGCCATGTCCAGCTGAAAGCCACTGTTACTGTCCTCCACCTTGCGTGGCCTACGTTCCCAAGCTCACTTCATCATCCAAAATGGCTACTTGGGCTCCAGCTTTTAGGTCCACATTACAGCCAGTAGGAAGGACAGAAGCAGAAAAGACACCCCTTCTCTCTAAGGACACTTCCCGGAAGTGAGTTGCCGAGGACACGCCCTCCTCCATCCCACTGGCTGGAAGTGTCGCCATAGGGGCTTCCTTAGCTGCAAAGGAGGATGGAAAAGTACTTCAGACAGGATGCGCACAGCTCAGATTCGCCAGCACTGGTCCTGAGAAGGGAGGCCGCCAGCTGTAGGAGAGCGGACGTTGTGTCCATCTTGCTCTGGGGCCTAGAACAGTGACTGGCAGCCAGCAGATGTGTTTCTATGTCGAATGAATGCACGTGTGGATGTGGGGGAGCCCGGGGACCTACTGCATGCCGGGCGCTGCACAAAATGGTCATTAGGCTCCCGAGGGAGTTCAGATGGGCCTGCAGGTGACTAGCAGAGCGGTGCACGCCCCGGTGTTGTGTATCCATGAAGGACACTGCCATGGGCACATCAAGCAGGCCTGAGTCCAAGTGTGGACTGAGACCTGTCCACTTAACTAGCTGTGTGCCCTTTAGGCAGACAACTTAACCTCTCTGAGCCTGCACCTGCTCGTTGGATAAAACGGGGGTCATACCAATACCTTCTGCCTTACAGGGCTGTTGTGAGGATTACTGAGAGCGCCTAGCACAGTGCTGGCCTGGAGTAAGTGCTTTATAAATGTTAAATAGTGTTAACTTGTTTTTAGAGGTAAGTGCCGAGGGTTCTTCTGGGAACACAGAGGAGGGGCCTCTAACCTAGCTTTGGAGGCTGTGGAATCAAGGAAGGCTTCCTGGTAGAGAGGGCAGCTGAATTCTGACCTAAAGGACAGTTATTTACGCAAAGGGAAGGATGTCCTCGACAAAGGGAACAGCATGTGCGAAGCCAGGGGTTAGGAAGAACGGGGCTTGTTCAACTTGTTCACTGTGGCTACAAGCTGACGCTGGGGTTGGTACAGGGGTGAGAGTGCTTAGAGGCAAGGCTACAGTGGTCATCAGAGGTCAGGGCTAAGAAAAGTGGCTTTGCCCCGTGGGCACAGGGGACACACTGAAGGTTTTCAGGTAGGGGTGAGGGGAGAGAGAGCAAAGGCAAGACGCCAGAGAGAGCCAAACCCACAACACCCATTTGAAATCAGGCCAGCAGAAGTCAGTCACGTTCTTGTGGCCTCACTGGGGGATGTTGGGGTGAGGGAGGCCCATCAGGGGACTGGAGGCAGGGCTGGGGTGTAGGTGAGGATTGGGGTGGGCTGCAGCATCACCCCTCCCTCTTCCCCACCTGCAGCTTCGGGGTGCTGCTCTGGGAGCTGCTGACGGGTGAGGTCCCCTACCGTGAAATCGACGCCTTGGCCGTGGCGTATGGCGTGGCTATGAACAAGCTGACGCTGCCCATCCCCTCCACGTGCCCCGAGCCCTTTGCCCGCCTCCTGGAGGGTGAGCCAGGGCCCTGTGGAGATAGGCTCAGCTTGGGCGGCAGGGGCCCTCGGGCCAGACCTCACCCCTTCACACCCATCCATCCCAGTGGGTCCAGGAGTGAGGGAGAAGGGGCCGCAACCATCGGGCCACAAACTGCCTCCAGGGCCCCCAAACTTTTGTTCTGGCCAGGCCCACAGCTCCTGAGGGCAACCTGTTAGCATTCACTGGCCCCAGGATTCTTCCCTGATCCTTGATTCTGCCACACGTGAGGGAGTGGGTCCCCAGGTTTCTATCCCAGTTTCACTGAGTGCAATGTTGCCAGGAATTTGGCTCTACATTCCTTCCCCTCGGCTCCATGGAAGTTGTCTGTCCACAGTCCCCTGAAGTCCTGCCTGCCACGGAGCAGGCTGATGCCCCAGAGCACGGCCACTGACATCTCCCCTCCCACCGCTGTCCTCCCCATCCCCACCCCCACCCCAGAATGCTGGGACCCAGACCCCCACGGGCGGCCAGATTTCGGCAGCATCTTGAAGCAGCTTGAAGTCATTGAACAGTCAGCCCTGTTCCAGATGCCACTGGAGTCCTTCCACTCGCTGCAGGAAGACTGGAAGCTGGAGATTCAGCACATGTTCGATGACCTCCGGACCAAAGAGAAGGTGAAGGCAGGGGATAGAGTGGGAGGGGTGGAGTGAGCTCCTGCATTGCGGTGCCTTTGGTGGGGCAGAGGCCCCTCCCCTGAGCCGCAGTCTTTGGGTCCATGCAGAGCCAAGGTGGCTTTCTTTGTATATTAAGGAAAGACAGCCTGTTGATGGATTAGTAAGAAAAGGCACCCTGCACTGATGTTCTTACAAGTGATACCACCTGATGTGTGGGATTGGTTCTAAAACACAACAGCCAAAATGGGAGGGAGGGAGGAGACAAGAAGTGACAAGAAAAAAGGATTTGCAAAGCATAAATAAGTTGTTGACCTCGAATGATGAGTACACTGGGGGCTCTGTCTCTGCTTTTGTGGATGTTTGAAGTTTTCCAAGCTGAGGAGCCAAAAAGTTAAAAATCAAAGGGGTCAAAATCAAGCCACCCCTTTCTTTGTGCAAACAGCCCCGTGTCCTGGCACCCAGCTGGGCTGGTAAAGAGTGAGCTGCCCCACGGGCCGCGCCCCGACGGACCCAGCAGCCCCAGGGCCATGGTGAGGGGTGGGGGGGGTGGGTGGGAGGAGATCCGTACGGCCCTAGCCCGCAGCCGCCCATCTCCTCCCCAGGAGCTCCGGAGCCGGGAGGAGGAGCTGCTGCGGGCCGCCCAGGAGCAGCGCTTCCAGGAGGAGCAGCTGCGGCGGCGGGAACAGGAGCTGGCGGAGCGCGAGATGGACATCGTGGAGCGGGAGCTGCACCTGCTCATGTGCCAGCTGAGCCAGGAGAAGCCCAGGGTCCGCAAACGCAAGGGCAACTTCAAGCGCAGCCGCCTGCTCAAGCTGCGGGACGGCGGCAGCCACATCAGCCTGCCCTCGGGTACCGCCCCCTGCGCCGCCCCCGGAGGCCGCCGCGAGCCCGCCACACGCAGGCTTTACCTCTTCCTTTTAGTTTGTAAACGTTTTTTTTTCCGTGCTAAAAATATATCACCCACGTGGAAAAGGACCAGAAAACAGCACAGCTTCAGGAGCGCATATAATCGCCCGCTTGAAGGCGGAGAGAACCTCCATCCACCCCTCCAGATGCCGTCTTCATGCCTCCTCCAGCCTCCTGCCACCCCCTGCCCCAAGAGTAACCTCTGTGATGACTTTCAGGGCATTCACTCCTCTGCGTCTCTTTATTGTTTCGTCTACCACCTATTTTTTATAATTATCTTTTAGTCTGCTGCTTTCTCCCCGCTTGCCAATAATTTGTTGAGGAACATCATTTATCCTGCGGCATCTCCCACGGCGCGACCGGATGTTGCGGCTTGCATCCCGCTGTCATCCTTAACGCGCCCCTCCGTCCCCTGAATTTCCTATAAAGTGGTATTAAACCATGTGAAATTGCTGATGTTCAGCCCTTTTTGTTTCACGTGGCTTAATCAGTTTCAAGTTCAGGTTTGGGCTCTTGTTTCCCCACAGCCTGCTTCCTAGGCACTGTTAACAGTGCTCACCTCCATAAAGCCCATGATGTCTGCTCGACTCTCTCTCTCTCTGGGACATTAGAAGCCATAATGCCGTGGCCAGAATAGCACTGGCCAACAGAAATCTAATGCAAGCCACACAATGAAGTTTTAAATCTCATAGCCGCCTTAAAAGCTGGAGAGAGAAACAGGTGCCATTGGTTTTAACAATATATTTTATTTAGCCCAATATATCCAAAACGTTACGGTGTCCCATGCAATCAACACAAACACTGTTAGGGATTTTACTTTTTTTCATACTCCATCTTTGAAACTCAACGGACGTATTACAGTTACAGCACATCTTGGTCCAGGTGCTAAATTTTCATCAAAAAATACTTGACCTGCATTTGGATTTCATGAAATTTACAGTTGAGAAAGTAGATTCTCTCTCTCTCTCTCTCTCTCTCTCTCTCACACACACACACACACACACATAGATTCACATACCTAAATTGTTCCAAACGTGCTTCAATGTTTTCAATAACAGCTGAGTATCCGTTTTTAGTTTAAATTTAAATTCATTGCAACCACACAGATGAAGTTTGAACTCTCCAGTTCCTCAGCTGCAGTCCCACATGGCAAGTGCTCCGTGGCCACATGTGGCTAATGGCCACCACGTTGGACACTTAGCCCTAGATCCATAGTCAATCCTTAGTTAATTAAGGACCCAATTAGGATCTTGCCTCTCAACCTCGCACATAGGCCAGATGTCTCTGGCGGGCTCACCACGGTTAGAAGGCTGCCCCTCACCCCGGAGTTGCCGATTCAGAAGGCCCAAGAGTAAGCACCCCCGCACCCCCCGGTCTCCAGGTGAGATGGGCAGTTTGGGAATGCAAAACAGTGGCGTTCCCATCCAGCACTCCTATCCTACAAAGGGACCTTCTCTTTGGTTACCCACGGAGCCGTTTGCTCAGGAAAGTCTCTTTCTTTTCGCAGGCTTCGAGCATAAGATCACAGTCCAGGCCTCTCCAACCCTGGACAAGCGGAAAGGATCCGACGGGGCCAGCCCCCCTGCGAGCCCCAGCATCATCCCCCGGCTGAGGGCCATTCGCCGTGAGTATCTCCCCAGGCCCTGACCCGTCCGTCGTCAACGACCTTTCTCTGCGCACATACCATACGCTGAGCCGGAGGACCAACAGGGACAAGACAGGCAGGGTCCCCTCCCTGATTCGCATCGGGGAGACAGACCATAGACAAGCCAACAAGTCAGTAAGCGGGACAATTTCCTGCAGCGATAAGCGCTGTAAAGGAAAGCAGGGAAGGGAATAAAAGAGGAGAATGGCCATTTGACCTCAGGAAGGCGGTGTAAGGAGCTGGGGTTCGAGCAGGGACCTGCGAGCTGAGGAGGAGGGAGGAGGGCCAGGATCTGAAAGAAGTATGTCCCTGCCAGAGGGCCCGGCAAGGGCCAAGGCGGGGGGTGGGAACCAGCAAGGGAAGGGTCCTGTCTGCAGTTAGAATCCAAGGTCCCTTGGACTTGGTGGTGGAGGGCGGATCCGAGAGTGAGACGGGGAGCGCAGCGGGCGCAGACTGGCCACCAAGTGGCTTCTCTGGGCCCAGTGACTCCTGTGGATGGTGGTGGCAACAGCAGTGGTGGCAGTGGGACATGGGGCCGCAGCGGGCCCCCAAAGAAGGAAGAGCTCGTTGGAGGCAAGAAGAAGGGCCGCACCTGGGGACCCAGCTCCACCCTGCAGAAGGAGCGGGCTGGAGGGGAGGAGAGGTACTTGCCCCTGACAGCCCACCGCTGGCCCTGCCCCTGCCCACCCCGACCCCCCCCCCCCCCCCGCAGCCAGCAGGTCGGCACTGCCACCCCCTCCCCCACCTCTGGTGCCCCCTGCAGGCTGAAGGCCCTGGGGGAAGGAAGCAAACAGTGGTCATCTAGCGCCCCCAACCTGGGCAAATCCCCCAAACACACACCGATCGCCCCAGGCTTCGCCAGCCTCAATGAGATGGGTAAGAGGGTGAGGGTGCCTTTAAAATGGAGAGGGAGGGGCATCCGGAGGGAAACATCACCCGAGAGGAAGAGGTGACCGCTCCCCTCGGGTTGGGGGGTGGGGAGGGAGCCGACGGCCCTGGACCCGTAGGTCGGCAACTTTCCTGGAACGCGGGGCAGCCCATGGGTGCAGGGTCATTCCCAGGGGCAGGGGGCTCTGTGAAGGGAAAGATTGGTGGGACTTGGTGGCCGCACTGCCGGGAGGGTCTTTCGGGGCAGCCCCCTCGCCACCAAGTCCCCGGGGGGCCGCGGGGACAGCGGGGGCGGCGGCGGCCAGCCCTGGAGGCGAGTGACCGGCCCTCTCCCGGTTGCAGAGGAGTTCGCGGAGGCGGACGGAGGCAGCAGCGTGCCTCCCTCCCCCTACACCACCCCGTCCTACCTCACGGCGCCGCTGCCGGCCGAGCCCTCCCCGGGGGCGCCCGCGCCCCTCTCCCGGCCGGGCCACGGCGGCCGGCGGCGCTGCGAGCTGGCTCTGCTGGGCTGCGCCACGCTGCTGGGCGCCGTGGGCCTGGGCGCCGACGTGGCCGAGGCGCGCGCGGCCGACTGCGAGGAGCAGCGGCGCTGGCTGGACGGTCTCTTCCCCCGCGCCGGCCGCTTCCCGCGGGGCCTCAGCCCGCCAGGGCGCTCGCCCGGCCGCCGCGACGACGCGGCCCCCGGCCCGGGCCTGGCGCCCTCGGCCACGCTGGTGTCGCTGTCGTCCGTGTCCGACTGCAACTCCACGCGTTCGCTGCTGCGCTCGGACAGCGACGAGGCCGCGCCGGCCGCGCCCTCCCCGCCGCCCTCCCCGCCCGGCACCAACCCCCTGGTGGACCTGGAGCTGGAGAGCTTCAAGAAAGACCCCCGCCAGTCGCTCACGCCCACCCACGTCACGGCCGCGCGCGCAGTGAGCCGCGGGCACCGGCGGACGCCGTCGGACGGGGCGCTGGGGCAGCGGGGGGCGCCTGAGCCCGCGGCTCCCCGCCCTGGTGAGTGAGGCGCCCCGCACCCGGGGCGCAGAAAGCGACCCTCCTCCCCTGCCCCCACCAAGGTCCGAGGTCCCAGCCCGGCGGCGACAGCGCCCCCCCTCCCCGCATGCCAGGGTGGCGTCCTGCTTTGGATGGGAGGAAGGGTCTGTGTCCCCACGGCCCTCACTGCTGGGGGCATGGTGGGTCCCCGGGTGATTGAGCGAACCGCAGTGCCTCCAGGGGCCAGGCGGGTGACATTACGGGCAACAGTTAACTACAGTGAACAGTCAGTCCTGTGCTAGACGATGTTCCCCATACATTTATTAACGACAGAGGCGATCAGCATGGGAGTCAACTACCTACTACCAGGCACTGTGCTACTTGTCTTACAATTACCGTTTTATTTACCCCTCGCCTAGGGAGGGCGCTGTTCTCCTGCCCCTCAGAGACCGCGCTATGCCTCGGGTCTCTCAGGCCTGTATGCGTGCACCCAGCACCTCAGAGGGGGTTTGGAGGGAATGAGGGCTTTATCTAGAGGGGTGACAAGGGAACAGGCTCTGACAGCTTAAGGAAGATGCTCAGAGTGAGATGAGTGAGCGCTTTGGAGCGCTCGGGGCCTAGGTCAAGGTCCCACCCCGGCTGGAAAGCGGGCCCAACAAGATCAGCAGATATTTCTAACAGAAATTCCAGTTCTCACGTAAAGGTCCTGGCTTTTCAATGCCACCCTCTGGCCCACCCCATTGACCTCATCTGATCCTCTCTTACCAGGCCCTCGAGAACCCCTGGACTTCCCCCGCCTGCCCGACCCCCAGACCTTGTTCCCGACCCACCGCCGGCCCCCCGAGTTCCCTGGCCGCCCTACCACCCTGACCTTCGCCCCAAGACCCCGGCCGGCTGCCAGCCGCCCCCGCCTGGACCCCTGGAAACTGGTCTCCTTTGGCCGGACACTCAGCATCTCGCCTCCCAGCAGGCCGGACACCCCAGAGAGTCCTGGACCCCCCGGCATGCAGCCCACGCTGCTTGACATGGACATGGAGGGGCAGAGCCAGGACAGCACAGTGCCCCTGTGCGGGGCCCATGGCTCCCGCTGAGGCCCACCCTCCACCGCCCGCCTGGGCAGCCATGAATGTAGCGCCCCAGGCCCCGCCCCAGCCTGCTGTGCCACAAGGCGGGGGAGGCCCTGGGCAGGGTACTCACTCTATTTATTGGGGAAGGGGGGAGGGGGTCACTTAATTTATTCCTTTGTACCCCAGAGGGTGGAGCCCAGTGCCCACCCTGCAGTGGGTGGGGGAGAGGGTGGGCAGGGACACTCAGGGACAGGGCATCGTAGGGATTTGGCACAAAATGCAGCATTAAAGGTAACCCCTGCCCCCTACGGCTCTTGGCTGTGTCTTTCCCCGGCCCGGGGCCCTGATCCTGGGTCAGCCCCAGGAGGGCACCCCCACCCCCCATCCCACGCTTCCCCCCCTGAGCCTCTGGGTCTCTGATCCAGAGGGCGAAGCTCAGGCCACGCGTCCCCTCCCTGGTCCCCACAAGAACACCACACAAAGAGGTTATGGTCACCAGTGACAAGTGCTTTACCAGCAAACACACAAGTCGGTGGGGGGGGTTACATGGTGAGGTGGGAGTTGGGGGGAGGGCAAGCCCCCCTCGGCTGGCCTTAGCCAACAACATCCCGAGTCCCGGCCCCGGCCCCACTGTCTTCCCGCTGGAGGCTGCAACGGTTCATCTTCAGCTGAGTCAGCTGGATGTAGCGTAGGACATTGGTGTCTGCAGGGGAGGTGGGTACGGCATTATCTGGGTGTCCTGGGGCAGTGGGTGACATCTGTGCCACAGCAGCTCACACCTCATTGTCCCCAGCTGCTCTTGCCAGAGCCCTTCTCCCAAAGCCCCAGCCACAGCAAGCGGAACGGGGGCCTTTCACCCCTCCATACTCTTGCTTTTGCTGTGCCCTCTGCCAGGAATGCCTCTGCTCCCACACGGCCAGCCGGCATTCTTCTGCCCACCCTCCAACAACGTCTGCGAGAAGTCTCTTCCCTCCAAACCTCTCACCCAGAGAACTCATCTTGCCTCTGCTCCCACAGCCCTGGGTCCTGTACCTGTCCTGTTCCCTTGTCATTGGCCCTCAGTACAAGACTGATATTGTGTCTGTCCCCCCCACCACACACACACACACACACCCTGACTATGATGTCCTAGCGGGCAAGCAACAAGCCTCCAGCTCTGCCAAGCCTCCCCGACCCCGACCCCACCCCTGCAAATTTCTTAGCCTTGTCCGCCCTGGGGTCTGCCTGCCTGCAAGTGCTCTGTGAGCAGTGGGTGGGTGTGTGAATGGGTTAGTGAGTGGATGAATGAGAATGGGGGGGTGGGTGGAGATGGGGGGGTGAGTGGGTAGGGAGTGGCTGAGTAGGTGAGTGGGAGGCATCGATGAGTCAATGATTGAATAGATGGGAGGTGGTTGGGTGAATGTCAGAGGAACATGGGGGGAGGGGAGGGGTGAATGAATGGCGGGTGCGTGCCTGAGTGGGTGTGTAAGGAATAGGTGGATGGAGAGGTAAATGCTGGGGAGGAGGCACAGCTCTCCCTCGAAGCAGTTCTGCCCTGATCCTCCCTTGTTTGTTTCCTCTGCTCTAGCCCCTTTCCCTGCTTCGTCCGGCCCTCACCTGTGGGCTCCCGGCTGCGGGCCTCCTGCAGGTAGCGCAGCGCGCGTGCATAGTCGCCCAGGTGGTAGAAGGCAATGCCGGCGCGGTAGGTGGCCTTGAAGTTGCCCTGCTGCTTCTCCAGGACCTTGAGACAGTACTCGCGCACCCGCTCATAGTTCACCAGCTCCGATTGCAGCAGGCAGGCTGCGGGGACACCGGGACCGGTGGTCGCAGAGCCTGGCGGCACCCCCAGCCCTCACCTGACTGCTAGGAGCCAGGTCTTCAGGCTGCAGGAACCCCCTGCCCTTTCCGGTGGCTGAGCCGGGCCTAAGAGATTGCTCAGGCCACCTGGGCCGCCGATCTTCTGACCAATCAGGATAGAATCAATCTGCGCCGCCGCTAGAGGGCGCGAAAACACAGACCAGCGCTCGCGGGTGATTAGCTGGAAAGTTTCTGCGGGGGAGAGTACTAAAGGCGATCTCAGGTGAGGGATGGGGCCTTGAATCGCTAATCCAGGGTAAGATTTTCTCACCTGAGGTTCGCAGGTGACAGCCCAAAGCCCATTTCTTGCACCCCAGCCCTTCCGTCCCTGTGTTCCCCTACACCCCAACCCCTCTCCTTGATCAGCTCTTGGGTCTCCCTTCACAAACCCCAGGTCTGGGCCTTTCAAGCCTCCAGCCCCCCGCCCAAGCCTTCATGGTTGCCCGTCACTCCCCGCCCCTCTCCGTATGCACCCTCTGCGCCCCCCACCCCGACGGCCCCATACCCGTGAGAGAGTCATAACATTCCACCTCCGTGTTCTCCACCAGGCGCCGCTGCTCCTCGCTGAGGCGGGCTGGCCCCGGGCTGCTGGCGGGCCCGGGGGCGGGGGCGGGCAGGCCTCCAGGGCGGGCCCCCTGAGCCGCCTTCAGCTGCAGCAGTGCCCGATGATACTTGCCGATGGCTTCCCGGAACTTCTTTTCTCGGTAGCAGCGCTGGCCCTCCGCCTTGAACGCCACGGCGGCCCGCAAGCTGCTGTCGAGCGCCGCGCCCAGGCCCCCCGACGGCTCGGGGGTAGGGCTGGGCCGAGCCGAGCCATGGCGGGGGCCCGGGCCCGGCGGGGAGAGGGCGGGAGGCGGGCGCGGCGGAGGCTCCGGGGCAGCGCTGAGCATCAGCACCGGGGACAGCGCGCCGCGCTGCATTGTGGGAAACTCCTGCGGCCGCCGCTGCAGCTACCGCATCGCCCCCCGCGGGGCCGGTCCCCACCCTTTCTCCGCCCCCGCACCTCCGGCAGCCGACTCCGCCTGCCCCCTATGGGTCTGGAGAAACCCCTCAGGACTTTCCCTTTCTGTCCTCCAAATCAGCCCCAGCCCTAGTTCAACCAGCCTCTCCCTTCTTCCTACTCCCCTTACCTCCCACCCTCCTGCCTGCTCTGCTCCCCCCTGCCCAAAGCTCCCAAAGCTTTCTGGAAGGAAAACACAAGTCTGGGGGAAAGAGCCGGAAGATAGCAACCTCGTGGAAAGCAGGTTTTCAGATCCCTAGGCATTTCACATATTTAGATAAGAACACGAGTTATGGGCTCGGGCTGCCCAGATTCAATTCCCGGCTTTTATTTCTTACTAGTGGTAGTACTCGGGCAAATCACCCAAACTACCTGGAACTCTCTATAATCATCAGTACCGTAGGACAATGATAGCAACTTGGAAACTCATTTGTTTATTTTTGCAACAAATATTCACTGGTATCTCTTCTGTGCCCAGCTCTGGTCTGGGTGATGCTGAGAAAGAGCAGGGACTGGGACAGCCTCAGCCCCTACCCTCACTGAACCCCTAGTCCAGCGGGGAGACAGACCAGTGACCAGACAGTGACAGCCCCGATGGGCTAGCCTGGGAAGCTCTGGCAAAGTGGCCAGGGTGGGACGGGAGAGGCATAGGGGGTCGAACCCTGGGTGGGGGAGGCACAACGGGCTGTGAAGGTCCAGAGGAGGTGCCTGCCCTAGACTGAGGTGGTGAGTGAAGGCTTCCTGGAGGAGGGGATAACTCAATGAACAAAAGAGATCTGCTTCTTGCCCTCTTGGAGCTCACTGTCTGGGTAGGAAAAGCAGTGGGAACGCAAACAAGCAACAGCCCAGAGTGAGCAGGACAATAATACCAGAGTGTACAGAAAAGGAAGCACATGAGAGGCTTAAGAAAAACAGGGTGAATGAGACGGTTGATCTTCAACCCTCCTTAGCTGCTTACTTGGTGGTGGGACCTTGTCTTCCTCCTTGCCTTCCTTCTGTGTAACCTGGGGTTAACAAGTGAGTTTACTTCAGAGTAGTTGTAGGGACTGAATTACGTTATGCAGATAAAGCAGTTAGCACAGGGCGTGGCACAGGAATGGACAATGAACAACCCGTTTCCTATCACCCATGAGACTGTGAGGTATGTGATCCTAAGTGCCTGGCTGAGTCAGCATCCATGTATAGTTGTTGAAGGAATGAGTGAATGAATAACTTTATGTGCTTTATGTATTACCACCCTCCCCTGCACCCTGCAAGACCCTGGCTTGGGCCTCAGCCCCAAGCACCAAGCTTAGATTTCCACTCTCCCCTCCCCCTGCACTGCACATCCTCTTCCTGGAGGCCACAGGGCAGGTCCCACCCGACAGGTCCAAACCTGAACACAGCACCTTCCATCCCAATGGCCATATTCGCTTCTATCTCTTATCGCGTTTTGCCGAGTGGGTCTCTCCCCCTCTCTGGTCCTCCAACCTTGAACCTCTCCAGGGCAAAAACTTCCTCCTCTCTTGCACCTCCAAACCTAAGCTTGGTTAAGAGTCTGATATATTCCTGAGGTTGACTTCCTGAGATCACCTCAGGCGTGTTTTTAAATTAAAAAGTGTGGAGATCCACTGATTTATAACGAATATTTTCTGAGCACTTACTAAATAGCTAGGTGCTGAGGGTTTGGCAGAAACGGGGGACAAGTGTAGCTAGCTCGCAGTCCTGCTAGGATGCAGTGCTAGCAATTCCATAACGGCTACTAGGTGTCAGGCACTGTCCTAAAGCTCTACATCTATATTATATTAACTCACACCCTCATCACACCTCTATGAGACCGGTGCTACAATTTATACCCATTCACACTGTGGCACTCTAGGGATTAAGTAAATCCATCCCATTTATAGAACACTTGCTATCAAAGACCCATACTATCACAAACTGATGACTCCCACAGGCCAGCATGTGATGTGCTGGGCTTGTGCAACCATTAAAAAATACTGAATTAGTTGCTAACATATGGAAGTAGAGATACTTATGGAATTGTAGATTTTCAGCTTCACTTGAGCAAAATCTGAAAATCTAGCCACATCGAGGTAGCATTCCTTATGAGTGGGGCAGCTTCCCGCAGTGCCCATCCCTCCTAGTTTCTCCCCAACCCTGAGGCCGAGAGCCACTCGGGTTGCAGCATCTTTGTCCATTTATCTCCAGCAGACGTTTGCGCTTGGGAACCTAGTTTTAGCTCGCCGAGCCGCGCTTGCGGAAGTACGCCAGTGCCCCCTGGCGGACGGGTCCAGAATTTGCATCGTGTCTCCCAGCCGCCATTAAGGGACTCGGTAAAGAGCATCCAATCAGAAAGACGAGAGGCCTGGGGAGTAACCAATCAAAAGCGAGAGAGGGGTCAGAATTCGCCCAATGAGGACGGAGAGCGCTCAGAACTAAAAACAAAACAAAACAAAACAAAAAAACCTCTTTTATTTAAGTGGGAGACGGATACACACAGACAGTCTTTTTTGATGGGGTCTCGGGCTCAGGGAGGCCCGGGCTGGGGGCGGCGGAGGAGCCGGGCGGCGGCGAGGCTGGTGCCCTGGCGCTGGGGCCGCGCGTACTTGAGGAAGATGGCGGCGCGGCCAGGCGCGGGGCCTCGGAGCGCGGCGCGGGCCATGCATGGCTCGAGCGGGCGCAGCTCCGCGGGGCTGCGGCGGGGAGACGGAGAAACTGAGGCGGGGGCAGGGGCAGCGGTGAAGACGACCTGTCCTCGGAGCGGGAGGCTCGAGGCTGAGAAGACACATTGCTTGGGGTCCCCGAGGACCGTTCAGGGGCTCTCTCGAGCCAGTGGAGAGCCGGAACCTCGGGGAGGGACGGAGCGGGGCTGAGGATGTACAGACATCCAGCTCTACCCCGGGGGAGGGGGGGGTGGCACGGGCTGGGAGAAAAGAGGACTCACCCTGGCCTCCAGTGACATGGTTAACAAAGGAGGGGGGCGCCCCTCTGGCAGCTAAAGGGACACCCCATTTGCGGCCACAAGGGGAGCTGGGGGACCCGAGGTTGGCAGACCTCTCATTCTCAACCCTGGAACGCAGTTCGGATCTCCCGAGGCCCGGAAGATACGCTATCTTCCACCCAGGGGCAAGGTTAAGGGTCCCTAAATCTGGACAAACACCTCATTCTCCGAAACCCCCAGACTAGGCAGACACACCATTTTCTCTCACATCCAGAAAAATCAAGTCTGGGTGCCCCCTCCATTGTCTCTCATTCTCTGAGACGGGAAAGACAGTGACCAGGAAAGTAGGTTCCTGTAGCCACAGAGGCGCTCCCCTGGAGCCGTACCTGTAAAGCGAGGGCTCGAGGCCGGAGCCCTCCCCGTCGAGCAAGCGGTGCGCCAGGCTCAGCGCCGCAGCTGCGCGCCGACCGGGCTCCCATCCTGCGGCCTCGGCCTCCAGCAGAGACAGCTCCAAAAAGTAGGTGGCAAGTAGCATCACCTGCCAAGGCCCACGGGGAGATCAGGCCACGCCCCTGTCCTGGTACAGGCCACGCCCCTACCCGCGGGAGACTTGCCCCTCTGCCCTCTTCCCTCCTGCACCTGGGGGCTGCTCCCCGCCAGCGCGGCCAGTAGCCCGAGGCAAAGTAGCGGGCCCGGGTGGTGCAGCCGGAAATCCAAGCGGCTCAGGATGCGGCGCTCTGCGCGCAGAAGCTCGGCCCGCGAGAAGGAGCCAGCGCCCAGGAGGCAGAGGGAGGCCGACTGCGGATGGCGGGGAAAGAGGTGGGAGAGTCTTGGACCCCGGCTGGTTGCTCCCTGCCCTGTAGCGCCTGGGATCGGTTCAGTCTCCGTTCTGAACCTCGATTTCCTGGTCTGTAAGATGGGGCTACTGATTTGTTCTCTGGAAGCCAGGGAGAGCACAGGCTTCAGAATCAGAAAGACCTGGGTTCGACTTCAAACTACCATTTTCACACTGTGTGACATGGACATCACTGAAACTCTGAGATGGAGTTTCCTCGTCTATAAAACGGAAATATTTCTCCGTACCTCACCAGGCAGCTCTGATTAGCACGGAGTTCTGATCAGGCACTGACTATAACTGTTCAAAACTGAGTCCAAGTCCCACCTGCTTTGGGCAAAGGTATTCCTCTCTCCGGGCCTCAGTCTCCTCCTCTGCTAAAGGGACACATTGTATCTGGCCTCATACAGATATGCTGGGATTCCAAGAATAGGTAAAGCACTAGCTCCGCACACAGGCGGTGTTCCCATCTGTGACGCAACGAGCTAGAGTTCCACCTTCCCAGGCCCCACTCCAGAAAGTACCTCGGGAAGGACGCACTCTTCCATTTTGCAGGCCACGAACAGGCAGGCCACGCCCAGCAGCTGCAGGCGGTGTAGGCGCACTCGGCCGGCGCGCAGGTAGGAATCCAGTAGGTGCACCGTCAGGTAGAGAGTGTCGCCCGCCAGGCCCAGGTACTCCTGGGGAGGGGCGTGAGTGACCACCAGGGTTCTAGGCTGCGACGCGGGCTCAGCCCTGCCCCTTGCCGGATACGTACGTGCACCTGGATCAGCCAGTCCACCACTAGCGCGCGCATCTCTGGCGTCACGGTCGGGGGCAGGGCCCTCCGGGGCAACGCGCGGCACACCTGCGGTTGGGCAGGGAGGGCCTCACTCTCCCCACCTGTGCCTCGGCTTCTTGCCTGAGCTCCAGCCCCCAGTGCAGCAGCCTCCTCGCACCAACTGGCCGAAGCCTGAGCGCCTCACTGAAACTGGCCTCCAACGTCTTCTCCAAATGTGTTTCTATTCCTTATGCCCCATTAGAGCCTTGGACTTTGTTCTGGACGCCTCCCTAATCCACCTCACCAATCTGTAGCCCCCATGGCCACGGCTCCTCCTGAGCATCTCCCCCTGGGTTTCCAGACCACTAGCCGTCACCAAACCTCAACCCATCCTCCTCAGAGCACCCAGAAGGGTCTTTCTAAATTACAAAACTGGCCAAGGAACTCCCCAGCTTAAAACCCTTCCAGGGCTTCCAGTACCCTCAGGAGAAAACCTCAATTGCTCTCTCAGGCGCTGCTCCCTGCGCCAACACCACCTCTTCCCTCTCTCCCTTCACAACCCACACTCCAGCTACACCAGCCTTCTCTAGCCCTAGACTAGGACAGGCTTGTTCCTACCCCAGGGCCTTTGCACTTATGCTCAGTTCCCTCCACCTGGAATGGTCCTTCCCCAGCTCCTTGCAGTGCTGAAACCTCAGCTCAGATTCCCTGGACTTTTCCTATACAGAATTCTCCCTGCACCCATCCCGCTTTGTGTCAGCACTTTATGGTCCTCTTAGCATTTTCAGCCTGGAGATAATCTGGTGTTCCCTTGTGTGTTCTGTTTGCCTCCCTAGGCTGCTGGCACCACAAGGGCAGGGATTTCTCTCTGGATCACACCTGTATCTCAGTTCCTAACAGATTCCCCGGCTGGGTAGAGACACTCCCCACTTTACTTTCTTAAACAGCTTCATGCCTGCAGTAGTTCTTCAGACAGTGCCTATCCTGCACAGGCATCTGCAGATGACCGGGCGTGCACCGCAGTCTCCCTTCTGCTGTTACCGCCTGTTTGCTTGGTTGTCCGAAACGAGAGCAGACTATGTTGCTCACCACAGCATCCCCAGGGCCTAGAATATGCTCAAAAACATCTGTTCATAAATTGCTAAGTGTTTGTGAACGAATACACGCGAGGGACAAGTAGGAGGGGCTGCAGGGAGGTGGGAGTTCGGGAAGCCTTGTGGAGTGGGTGTTGGGCCAGAGGCCAGCTTTCACCTCGCCTAACCCGAACCCCTCTGCTGCCCTCTCGGGAGGGCATCCCGGGAGCGCTCACCATGACTTCGGCGAAGATGTCCCCAGCGTACTCGCGTTCTCCCTCCAGCCCCAGCGCGCTCAGCGCCTCTGCCAGCCCCGGCGGCGCGCACGGCCCAGGGGGCCTCTCCTGGCTGCCCTCGGGGATGCTGTCGGGGTCTGGGGCGCTGGGAGAGTTGGGGGAGGCGGCGGCGGGACTCTGCAAGGGAGAGGGGTGGGGGTCAGCGCCTGGAGAGAGGTCCGAGGCGGGAGGCGGGAGGCGGGACCCTGGCTGCTGCATCTCACCAGCATTCTCCACACTGGCGTCCGAGGACCAAGCCGAGCGCCCCTCTTCCTGCTGGAGCGAAAGACCCGCGGCGGTTGCTTTAAACTGTGCCTGCACGCATGCGCGCTGAGCATGCCTCACCTGGGCAGGTGCAGAGGTGATGGCGAATGCTATGCAGGTTGGCTCTGGCCCCTCCAAACCTAAGGTCAGGCAGCTGGAGTCAAACCCTCTTCCTGCTACTTCCTTTAGGATCAGAAACAGCCCCTCCGAGGCTCCCTTTCCTCAGCTGTAAAGTAAGGATTGTTTCAAAACTACTAAGACAAGTGGCCAGCGATGGGTCTGGACTAGCACAGCGAACTCCTCACTGTTCCCTGGTTCCCATCCCCCCCAGTCTGCCCCGCCCCGCCCCCACGCAGCCAGAGAGGGATCCTGTGCGCACCCAAGTCAGATCGCACTCTGCCTCCATTCAGAACTCCATCGTGGCTCCCATCTCCCTCAATTTCAAAGTCCACGAGGTCCTTTTTGATCCTCCCACCCATCCCCACACACCTTTGAGTTCATCTCTCAGCCCTCCCCCCAACTCCTGGCTTATTCTCACCTACACCAGGCACGCTCCTACCTCAGGGCCTTTGCACTGGCTGTTTCCTTTGCCTGAAATGCTTCTCCCTCAGAGATCCCTCATTTAAGGTATTTACTCAGATGCTACCTTCCCTGTGAAAAAGGCTATCCTGAGAACTTCCTATCACCATTCTTTGTAACTTACTCTCTCCTTAGCACTTACTGCCTGTTTATTTACTGCCTCCCTCCCGATGAGAATGTGAACTCCAGGAGGGCAAGGCTTGGCTGGTGTTTTGTTTTGACTGCTGTATTCCCAGTGCCTAGAACGGAGTTTGGCACGTGGCATGTACTCAGGTATTTGTTGGATGAGTAAGTGAACAGGCTGGACATAACTTAGAAAGGGTGGCCTGGAGGGCCTCTCTGAGGAAGTGATGCTGGAGTGAAACCTGAAAGGCAAGGAGCGAGGAATGCAAAGGGAGGGAAGAATATTCCAAGTGGTGGAAACAGCATGAGCAAAGGCACCGAGGTAGGAAAGAGGTTGCTATTTTCAGGCACTAGGAGGTCAGCAAGGCTGGAAAAGTGAGAAGAATGTGAGATGCTGAACCAATGACTTCCTGTCACACTAACATGAACACCCAAACTCCTTACCTTGGCCACATGGTCCCTTCGGCCCATTGTTACCTCTCTAACCCCATTTCCTTCTGTTCTCCCCCTCCCTTGTTCTATTTGACACACCCTCTTTACATTCCCCAAACACATCCAGCACCTGCCGGCCTCAGGGCCTTTGTGCTTGCCATTCCCTTTGCCTGAACACTTGATCAAAACCTAGATATCTACATTTTCAGAGTATCTCTACACAAGATACTAACTACAAAGGGAAAGTAGTAACTTTCCAGTGAAGACACCTGACAAGTCACCACCTTAAGGGATCAAAGTCATCACCAGTCATGGGACAGAATGTCCCGTCCCTCTTTGAGAGGATGCAGGGAGAAGGGCACATTTCTCAAATTTCCTCCTAAAGGTAGCTTGACTATAACCGTGGGGAAACATCAGGCCACAAGCCGTAACTTTAGAACATTCTGTGACATAACTGCCCTGTTAAGTTTCAAACCTGACAACTGAATTCAACAGGAGTCATCAGCCAGGTGACTGTTCTTCTGTGTATAACGACAGGAGTGCGACCATTAGTCAAATTTGATAAAGACCTGAGAGAAGAGGGTTGTTTCAGTATTCACTTCCCGACCTGGTTAATTGAACTGTTGGCTGTGCCAGAGAATGTTCTCGCTTCAGGGCAGATATGTAAACACTCAGCGGGGAGGAGAGAGTAAGCAGAAAATGGTCACAGGAACCTGCATGAAGGGTCAATGAGAATGCTTGTACTTCCTTTAAAGTCAAATTTTAAAGCAAGTTTATGGGAAGCTGCAAAGAGAACAGAGTTCCCCTGCACCCCACACCTGCTTTCCCCCACCAACCTCCTTAGTGTAGTGCATTTCTCACAACCACGGACCAACTGGGATACCACCCTCATCGCCTATCAAGGGCACTTCCTGCCAACAGGAGTTACATGGTTGATATTGACCTTGATCACCGGCTGAGGTAATGTTTGTCAGGTTTCTTCATGGAGAGGTTGCTTCCCCCCTTTCTATACTGTCCTCTTTGGAAGGAAGTCACTTTGCAGCCCACACCTTGGAGGCGCAGCATCTACAGAAATTACCTGAAGTCCGTTCAGTTACGTCTGTTCCCACCATTGATCATTTATCTGCTTGCGAACTCACTGATTGTGAACTTTGGGTAGAAGCCAGCACTATGCTATTTCCTTTGCTGCTCCAAGTACTCTCAGCCCAGCGGGGGTACTTTCCACGGGCCCCCAGGTCCCTTCACATACCCCCCATCAGGGAGGGTCTGCTTTGGCCGCTTTTGAGCGGGTCCTTCCTTCGGGGCACTACAAGGTGCTCCAGGCCTAGAACTGTGTTTAGTACTATTCTTTCGAAGTTTTCTTCAAGCCTGCACCTGCAATTATTTAAAAGATAAAGGTAAAAATCTGTGAATCAGCACACTCTGGAAAGCTATCAGACACGTATTAAATTCCAGCCACCCTAGAATGTAGGCCACAGCTGGGAGGCAAGCCACGCAAAACCAAACCAAACCAAACCGAAGGGAAAGAACCTTTATCTGATGCCATGTGCATCTGCAGAGAGGAGAGGAAACGAGCGAGCACCAGGATGAGCGCTCAGGAGCTGGGATCCAGGCTCATTTTCACTTTACTTGCTTCCTCGGACTTTGGTGTTGCTCACGTTATTCTCACACACACACCACGAGAAATTTCCCACAAGCAAATGACAAAAAAATTAATCTACTCAAAACTTAAGGTTTCCAATTGGTAAAATTTTATTAAAATGCTCCCAGCTGAAAGTCCCTTTGGGAAAAGTTCTACAGAAGGAAGCACCACTACAGCAAGGGAGCTATGTTTGCCCGAGGGAAGCGGTTCATCAGCCTGTGGGCCCCGCACCGGGGACCCGGGGGGCCGCGAGGTGACCCAGCGGACTGAGGTAGGCGCAGGATAGCCCCCGCCAGAGAGTAAGGGGGGTGACGTGAAAACGAACTGGCCCGGGTCTCCTCAGGGGCCTCCACTGGAGGGAAAACTAGAAGGCTTTTCTCTAGAAGCTTCTCCGCTGCTTGTCTCATGACCGCCGGGACATACTTTTGTTACTGAAGTCCACATGAAGTGAGAAAAAGCCACGCATTCCTTGGGTCTTAGCTGCAGCAAAAGCAGATTCCTATGCACCGCATCTGACTTTTCTCTTACCCTCACTCAAGATCTCTGAGATTCCGTGCATGTGAAGAAGCCCTACCGCCTTCTGGCGAAGTCTGACATTCAATTCACCTGTGCGGGGGCCACTCTGGTCCCCAGGTGTGGGCAGAGTGAGTCAAGCCCGGGAAGCCCGGGCTAAAGGGGGCGGCCGTCAGAGGATCCCAGAGCTGTGAGGGCTGTCACCAGAGGTGCCCCCAGCTGACAGCCACCACGATTCCCGTTCGTACACCAAGGACTGTGTTGGAATTTGGGGGCCTCAAGACTCCCTGGTTTAGCCTAAGTGGGGAGAAGACAACGTGCAGGCAATGCCCAGCTCTAGGGCCCAAGGGCCCCATGCAGTGAACCCACTCCCTTTGCGCCCACTTCTAGGGCTCAGTGACGCCTCACGCACGCTCCTTGTTCAGAGCTACCCACCCGACTACCTCACCCTTGTCCTCCCCTTCTTTACACCATGGTCTCTGCCCACCGTACCCGCACACCCCAGGAAGCTTCCCAAGCCCCTCGGCAGCTTCCACCCGCAGGGGCGCCCACACTGAGCCCCACCTGCCCACCCCGACGGCCAGAGGGTGAGCGTGGCTCCAGGTGCCCAGGTCCCGCAACAGCGGACACGTCCCAGGAGCAGGTCAGCAGGGCCAGGCTCCAGAGGCAAGGAATGGCCCAGGGCAGCGGGCCCCCGTCCGAAACGAGTGTCTTTATTGCTTGTACCGTACAAATGGGAGGAATAGGGAAGGCCAGTAGGGAGGATAGAGAATTGTCAAATGACATACACACACAGAAAGGAAAAATACCCCCCACCCACCCAAACCAACCCCGCACCCCACCCTAGGATGTCTCTCTCTGAACTACCTAGTACAGGAGGTGGGGCAGGGAGATCAAAGCCACAACTAAATTCCACACACCCGGAGATGCTGGGGGCAGGGCAGGAGGGGGGCTGGGCAGCAAATGGACCCCAGGTGTGGCTTCCCCACCAGGCCAGCACCCCTCCCCTATGGGATGAAATGCTCGGGCCAGGGACAGGGCCCAAGCCCACACACACCACGCATTCAAGGCCGGGACACGCTTGCCCTCACACACACACACACACACACACACACACACACCCAACACGCATGCACACACACCCTACCCCGTGTGCATCCACGTCCCAGACGCAAGGGGCCATCCACAAACACAACAGCCTGAGGCCACACACACGTGCCCACAGCACTGACACACGTTCACCTTAAGGCTGCAGAATGTGGGGCCCAGGGAGAGGCGAGAGGGGAGGGCCCTGGAGCCTCTCCTGCTCAGAGGCTGCACCCCTGTATGTACCAGAGACCCCCCCCCCATTCCCACCCCCCCCCTTTGACCCCAGTCCACAGGGCCCAACACTGTCTCGGTGCGAGATGTGTAACAGCGGATCGGGGCCCTCCACCCCAGGTGGAAAGGGGGGATGACCCCCGCCCCCAACCTCTGGCAAGGGCTGGGGCCGGCCCGGGGCCCAGCAGGAGTGAAGGCCGGCGGGAAGGAAGCCCTGGTAAGGCACAGGATGGGGCGGCAGGAGGCCCGTCCCCAAATGTTCCTCCTGCCTCATCCACAGGGTCAGGAGAGCAGCTGGGGGGGGGGGGCTGAGGAAGGCAGGGCAAGGAGGCAGTGCCCATCCCCTGGGCCCCCCTCGTGCCCCAAGGGGCAGATCACGCCCCATCTACACGAGGGATTCCCAAACCCCCAACCCCGCGGCTTCCAAAGGCCCCCTGCCTGTCCCTGGACATTATTGCTTTTCTGCCCCTGTGGGGGAGGGGCCGGGCCGGACCGCCCGCGCCAGGCCGCCCTGAGCCCCGAGCACCAGGGCACTGTCCGCCAGGCATTGTGTCCCACGAGGCGTCCCACGAGAAAGCAGAGGCGCAGGGGCAGGCACCCGGCCAGAGACCCAGGCAGGGCCCACAGCTCCATGCGCCGCCCCTCGCTGGGACTGGTGTTGATTAAAAACCGGAATCTCTCCAACCACCCGAAGGCCTGGTCCGGGGGCGGGCAGCGGAGAGTCTCCCGAATCCCGGTCTGGGCACAAAGGTGAGTACAGGACAGGGTCCTGGAGGCAGGGCCACGGGGACCGCTGAGGTGAGTTTGGCAGAGGGCTGAAGAAAAAACTGGAAATGGGGTGAGCAGGTGAGGGATGGGGATGCAAACAAAAAAAGGCAAAATATAAAGTCTGTAAGAACAAAAAAGACAGGCCCCCGGGGCGGTGACGGCAGCCGTGCGTGCGTCCTGCGGCGGCGGCGGCACTGCTCACTCGCGGATGCTGGCCGAGTAGGAGAACTGGGGGAAGTGGGTCCGCTGGTCCAGTTCGAGGGAGCCCAGGCTGTCATCTGTGGGGGGCGGGTGGAGGTGGATTGGGGAGAACAGGCCTGCAGAGGGCCCAGCACCCCGAGTGCCCTCCCAGGGGTAGGCAAGGGGGCCCAGCCTCAGGAAGGAATGCAGGGAGCATGAACCCCCAGCCGGTGGGCCACCCGTGGGGACGGGACAGGGAAGACCTACTAGAGACTCCCGCTGACAGCGGCCCACCCCCGACCAGAGCCTGGGCCCATAGGCCCCACAGGCTGCTCCCTCCACCAACTCTGCTCCCCCATCCGGCGCCACACTCTGGTCCAGCCCAGACCTCGCCCCGTCCCCTGCCCCGGCTGCCACTGCTGCCCCGCCAATCCAGCCTCCAGCCGCCCAGGCGCAGCCCTGCCCCCTCCCGCACCAAACCTTTCCCGGCTCCCCACACAGCAAGTGCCTGCTCCTCCCAGAGGCCCCCAAGATCCTCTTGCTCTGGCCCTGGGCCCCCTTCTCCCCCCAGCTACTCCGGACTCTGCAACACTCCTACTCTTGGGCACTATTCCCACATGCCATTGCTTTTGCTCAGCTGCCATGTCTCCTCCTCCAGGAAGCCACCCGACCTGACTGAGGCCAGGTCAGGCATTTCCTCTGGGTCTCCCCAGTCCCTGGGCTTCTACACCCTAGACCTAACCACTCTGGGCTGTCACCCCACCTGGCCCAAAGCTCCCTTAAGGCAGGGCCAAGGCTGTCTCAGTTACTGCTGTGTCCCCAGCAATGGGTGAGTGAGAGCAAGAACTCTTAACAGGTGCAGAATCAATGCACCAATCTGGCCCCAAAGACAGCTACGAATGTGCCATCCTGGCACTGACAGCTTCCCATATGCCTCCTGCCCAGACCTCTCTCGCCTGAGCTCTGGAATGTGCTGTGGCAAATGGCTCCCGGTGACCCTCACTGGGTTCAAAGGTGCACCGCCCAACAGCAAAAAGCCCTGCAAGCAAACTGCAGGCAAACTGCCCAGACTCGGGGAGGGGACCCATGAGCTTACTCTCCAGAACTGGGGGTCAAGGGCAGACCCCACCCCTCCACACCCAGCCAGGGCCCCCGAGGGATGGCCAGATACTCACAGCGGTCCGGGGGCGTGATTGTGATGGACTGGGCAGTAAACTCATCATCAAAGTACCTTGTGTCAACCTCAGAGGTGACCTGAGGTTTGAAGGGTGGCAGAAGCTGCAGAGGAAAGGAGCCCAGACTCAGGACCCTGGGAACAGGGGAGCTGGCCAAGGTCACCCTTGAGTGGCAGGGCTCCTGCAGGAGCAGGTAGGTGGCGGGGCTCACCTTCTTCTGTACCACGTCCTGCCAGTTGACGCTGAGGAAGAACCTGTGCTCCATGACCTCCCTGGCATCGCTGGGCCCCCCGCCGAGCCTGGGCAGAGAGAGCCATGAGCACCTGCCTCCCGGGCCAGTGGGTTCTGGCCAAGAGGCTTTCAGCGCAGGCCCTGCACAACCTTTAGTGATTCTGTCCCCACCACAGACCACTTTGAAGAGGAGGAAACCGCGGCTCAGGGAGGGAGGGCTCACAGGCCCAGGGTCAGAGCCAGGGTGCTTGCAACCTGGACTCTGAGTCCAGAACACGAGCCAAGAGGGCAGGCTCAGCCACCCTTGGCCAGGTTCGGGGCTGCCCTGTCTCTCAGTGTCCCCAAAGAACATGGTCGTGCGGGCAGAGAGCTAAGGACAAGCCCGGCCCCAAGAGAGTTGTCCCTAGGCACCCGCGGCAGGGACGACTGCAAGTGCTGGACGGATGATACGCACGCACACGCCTGTGCACTCAGCCCCTCCAGGCCGGGGGGACAGCCGCAGCAGGAGGCACTGGGCTGGGCAGGACAGACTCCAGCCCTCACCTCTGCTTGGGATCCTTCTTAAGCAGCCCAGCAAGCAGGGACTTGGCCTCGGGGCTGAGCGTGCGCGGGAAGCGGATCTCCTCCATGAGGATGAGCTCGAAGAGGCGCTCGTGGTCCTGGTTGTAGAAGGGCAGGCGGCCGCACATCATCTCGTACATGACCACGCCCAGCCCCCACCAGTCCACAGCGCGGCCGTAGTCATTGTCCTCCAGCACCTGCGTGAGGAGGGGCAGTGAGGGGCCGGGCCCAGGCCCCCCCACCCCTGGGGCCGTGGGGCTCACAGGGACCCAAGGAAGGCCATCCAAGGGGTCTGAGCTAGGGACACCACACAGGTCTGAAGGCCCCTCCTCCCTTGGCCTCGCGCGCCCGGGGATCTCCAGCTGCAGGCACCTCGGGGGCCAGGTACTCGGGCGTCCCACAGAAGGTTTTCATGGTGGCCCCGTCACTAATGCCCTCTTTGCAGAGGCCGAAGTCAGTGATCTTGATGTGGCCATCTTTGTCCAGCATGAGGTTCTCCAGCTGTAGGAAAAGTCCAGGTACCAGGGTTGTATCCTCCCAAGGCTCTCCGCCAGCCACCCCTCTCTGCCCCCCGAACCCCACGTGCCCCAGCCATTCCCTGGGAGGGCTCTGGCCTGGGGTGATAGCTGTCATGCTGGGGCCTCCAGGTGGAGCGCGGCGCACACCCCCAGCACAAGGTTAAGCCCTTGAGGCTCAGAGGAAGGCCAGCCCGCAGGGCAGCTGGAAAGAAGCCGGGGTAGGAGAGATGGGAGCCGGGCCTTGCCCACGCGCTGCCCCACCGTGGGCTGCAGTTTCCCAACCGGGCGGGCGTGTGGGCAACACCAGCTTTCTTCCTCCACTTTTTTAAGTACGCTCTGTGCCCAATGCGGGGCTCTGACCCCCAACTCTGAGATCGGGAGTTGCATGCTCTGCCCACTGAGCCAGCCAGGTGCCCTTCTTCCTCCACTACAAATGGGCAATTTAATGGGCTTTTGTGGAAGCTCCACCAGGTAAGACCACTCCCAGACCCCCAGAACCCCCATATGCCCCTTCTCTGTTACTAACCATCCCCCCAGCTGAGGAAAACCTCTGCTCCTCTGCTTTTCTTTACAGCTCCCCCACCTAAGGATGCCCCCTATAAAAACAGCCGTGTGCGGTCTGTCCCAGCTTCCCCTACACGTGAGCCTGGGCGGTGCCATGCTCATGGCCACAGGGCCGCCGTTCGCTCAGTAAGGGCTGCGCAGAGCCTGGCCGCAGGCCCTGCAGCGCATTCCGGCTGGGCTCGGACAGCAGGCCCTGGGGTTGCTTCCAGCCTGGGCTAGTGTGAACAGTGTGCCAGCAGCGTGTGTGCCCAGGCTCTGAGGGGGGACACAGGGCCCTGCCCCGGCCGTGCATAAACCTAGGGCGGAATAGCTGGCTCACAGGGCCCACGGACAGTCAGCTCCGGTGGATTCTGCCAAACTATCTCCTACGGTGCTTGGACGGATATGACCACCCCCCTAACCCCCACCTGGCTCCCTGCACAGAGGTGTGTGTTCACCAGAGGCTCGGAAAGGCCCGCAGGGCGGCTTAGGCAGGAGGGTTGGCACACTACAGCAAGGTGGACTCAGGAACACCCACACGGTAGACCCTCCCGAGAGGGGGAGGTCCAGGGTTGAGGGCCTAGGTCCGGCCTCCCTGGTGTGAGCCCTGCGGGCCCTGCGCCAGGAGGCAAGCGCACGCTCACCTTGATGTCGCGGTACACCACGTCCCGCGAGTGCAAATACTCGAGGGCAGAGACGATCTCTGCGCCGTAGAAACGAGCCCGCTCCTCCGTGAAGACACGCTCCCGGGACAGGTGGAAAAACAGCTGCGAGAGGCGGGAGGGGCAGGTGGTCAGACCTCAGCCCAGAGGAGCAAAACATGGGACCCCGCCCACTGGCCCCCAACACCCAGCCCAGTGACACGGTGACACCTACTCCAGGAACCTGCAAGTGACAGCAGGAAGAACCAAGTGAGAGGCGGTGAGCAGGGAAGGACTCCCGTGAGGAAAACACGGAGCGAAGGACAGTCAGGAGGCGTCAAGGGGAGAGTAAGGAGGGACAGTGTGAGGGGACGGGGGAACGAGGGAGTGACAGCAAGAACGCGCAGGAACACAAGTCACAAGCAAGTGACAATAAGCCGTGAGACCAATGGGACAGATGAAGCCAACAATCTGGAGCCAGTGGGTGACACCTGTGTGCAGAGAGGAGACTGTGAGGGATGAGGAGCAGGTGACAGCCTGAGCTGGCGCAGCCCAGTGACGACGACGAGCAGCGGACTCCTCCCAACAGGAGAGCTTGGGGAAAGCAGAGCACCGACCAGCCTGCCCACCCCCCTCCCCATACATTTTCCTTGCAGCCTCACAGGACACCCTCCCTAGCATGCTGGCCACCCACCCCCAGCCCTCCACACCTCTCAGCGCCTGTGTGTGCATCCTATCCCTGACTCACTAGTTGGGTGAACTGGGGCAAGCCACTTAACCTCTCTGAGCCTCAGTCTCCTTGCCAGCGAAATGGAGGTGATGATGCCTGCCTCAAGGGGCGGGGGGGGATGAGGTGACTTCCAGCAAGGCCCCCACCACCCCCTTCATCTCACCCACAGTTCCCCTCTGCTCCCGACGCTTGGGAAGGAGACATGGGAGCCCTGGCTGAGGGGCTGAGGCTCACCTCACCCCCGTTGGCGTACTCCATCACGAAGCACAGGCGGTCGTGGGTCTGGAAGGCATACTTCAGTGCCTGTAGGGCAGGAAGGCAGCCAGGTTGGGAGGTGGGAAGAAGGCAGGCCCTCTGCTGATTCTGCAAGTACAACCCCCTCCACCCTGGCAGCCGGGGCTCAAACTTCAGCTTTGCCTTTTGGGGTACATGAGCGAGCTTGTGGCCCTGAGAGCAGGTAAAGGGCTACTG
Source organism: Zalophus californianus (assembly GCF_009762305.2). NCBI lineage: Eukaryota > Metazoa > Chordata > Mammalia > Carnivora > Otariidae > Zalophus > Zalophus californianus. The sequence goes on from NC_045611.1 coordinate 47,190,187, forward strand.
GGCTGAAGAATGCTGCCTTCAGCCTTCAGCTAAGCTTCGGAGAGGCTCGGCCAGGGAGACATTCAGTTCTGAGCCACCAGAGCTGTTTTACCTCTCCTCTCCAGTCAGGTGTATTGCACACACATGCGCACACACGTTTGCTGGCTGGGAGTTGGCAGTAGCTTGGGAGCCAACCCCAAAGACAGGATGCACAAGTGATCTGCTACAATAAACAGCAGTTGTCAAACTATGCTCTAAGGAGCACTACAGAAAGTTCCTCAGAGAACCCCTGAATGATCCCTCTGCTCATGACAAGTCTACTTATTCTCTGTCTTCCACATCAAAGTACCTCACAGAATTTCATTTCAACAAGTGCCATGACTTAATACAACACCTGGACAGCTGCTGAGCTAAGGAAATGACCCATCCCATAAGCCATCCTCCAGCTGGTCCATTTAACTGATGGCTGCTAGCCTTGATGGAGACTGTAGCCCAGAGAGGTGTCTCCTCAGACTAAGCTGACAGGCAGCACAAGAATACATCTCCTTCTAGGATTACATTTAAAAACAGAAACAAAAAAATAATGTTCCCACTTTGACCAGCAGGGCTAAACGCCTCTAACTCATGAAGAGTAGCCATGCTCTCCTGGAGCCATCTTGTAATGCGGTATCATCAGTCAGCTGAAGCACTGCCATGAAGCCACCATCGGTGAAGAAGCTGCCACCCCCAGGGTTTGGTTCAGGCCATGTGGTCTGGCCCTGGCCACGTGGCCAACACGAAGTCTGCTTCATGGCGGCAGGACTGGGCTCTTTTCCTGAGGCCCGTCTGAAGCAGGGCTCTCATGGAGCACAGGGAGGCCAGGCCCTGCCCGAGAAGGAAGTACCACTCACGGTGAGGAACGGGTGCCTGGTGTTCTGGAGGACCCGGCTCTCGGTGACCGTGTGGGCGACTTCATCCTGCAGACAGAGGCTGGGTGAGGGGCTGGCGGGCAACACCACACCTGCCCCCGCCCCCACCTAAGGGATGGGGGAGCAATGCTTCAGGGAAATGCACTTCTATTCCTAGCCGATCCACAGAGAAAGGCAGGAGTGGCACTGTACCATCTGCAAGCCAGAATGAAGTAACGGTTCCAGGGGTGGCCTGGGTGGCTCAGTGGGTTAAGCGTCTGACACTTGGTTTCATGATCTCATGGGTTGTGAGATCAAGCCCTGTGTGGGGCTCTGTTTTAAGATTCTCTCCCTCTCCTCCTCCCCCCACTTGTGCTTTCTCTCTCTCTCAAATACATACATCTTAAAAAAAAAAAAAAAAAAAAAAAAGAATCGTCCCAGACAAGGCCAATCAGTGGCTCTCTCTCAAAGCCGCAAGGTGAGAAGTCGATGGGGACTTTATGACAGAGGGCTCGAGATGTCACCTGCGGAACCCACAAGCCAAGTTTAGCATCTCTAAGGAGGGAGAAGCAGCCATTGTAAGACCCTGGAGCTAACCCCACAGGCAGTGGGAATCACCACCGGAAGTGCTGTTGCTGAAAAAAGGAAAAAAGGAAGGGATCTGATCAGGACCCTGCGCTGTGGAACAGCGGTTCCCGGTGTGTGGTCCCCACACTGACAGCATCATGTTGCCTAGGAACTTGGATAAATGCAAATTCGCAGGCCCCTCCGAGACCCACAAAATCAGAAACTTGGGGGTGGGCCCAGCACGGGCTTTGCAGGCCCTCCAGGCCCCTCGAACACGGGCTCAAGTGTGGTATCTGAACACACAGCAGGACCCTAGAGAGCTGTGGAAAATCCCCACCGCCTGCAGTAAGGGACACTGGCTCTTCCCAGGGCTGAGTCTGTCCTCAGGGGACACTTGATGATAATGTCTGAAGACATTTTCGATGGTCACAACATTGTGCTACTAGCTTTAGGGGTGAAGGCCAGGGTGCAGTTACTCATTGTACGGTGCACAGGGCGGCCCCATAATGGAGAATGATCTGGCTCCAAAGGCCGACAGTGCTGAGGCTGAGGAAGCCTGCCTCGGACCAGTCACATAGGGGACTGTTAGCTGGGTAACATCGTAGTTCCATTATAGTCTTTAAAATCTTCAGCTGTTAAAGGTACATATCTAATGTATATATGGGTGTAGGGCGCCTGGGTGGCTCAGTTGTTAAGCATCTGCCTTCGGCTCAGGTCATGATCCTAGGATCCTGGGATCGGGCCCCGCATCGGGCTCCCTGCTCAGTGGGGAGCCTGCTTCTCCCTCTCCCTCTGCTCCTGTTTGTGTGCTCTCTCTCTCTTGCTCACACTCTCTCAAATAAAAAAAAAAAGTTTATATGGGTGAAATTATACAATGTCTAGAACATGCCTTAAGATAACTCCAGAACAAAGGGGAGGGCAGAGCTAATGAAACAAGATGGGCCAAATGTTGACAACCGTTGAAGCTGGATATTGGCTACATGGGAGTCCGCTCTATTTATTTTTCTTTTAAATACTTTGTGTATCTCAGCAATTTTCCCTTTTAAAAACTTGAAAGGGGGGAAAAAGAAGGAACAGAATTCCACGCTGGCCCAGCCTCCTACGGAGAGGCCCTGAGCCAAGCCCCCACCCCTAGGGCCTCCCCACCGGCCCATTCTGCCGCCACAAAAGACCGGCTTTCAGGCCCTGATAGCGCCTGCTGGGTGAGGCCTAGTCGGAGGCTCCACCCTAGTCCCCTGGTCGCCCAGAGGGTGGGGTGGGGTGGGCTGGGGTGAGCGCAGTCCGACCAGGACCACGGAGGCTGCTACAGCCCCAGGCACACCCACCTTGGCGATGATTACTTCCTTCCGCAGGATCTTCATGGCGTAGTAGCGGCCGCTGGCCTTCTCCCGCACCAGAATCACTTTGCCAAAGGTGCCCTTGCCCAGCAGTTTGAGATAGTCGAAGTCATTCATGGTCTGCCCAGGACAGGGAGAGAGTGGGGCAGTCAGTGCTTGGCACGTGGCCCACGGGAGGGCATTTTAACAAAGAGAGGAAAAATCGAAGGCCACTGTTGCCAAAACGCTCGGGCATGAGCAGGAAGGGAGGCTCTGGGCAGCAACTGTTTGCTCTGAAGTGGCCTTCAGACCAGAGATCTCCCAGGCAGGGGGCCCCGGGAGGCTGGGATATGGGGGTAGACAGGACTTCATGAGCTCTGAGGATGCAGCTGCCCCTCACTCCAGGGGCAAAGAGCAGCCCTGGGGCACCTATACCCATACATCACCCATCCCACAGGGCAGTCACGAAGGGTCCCGGCTGCTCCCCTGTGTGCTCTGTATGGAACCCGAGGGCGGCAGGGCCAGTGTTGGTGGGGAGAGGGGTGCTCCCAGACTGGCCGCCTGCCCCCCAGTACTTACCACCTTGGCCCGAGTCTTGCTAACTGCCACTTCCATCTCCTCAGCCACAGAAGGGTCGCTGGGGGAGCCACACTTATAGTCCATGGGGTCCTCACCTGGGCCCCGCTGCTTGAGGCTGTTGGCGACCATCTGAATGGCCCGCATCCACTCCTCCCTGTGAGGGACAGGTCACGAGAGCCATGAGTCCCACGGAGTCTGGGCGGGAAGGATGGAGCACCACCCCCTCCAATGGGAGCAAATGACCCAACACCTTTGGGCATCCTGGCAAGATCTGACTGGCGGGAGCCGACGCGACAGGACTGACATTTTACAAATCCTCTGGCTGCAGTGGGTAAGAGAAGGCAAGAGTGGAATTCGGCCAGAGAGTCCATCTATGTCCTGGAGTGGCCTGGCCTGAGGGACGCTTGAGGTGAACGGCAATTAAATGACCAAAGAGGGGAGACCACCTTTCTTCACAGTCCCTTGAAAATGAGCCACCACCCTGAGCCACAGTGTTCCTCAGGATTCCTCCAAGAACAAATGGCAAGCGTGATGTTTTGTAAAAGCAAACCAAGAGTAAAAGGAAGAATTCATCAGCCGAAGAAAGCTGAAGATCCCCGGAGGGAGCTGTCTGCCAGGAGGGCTCAGGGACAGAGGTTCCTAGTGGGGCAGAGATGTGAAGGAGAAGGTGGCAGACAGGGAAGCAGGTCCCAGCCAAAAGGAGCTTGGTTTAAGAATAAACTATTTCTGTCACTCACGATTTAGAACTTGCTCGGAAATAGCTTTCTTTTGATACTTGCAAACTGTTCTGTCTCTAGAAAGGGAAAATAGATCTAGGAGAAATACGTAAAAACAACCAGAGACCACAAGAAAGAAAGCAGGAGGCTGAACGATACTCAGTTTTCCATACCCCTCCCGTGTTTGACTCACCACACAATTTTAGGTGGCTCGACCCAGTGTATGCTGAACCCCCTTTGGATTCTGCTTAGAGCTATAAAACAGGCCCATGACAGTGAGAAAAATAAAATGCACACTAAGAATGAGAAAATTCAAAGAGCCCAAGTGGGCAACCTCCCAAATCACAGCAATTCCGATCAGCCTCAGTGAGACTGGACAGTCAGCCACGCTTCTTCCAGAATCACCCTCAGGCCCAGGCAGCAGGCGAAACTGTGCTCTCTCCACCGAGGCATGGAGGCCCCGGCCAAGGTCACAAAGGGAGCAAGTGGCCTGAGGAGCCGGGGCCACCCTGGGGGCGGCTGCACTCAGTCCTCAGCTCCTCACGTCCCGAGGGTACTGCAGCTACTCCGTACAGCCCAGGGGTCCCATGCGCGCATTTCCCCAGGTTCTGACACTGCCGGGATCCGGGGGCACCTTACAGTCGGTGGCCTATCTCGATTGAATTGGGCACTGCTTTTGCTTGGTATTATGGAAAATAATGGTGTGCCTCCAGGTGGACAGCAACTTGCGTTTCCTGAAGGGTGGCCACAGTGCTGAGCTCCCAGGGCGCCGAGGGGAGCAGGGAATGTGCGTGAGGCGTCTACACACGGAACGCCCCACAGCTCAGAGAAAGGAGGTAGATGCAAGGGCGCCTGGGTGGCTCAGTCGGTGAAGCGTCTGCCTTCGGCTCAGGTCATGATCCCAGGGTCCTGGGATCGAGTCCCGCATCAGGCTCCCTGCTCAGTGGGAAGCCTGCTTCTCCCTCTCCCACTCCCCCTGCTGGTGTTCCCTCTCTCGCTATATATCTCTCTGTCAAATAAATAAATAAAATCTTAAGAAAAAAAAAAAAGAGAGATCTAGATGCGGACGTGGGAGGGCCTGAGACACCTTAAGGGAAAAATTAAGGTTCAGAACAGGGCAGAGTGTCACACTCCTGGAGTTAGAAGCAAGAGGAATGTACGCACAGGCACATGTGCTCACCGCAGCACGGACCCCTCTGGAAGGGCGTGCATGACACGGGGCCCTGGCTGCCTCCAGGGATGGGAACTGGGAGTCAGGGGCAAGGAGGAGTCTAATTCCACTGTCCCCCCCATCACATACACTCCCAGAGCACTACCCCCCAACTTTTACGTTACAGATAGGGAAACCAAGGCACAGATTGGAGAAAAAAAAAACACCAAAAAACAACACAGTGGGTGCTCCGAGTCTGGTAGCTGGAATCACAGAAGGCCCATGACCGTCCAGAGCCAAAGGGCAGGGCTGTCCTCGCTCAGCTCCATGGCTTGCTGAACCCAGAGGCCCCAGTGCACAAGCAGCCTTGCTCCCAGGAGATCATGCTTCCTAAGACAGATGTGTGGACACCGCCAGCATCAACATCAAGTGCTGGCACACCGGCCCTCCCTGGGCCGAGTCTGGGGGCCCCATAACCCATGTGTGCCAGGCCCACACAGCGCAGGGATTTCGTCTGTCCATGGTACAACACAGCACCTGATCGGGCACTCAGGAGGTGCCTGGGGAACGAGTGAGCAAGGAGGCCAAAGTTCAAGTAGCCCCAGACGTGGTGCACAAAGAGGTCCAGTGCACACCCAGACAGGTCACACCAAGGCCCGGCACACACGCAGGCACAGGAGCACGGGCCTCCTCCCTCTCAGCCAATGCCTCAGGCTGCCATTTCTCAACTTGTTTTAACCCATGACCTCTTTGGGACAAGTTACAATACAAATCCTTATTCCCACATTCACATTTTATTTTTCAAAAAACGGGACGGGTGGGCCACATCCCATGATAGGCTCTACCAGATCATAACTGTCCTCTTAGAAATTTTTAAATGCTGACTTCAGGTAGAAGACCATGGATTGAAAAAAAAAAAAAAAAAAAAAAAAATCACCGGGGCACCTGGGTTGCTCAGTCGGTTAAGCATCTGACTCTTCAGCCCAGGTCTTGATCTCAGGGCTGTGAGTTCAAGCCCTGCAATGGGCTCCACACTGGGCACGGAGCCTACTTAAAAAAAGAAAGAAAGAAAAGAAAAAAAAAAAAAATCACCAATCTCCTAAGAGACGTTAAAAAGAACAAAATACATATATATCTCACATACAGAGATCCTGAGCAACTCTCACGTGAGAAAAGCAAGTTAAAGACTAAGACGCAGAGTGCGCCATCATCTATCAACTGTTTATAAGGGAGAACACACACAGTCCATCGACAGAAGCCTGGATAAATAAACGATGGTTCATCCACACCACGGGAGCACCGGAAGCAGCTCCAAGGGGACTCCCTGGGCTGCAGAGCTGGTGATGAGGAGCAGGGGCTCCGGAGCTGCGCGGGCTGGGGCTCAAACAGCAACTCTGCCCCCAGGGCAAGCTCACCCCTCCTCGGCAGACCAGGGACGCTGAGGCGCACGTGAGCAGCTGTGTACAGAGCACGGTACACGGGAAGCGTCTGACTCCAGGAAGGTGTTCAAGACGCTGGGTGAGGCCTGGACCTATGCCCTCCACCCTGGGTCACGCTGCCCAGGACCACAGGGAGCCAAGGAACCCACAGACGTGTAGGAGGTTGTTCAGGGGTGACTGGGGCTCTCCCACTGCCGGACAAGCCCCCGATCCTGTTCCAACTGGACCAAAATTGCAAGGTTGCAGCACAGGATTCCAGAGAAAAAGCAAGGGCCTCTGTCCAGGGTACTCCTTAAGGGTTTGCAACATGGTGTCTGGGGCAGAGGGGAGCTCCCACCCAGAGCTGGGGCTGCTGTGCCTTCCAGCCCTCAAAGGAGAGCCCCCAGGGGGACCAACCTCCTTTCTCCAGAGACATGATGAGAAAAATAAAGGCTCCACAGACACCAGCTCCTTCCACACTCATCAAGAACACTGGAGAAAGGGGGGCATTTCTGATGTGGAAACCAAGGCACACAGAGGTGGAGTCACTTGTGGGGGTCACACACACAGGAGGTGACAAAGCTGAGACTCACATCGGGCCCTTGTGCTCCTTCTGGCACCATGCCACCGTTCCCTGAGAATAACAGCTTCCTTCCCAGATGAGGCCTGGGGGTATCAAGCAGGGCACTTCCGCAGGAAGGCTCAGGGAATAAGGGACACAGCACCGTGGAGCTGGGCTTGGAGTGAAGGAAAGCGCCCGTTGGGAGTTCTGGCCCTGGCCACCGTTTGGAGCGGGCTCCCCAACCAGAGAGCAAGAGGAACACCATCGGCTCGCAGAGCGCACCGCAACCAGAAACTGCGCAGGTGGTTTATGTGCCATAACCTCTGAGTCTGTCCACAACCCTCCCAAGTAGGCGCTGCTACTCACCTCGTTCTATAAACGAGGAGACTGAGGAAGAGATGCAAGCAGGTTCCCAATGACACAGCCAGCCAGCAGGAGCTGAAGGACACAAACCCGCGAGTCCCTACCGCCCTCAAAGCACTTCTCCCATCAACTGAGTACTTTCAGGGGCCTTCTCATCCCTCCTGTGGGCTCCGGGGCCGCAGGAAGCCCAGCGGGAGGAGCCATGCTCCCCCAGGCAGCACTAGGCCAAATGCAGACCAGCCTGGGAGCAGGCTGCTGGGCCCGGAGTTCGAGTCCACTGCAAACTGGCCGTGGGGCCCTGAGAGACCTCACTTCTCAGGCCTTGGTCTGTCTCCCTCGCACCAGGGCACAACACACAGGCTGAAAAGCAGACTCTGCAGCCAATGGCCTGGCGTGAATCCGAGGTCTGTCCCTTCCTGGTGGCGATGCCGGGCCCTGTGCCTCAGTTGGCTGACAAAGAGAGCCGGGACGAGGTTCGTGCGTGTAAGGGCGAAACAAGCAGGAGATACAAAGTACTTAGGGCAGTGCCTGGCACAGAACAAGCACCTCAAAGGGCTGCCGTGAGAATTCGCCCAGCCAGCCGGCAAGCCTGGAGTGTCTGCAGAAGACCTGGCAGGTGGCCGCATGGCTATGGTGACAGAGAAGAACAGAGGGGTTGAGGGCAGGAGGCAGGACCAGCCCAGCACACGCCGGGCTCCGTGTGGCACTGGGTTAGGGGCAGACACCTTCATCCTTAATGGCCCAGGAAGCCGCTAACGGGTCCGTGCAGTTGGTGACTTCTGTTTTAGGCCTGCAGCTGCGGTGGGGTGCGGATCGGGGGTACGGAGAGCAAGCATCAGGAGACTATGGCAGTCCTCCAGACAAAGGGTGTCAGGTGGCCAAGGGGCAGAGGAGATACAAGGCACCAGCAAGCATGATTCCATGGGGGCAGCCTGGGCTAGCCGCTTCGTCCCCCGTCCCCACCACAGCCAAGGACCCGAGCTCCACTGTGAGAGTGACACAGCGGGACTAACGCTGTGGCCTGAGGCAGGAAGTGTGTCTGGCAGGTTTAAGGAATCGCAAAGAGACCAGTGTGGCTACAGTGAGGAAACCAGCAATAGAAAAGGATCTGGAGAGGAGACCAGATTACGTAGCACTTAGGAGAATATGGCATAAGCTGAGGCCCCTGGCTGGCTCAGTCAGTTAAGCGGCCACCTCCTGATCTCAGCTCAGGTTTTGATCGGGTCTTGAATTTGAGCCCCGCATTGGGCTCCATGCCGGTTGCTGGGCATGGAGCCCACTTAAAAAATAATGGGTGGCTCAGTTGGCTGAGCATAGGACTCGATTTCGGCTCAGGTCATGATCTCAGGGTCATGGAATCGAGCCCTGCATCGGGCTTCATGCTCAGCGCAGACTCTGCTTGTCCCTCCCTCTCTGCTCCTCCCCCCATGTGCACACTCTCTCCACCTCCCAGATAAGTAAAATGTTAAAAAAAAAAAAGAGTATGGCATAAACTCCGGAGTTTACTCCCAGTGGAAGCAAAGCCACTCAGAGTTCTAAGCAGAGAAATGACACGGTAAGATTTACATTAAAAGGTCATAATAACATGATGCACTATTAAGTATACCTACTCAAACCAAACATCTGCAAACTTCTCCTGGGGAGGGCCAAAAAATAAATATTTTAGGCTTTGGAGGCCATACAATCTCTGTTACAACTATTCAACTCTGCCATAGTAGGGCAAAACAGCCATAGATAATTTGTAAATGAATGGGCATAGCATGTTCTAATAAAACTTTCTTTGCAAAAACAGAAGGCCAGCCCATGGTTTGCCAACCCTGCTCAGGCCCTAATTTCCAGTTTACAGGAAACAGGCACAGAGGAACAAAGTAAACAGTGCCAAAAGGCAGCAGAATAACACATCCCAAGCATAAGACATTCTACAAGACAACTAGCCCGGCTTGTCGGGGAAAAAAAAAAAAAAAAAAAATCAATGTCTTGTTGGGCGGGGAAAGACAGGCCTGAACGAGGTTAAAAGGCCAAAGAGACAAGTACCTTGAAGGAATCCTGGTTTGAAAAACATTTTGAGAACAACTGGGGAAATTCTAGTAGACATGGACATGCAGAGATCGGTAAGTATCTACTACGAACAGTCACCTCAGCTGTGTTAACGGCATCATGACTCTGTAGCAGAAAGTCCTCATTCTCAGCAGACGCCTGCTGACGTATGAAGGAGCAAAGAAGTGTGATCAGAAGTGCACAATTCATCACAAAACAAAGCCAGATGAGGCAAACACGGCAGATGCTGGATTGCTGAGTCTAGGTACAGGGTACCTGCACGTTTGTTTCTTAGAAGGTTCTCTCCACTTTCCTGGATTTATCTCAAACAAGGGGGCGGGGGTAGGGGTGGGGAGTCTGGGCGGAGACAGGAGAAGCTCCCAGGAGCCCAAGGAGCAGGCCACTGCGGCCTCTAGACAACACCCCCACCCCGCGCCCACCTCTCCCCAGGCTCGGGCCTGTGTGGGGCAGGCCAGTGAGGACAGCCACGTGTGAGCGTCCTCCCTCTTGCTAGCTCACACCTCCCTCAGGGTTAAGGCCAGGAATCTGGGGTCTGGCCCCAGAGCAGCCCCAGCAGATTTCTCTCCAGCAGCGGCAGGTGCGAAGAAAAGGAGCAAGGCAGGGCCTGTCCACCCCCCACCGTCCTGGTAAAGGTATTCCTCCCCATGCTGAAGAGCACAGAGTCTCACCAAAATGGAAAGCAGAGCAGGGCTCCTGCCTACTACAACACTTTGCCAGCTCCCTAGTGCTCCTTTTCAGGCTTGCAAACTGTGTACCAGGTATTGCTGAATCAAGGGTTTCCGGTTTACCATCCCCCTGAATCTCTGAGCGACCCTGTGACAAACCCCAATTGATTCACAACCTGCCAAGCCCTGGAAAGATCTCCATCTGGAGTCCACGACCTGGCTGAGCTCGCCGGCAAGGCCTCCACTGGCCCTCTTCCAAGGCCCCTGGCCCTTGATTCTTTGGTGACGGAGAACCCTCTGTGGTCCCTAAGATGACAATCTATCTCACCTCCGGGCCTTTGCATATGCTGGTCCCTTTTCCTGAAGTCTCCTTTGCCTTCCTACCCAACACCTTCCGACACCCAGGCCCTATGTACCTACTGGTCTCCATTTGCTTTTACTGGCAGTCCATGATTTCTGTCCCCAGCTTTCAGCAGAGTCACACCTCAGGGGGGGCCTGAAATGGTAGGGAGTTCTGCTGCCCGTGGCAGGGAAGGCGTATTTCTAACTTTGGGAGGCCACGCGATGACAATTACACTACAGACTATGGAAACACATCTTATGATATTGTTTTGCGTATCCTCTAGATACACACTGTCCGAGAGGGAGCCACCAGCCATATGCGGCTACTTAAGTTTAAATTGATTAAATAAAAATAAAAATAAAAGTAAAAATTCCAGCTCTCAGTTGCACTAGCCACATTTCACATTTCAAAAGCTCAAAAGGCACCTGTGACTCCTGGCCCCCCTCTTGGACACCACAGGTACTGAATACTTCTGTCATGGCCAAAGATTCTCAGGGACGGCACCATTTTCCTGGGTTCTCCACAGGGTTGGCTGAATCCTCACCCCCCAGACAAGCCAAAGAAGTGTTTCTCAAAGTGAGATCCAAAGGGACAAAGTGGGGAAAAAGGTATGTGCTACTCATTACAAAGGTCTAAGTTTCCTGGTACATAAAGAGGTTTCAGAAATGAGATAAAGACAGACTACCCAACAAAAAATAAGCAAAGGTTATGAACAGACAGTTCAGAAAGGGAAACTCGTGTGGCCCTTGAAGGTAGGGGAGGATGCTCGAACTCACCCGTACAAACAAAAGGGTCAGTGAAAACTACCTTAAGGTGCCACTTCCCACTGATCAGACTGTAAAAATCCAAATGTTAGAAAACAGAAGGCTGCGAGGACCCGTAGACATCACTCTTAGAAATCACAAATGCATATTCCTGGTGACCCAGAAATCCCGCATCTAAGAACTCCTCTTACAGGTTCGCCTGCACATCCATCGAACAAGGTAAGCACAGGGTACTTCACCGTGGCACCACCTGGAATGAGCCAAAGCCTGGAAACAACCCCGATCACATTCATCAAGAACCACTCAGAAAACTTGGGGACACAGGTGTGCCACTGTCTGAAAGAAAAACCAAAGCAAGTGCAGGGGGGGGGGGCAGCTCTCTGTAGACTGAAGCAGAAAGATGCGCCAAGACACAATGAGGAAAAAACAAGAGTTCAGAAGTCTGTGTACGATGCTACCTTTTGTGTAAAAAGAACGAACCAGGGGAGCAGGGTGCAAACGTCTATCTGAGTGAGCCCGTCCACCCGTGAAGCTCTCCACGGACACAGAAGAAGAGCAGTTAGCGGGCGTCAGGGGTGAATGGGGGGGGCAGAAGTGACAGACACCTCCTGACACTGTTTGACTTTTGAACTAGGTGAATCTGTATCATCTCTTCTGATTAAACTGATCCTTTTAATACTGAATCTCTGGACCTTCTGCTTCAAAATCAATGGCGATGCTCATTAAAAATGCAGCTCCCTGACCCTCCACAGATCTGCAGGCAGTGGGAGGCCCTGACATGGGTCCAAAGCTCTGTGCTATTGAGCTCCACCCATGATTCCAATGTACCCTCCAGTCTGAGAACACAGAAGGTCTGCAGACCAAGAACCCCTGCTCTTTCTAGCTCTCAGAAGGGCTGAGACAGGAAACTCCTAGGCAGGGGCCCAAGGGACTCTGTCCGGCTCTGGCCATCTGTGGACCTCCTCCTCACACTAGGCCGGGCCACCCTCAAAGGGTGGCCACACGGAGGCCCAGGCTCACCTCTCATCTGGAGAGTCTACGTGGAAGGTCCTCTCGATGACCGTGGTCCACTGAAGGCAGCGTATGACAAAGGTGTTGGGCCGTGGTCTCTCGGTCTTCATCAGCTGGCATTCTGCAGACAGAGAGAGGGGACAGAGCTGGGAAAGTGAGGGGACAGCCCCACTGGCCTGCAGCCCACATTCCCGGAGCCACCTCCTGCATGCCAGATGGTGTGGAGATACATTAGTGACCAAGTCGGCCCTGGCCTTGTCTCTATGGGGCTCAAGGTCCAGTGTATGTTGGGGAGGGGGATAGACCACCAGACGGTGACAGCTCAGTGGTCAGGGATTTGGGCCTGCCAAGCTTTCACTGGCCAGGATCCAGCTGGAAGGCACCACTTGCGGTACCACGGAGGGGAGAGAGGACGTGAAGTTAGCCTTGTGATCAGATGAGCGGGAGGCCACGCTGTCTGTCTCTAGGTTAGAGGGACAGAGAAGTGGACTGTTACCAGAGCACAGGAAGGACGGCAGGCGCCTGACACCAACCAGAACCACGGGGCCTGGTCTGCAGATTTAGAACCGCGGAGGCGGTGCTGCCTGGGGCGGGGGGCTTGGGAAATGCCTAGCTTCTCCCTTCTTCATACTCCCCACTGGCCACCAGTTCAGCCCTCCCACCCCAGGCCCAGCTGACACAAAGGTGGGGCAGGCGGGAAGGGTGGGAAATGGATCCAAGGGCAAGCAGGCCCTGGAGAGGCCCACACCCAAGAAAGGCCAACCCCCGGGCGCCTCCTGGACCCACCAGCGGTTAGTTCCCTGAGCACCTGACCTCTGGCCTGGTGTGTCCGAGACGCACCTGCGACAGAGAAGTTGTTCAGGGGGGGCAGGGTCTGGTCAGGGGCATCAGGCCGCTCCTTGTATCCAATGAAGGAGCCGTCACTCTTCAACAGGAAGTACCGGGGCCTCCATGTCTTGATGTATTCACCTGAGCAGAGGCAGGGGGGAGAGAGGTCAGGGCAGGCAGCCCTGTGTCACAGCACCCCACAAAGGGCACCTGGGTGGGAGGAGGGCCAATGAGAGGGCGGGGAGGAGAGTGCCTCTCCTAGAGAAAACCTCCAGGCAGCCCCTGCTGACGCAGGCTGGGCCAGGCCGGGTGCTGGGCTGGGCCCCAGTGATCCAGAGGTCAGGCCTGGCAGGAAGGCGCCTGCTGCAGTGCCCCAGAGCACCAGCTGCCTCCGCGTGCGGCCAGCAGCAAGCCATCCTGGCCGTCCTTGCCAGCACGTGGCCCGCTCCCAGGGGAGGCCCAGGCTTCCAAACACACATGCCCTGTGGCCCTGTAAGGCCAAATCCCATGGGCCGGTATTCACCAGGACAGCCGTGCAGGTGGATCAAATGTCAAAACACTGTGCCAGGCATGGTATAACTGCTGCTGCGCCCTCTGAGTGCCCCTTGATTGCTTCCATTTGTTCAAACCGTGAATATCCAAGCACCTTGTGTACACATGCCCACACGGCAAGGACCCACTCCTCAGAGGGCCGCTGAGGATTAAATTAAGATGGTGAAACATACCTCCAGAAAAACTTGTGCGTAAATGTCCACAGCAATATTATTCATAATTGTAAAAAGGGGAAACTCGAAAGTCCATCAGCTAATGAACAGAGAGACAGAACGTGGCGTGGCATATCCACACAAGAGAATATTACTCAGTCCTACGAAGAAGTTATTACTACACGCTACATACAACATGGACGAACCATAACCTATGCTAAGTGAAAAAAGCTTGGGACCACAAATTATGATTCCACTTGTACAAAATTTCCAGATAGGCAAATCTATAGGTGAAAAGCAGATTAGTGGCTGCCTAGGACTGGGAGGGGGAAATGTGGGGGGAGGTCGGAGGGGAATGGCCAAGGGGGAGGGCAGGGTCCTTTCCAGGGGAGTGAAAATGCTCTAAAATTGACTGTAGTGAGGGGTCTACAACTCTGACTACACTAAAAGCCACTGAACTGTATACTTTAAATTCCTGAATTGTATGGTGTGTGAATTCTAGCTCAAGCTGTTAAAGAACATGCGATGGCAACCATAAGCCATCCAGCTTAGGGCCCAACACACCACAGGCACTCCATAAACGCTTGTTATCATCAGCCCAATGTGCAAGCAAGCAAAACAAGACTGTGCCAGGCCCCCGACCCCCATGGCACACAGGAGGCAGGATTGCAGGGTGGGCTCTGAGGTGGGTGTGCTGGGTGGCCTCCAATAAGTCACTTCACTTCTCTGAGTCTTCGTCTCCTCTCACAGGGAGGTATCCATTTAACTGATTAACAATGATTAGGTAACAGTAGTGTATACTGTGTCAGGTGCTACCCTAAGTATCTTTTAGGACTTAAACTTATTCAATTCTTTCCAATGTCGATATAAGTTCAAAAACCAGCAAAACCCCAAATCCAACAGCACAAAGGATTATACAGACAGGACCAAGCGGGTTTTATCCCAGGAATGCAAAGGTGGTTCAGTACATGAAAGTCAATCAATGCAATACACATTAATAGAAGGGGGGAAGAAAACCACGTGATCATTCCGACTGGGACAGAAAAACATTTGACAAAACCCAACACCCTTTCATGATAAAAAAAATACTCAGCAAGCTAGGAAGAGAATTTCCTCCACGTGATAAAGGGCATCTATGAAAAATCCACAGCTCATATCATTCAATGATGAAAGACTGAAAACTTTCTCATTAACATCAGGGAAAAAACCAAGATGTCTACTGCTTTCACCACTGCTGTTCAACACTGCACTGGAAGTTCTAGCCAGAGAAAAAGAAAAAGAGGTAAAAGGCACTGAACTTGGAAAGGAATAAGTAAAACTAACTTTACTTGCAGTAATCACAAAGAATCCACAAAGTAAGGATAAGAGCTAATAGATGTGGCAAGATTAACACACAAAAACCAGCTGTTGTTGCTTACGTTAGCAATGAACAGTTCAAAAAGGGAATTTTAAAAAAATTCCATTTACAATAGCACAAGGAGGCAAAAGATGTACACACCAAAAACTACAAAACACTGCTGAAAGAAATTAAAGTCCTAAACAAATGCAAAGATGTCCTATGTGGGGCGCCTGGGTGGCTCAGATGGTTGAGCGTCTGCCTTCGGCTCGGGTCTGATCCCAGGGTCCTGGGATGGAGCCCCACATCGGGCTCCCTGCTCAGCAGGGAGCCTGCTTCTCCCTCTCCCTCTGCCTCTGCTTGAGCTCTCTCTGTCAAATAAATAAAATCTTAAAAAAAAAAAAAGATGCCCTATGTGCATGGATTAGAAGGCTTCATATGTTAAGATGGCGACACTCCCCAAAGCAATCTACAGATTCAACATGGCATGGCACCTACTGAAATTCCAACAACTCTTTTTGCAGAAATATCAATCTTTATACTTCCTGATTTCAAAACTTACTACAAAGCTATGGTAATCAAATCAGCGTGGTCTAAGGATAGACAGACCAAAGGAATAGAACTGGGAGTCAAAAAATAAACTCACACATATGATCAATTTTCAACAAGAGTGCTAAGACCATCCTGTGGGGAAACAATAGTCTGTTCAACAAATGGTGGAACAACAGGACATCCACATGCAAAAGAAAAGAGCTGGACTCCAGCCTCACACCATATACCACATACAAAAATTAACTCAACGTGGATCTACTCAAATATAAGAGCTAAAATGGTAAACTCTTAGAAGAATACATGGGGTGAGCCTTCATAACCCTGGATTTGGCAATGGATTCTTAGATATGACACCAACATTACAAGCAACAAAAGAAAAAAATAAAGTAGATCATTAAAAATAAAACTTACGTGCAAAGGACATTATCAAGATAAAAAGACAACCAGAATGGGCAAAAATATCTGCAAATCATAGCTCTGATAAGGGTCTAGTATCCAGAATATATAAAGAGGTCTTACAACTCAACAACAAAAAGATAAACAGCCCAATTAAAAAATGGGCAAAGGGCTCGAATAGGCATTTCTCTAAAGATATAAAAATGGCCATCAAGCACATGAAAAAATGCTCAACATCCTTAGTCATTAGGAAAAGGCAAGTCAAAACCACGATGAGCTACCACCTCATACCAACTAGGAGGACTGTAACTTAGAGAGAGAAAAGAAAAGGGGCGCCGAGGTGGCTCAATCATTTAAGCATCTGACTTTTTTTTTTTTGAAGATTTTATTTACTTATTTGACGGAGAGAGAGAGCACACAAAAGCAGGGGAAGCGGCAGAGGGAGAGGAGAAGCAGGCTCCCCGGCGGAGCAGGGAGCCCAACTCAGGGCTCGATCCCAGGACCCTAGAATCAGGACCTGAGCCACCCAGGCGCCCCAAGTCTGACTCTCAATTTCAGCTCAAGTCATGATCTCAGGTTGTGAGATGGAGTCCTGCAACGGGCTCCACGCTGGGCATGGAGCCTATTTAAAATTCTCCCTCTCCCTCTGTCCCTCCCCCTTCTAAAAAAATTAAAAAAATAATAATAAAAAAAGAGAAAGAAAAGAAAAGAAACGTGAACAAATGCTGGTGAGGATGTGGGAGAAAGTGAAACCCTTGTATACTGCTGGTGAGAATGTGAAATGCTACAGCCCTATGGAAAAGCCTGGTGCTTCCTCAAAAATTTTAAATATAGAGTACGCTATAGATTATAAAAACAGAACATACAACCCTGATAGCAAAAACATAAAGATGTATATTATCTAATCACACAGAATGCATTATAATTATAGAATACGTGACCCAGTTTATATAACCTGTATAAATAGATTATAAATATAGAATGTATGATCCAGCAATTCCCCTCCTAGGTCTGTACCCAAAAGAATTGAAAACAAGTACTCAAATGCTTGTACACCAAATGTTCATAGCAGCTCTATTCACAATAGCCAAAAGGTAGAAATAACCCAAATGTTCACCACTGATGTATGGATAAACAAAATGTGGTATTCTCATACAATGGAATGTTGTTTGGCTATAAGAAAAGTGCTGATCCAAGGTACGATATGGATGAACCTCAAAGCCATTATGGTAAGCGAAAGGGAGCCAGACACAAAAGGCCACCTATTGTATGATTCATTTGTATGAAATGTCCGTAATAAGTCAATCCTTAGAGACAAAACAAATCAAAACAAATCAGAGGCCGCCAGGGGCTGGGAGGAGGGGGGAATGGAGAGTGACTGCTTAATAAGTACGGGGTTTCTTTTAGGGAGATGAAACTGTTTTGGAACTAGACAGAGGTGGTGGTTACGCCACATCATGAATGTACTAAAGGCTACTGAATTGCACACTTTAAAATGGTAAATTTCGTGTTATGCAGCTTTTACCTCCACTTTAATTTTTTTTAAAGTTTTATTTATTTATTTGAGATAGAGTGAGCACGAGCTGGGGGGGGTGGGCAGAGGGAGAGGGAGAAGCAGACTCCCCGCTGAGCAGGATGCCTGTTGTGGGGCTTGATTCCAGGACCCTGGGATCATGACCTGAGCTGAAGGCAGACCCCTAACTGAGTCACCCGGGTACCCCCATTTTACCTCCATTTTATTTATTTATTTTAAAGATTTTATTTATTCTCAAGATTTTATTTATTTATTTTAAAGATTTTATTTATTTATTTGAGACAGCAAGAGAGAGAACATAGAGGGAAAGAGCAGAGGGATAAGCAGACTCCCTGCCGAGTAGGGAGCCTGATGTGGGGCTCGATCCCAGGACCCTGGGATCATGACCTGAGCCGAAGGCAGATGCCTAACCGACTGAGCCACCCAGGTGCCCCAATTTTACCTCCATTTTTAAGAGCAAAACAAACCAACCAACCCACCCAGAAAAACACACCCAAGGCTACTAGAAGTTAGGAAAGTGTTCCTGTCTGGGAAGGGCAGAGGTCTTCTGGGGACTGTCTTGTTCTACATCTTGATGTGGACGTTGGTTTTAGAGTGAGTTTATGATCCAGGCACTCACCTGTGGTGTTTTATATATTGGTAATAAGGGAAAAAAACAAAAAGAAAAAGAAAAAGAAACCTAGGAGGAAAGGAAAAACATCCTCACAACAATCCCATTTTACAGACAAGAAACTGAAGCCCAGAGGCTCCATTACTTGCCCGAGGCTCACAGGGGTTAACTGGGAGAGCTGGGATTGGAACCCAGGTTTGCTCCATCCAGAGCCCCCGCTCCTGACCACTACACTGCCTACCGCAAAACTGGCAGATGGGGGCTGGCCCGGTGGGGACCGGCAGAGGGTGTGCTGAGGCCGTGTCAGAAAGGGGACCAGCACAGGGCATGAGGGACTCCAAGAGTTGTGCTCTCGCTTGGCCTGTTCCTTGAGCAGACCCTGCTCAGCAAGAGGCGGCCTGTAGGCCAGGCCTTGAGAGAGCTGGTTCAGGAGGCAGAGGGTAACTGTTTGCTGAATCTTGGGGTAAATCAGTCTTCCTGCCGAGCCTCAGTTTCCTTGCCTGTAAGATGGCGCCCAGGGCAGCTATGGGAACGCAACAAAACTGGGCTCGCCTAGAGCAGAGCCCTGTGCCTGGCACTGAACGTGGTAAACTGGGGCTCTACTACTTTAACCACCAGAGGTGGGGTGAGATGGCACCGGTGCCCACCTGCCCTTGCCCACCTCTGCTCAGGATGGTGGGCCACGGGAGGGCGCCTGGCTGGCTCTGTCAGTAGAGCATACGGACTCTCGATCTCGGGGTCATGAGTTTAAGCCCCACGTTGGGCCTAGAGCTTACTTAAAAAAAAAAAAAAAAAAAAAGAATGGCGGGAAATGGGAGGCCCAGGAGCACCGTGCTTCTGTATTACGGTGCAAACCCAAGGTGGGTATGTCCCGGCTAGGCCATCCCAGCAGCTCATCTGGGCCCCTGCAGCATGAATGGAGGTGCTGAAGGCGTAAGAGGGGCTGAGACCCATTTAATGCCATTGGCGGCCCTAGACCAGACCCAAACTCCCGCCCCGGCAACAGCTCTCTGGCCGCCTCCAGAGCTCCTCACAGCCCAGCCCAGCGAGCCGCCGGCCTGTGGACACTCAGGAGCCGAGACCCCGGCAACACCCTAGCACCCTCATACCACCCCCCACACAATCCCAATCATTCAGTCAGCAATCAGTTACTGAGCACCTACTGCATGCCAGGAACTTTCCCAGGCCCTGGGGATACCACAGTAAATAGCCAGATAAAATCCCTGCCCTCGGAGAACTGAGGTCACAGGCCTACATTGTTAACCCATTTTACAGATGTGAAACCAATGCTCAGAGAGGCGACAGAGCTTGCTCAGAGTCACCAAGAGGAAGTGGCAGAGCCAGGGTTAGAACTCTGACATCTGCCAAAGTTCAGAAAGCTCCACCGACAGCCCACCCTGAGCAGGTAGGGTCAAGGTACCTCAAATACCACCCCTGCCTGCAAAGGGCAGTGGGAAACAGGTCTCCCCTGCCCAGTCTGATGGCGGAGGCCTGGCCCTGGGGATCACCTCCGTCCCTCATCACTGCTCTGTGTCTGCAGACCAGGACAGGGCACGATGGGTGGGCACTTCTCCTGGTTCCCATGGGGCTGGCCCCATCGGCCTCCTGTCTCTTCAAACAAGTCCGGCCCACTCCCCCTCCGGACTCATGGCTGGCCCCTTCACCTGCACTCTCCTGCCCCAGTTAGCCATGGGGCTCGCTCCCTGCACTCCTGCAGGTCGTTATCAAATGCCCCTTCTCAGTGAGCCCTCCCTGACCACCTGTTTATGACAGCTCCCCCCGCTTCCTCCCACATCCCTTCTCACGTTGCTTGATTTTTCTCCATGCCCCTTACCCCCATCGCACGCACTGGTCCCCTTGGGTGCTGCCCACCCTCCCCACTAAATATAAGATGCCAACGTGAGAAGGGGACTTCCACCTATCTGGTTCACTGCCGAGTCGCCAGTGCCTGGACCACAGCAGCTGCTCAGTCCACGTCTATTGACTGAATGGATGCACATGGAGACCAGCTACCACCAGGCTTGGCCCCTCCCTCCCTAGGAGAAGGTCCACGGAAGCCGGGACAGTTGGGCCCCCCGCCCCCAAGCCGGTGGGCACCACGCTTCTGGAGCCAGGAGGCCTGGGCTCTAACAGTATAGGCTGTTAGGCTGTTCACTGTCAATGACTTCATTTCTCCAGGCCTCAGCTGTCTACTCGTACAAGCAGATGAGGCCATGCCCTGGCGCCCGGCGCCCTGGGCTCAAGACCACCCGAAGGGTTAATTAAAGCCAAGGTCCTTCCCCTGGCCTCCAGGGCCCAGCACGGTTGGATGCCACCTCCGGCTTGCCCTCGCTCTCTCCGCTCCAGCCAGCCTGGCCTACTCAACCAGGCGCCCTCCCGCCTTCATCCCTGCTGTCCCATTCCCTGGGACAGCCTTGCCCAGCTATGTGTGGGGCTCACCTCTTCGCCTCCCCTCTCCCCCTGGGCCTCCGTCACTGGACCCTCCTCAGAGAGGCGCGTCCTCAGGGTCCCTACTGCTCACAACGGCACTCCTCACCACCTGACATCGTATGTCTGCTTCTCTGTTTGCTGTCCTCAGCCCCCACTAGAATGTGAACTCCATGAGGGCACCACACGTCCCAGGAGCCTGGGAGCCCGGACGGCCTGGCATACCACACATACTCAGTATTTGAGGAATAAATGAATGTTGAGTATTCCCTCACTGTGTTACTTCAGTTAAATGACTTCCCTTCCCTGAGGCTCAGTTTCTTTATCTATAAAATGGGGCTAAGACGGAGACCACGAATGCAGAGGCAGACTCGAGACCTGGCCTGGGAGCTCATGCTGGATGATGCCCAGGAGCATCCCCAGGCTGCTGCTGAAGGTTCCATGAAACGGGCTTGTAAGGTGCTACTGGCCTGGGGCAGGCAGGTAGGGCTCAGCACCCTGGCTCCTCGGGCTGCAAAGACCCTGTACCTCTGCCTCCCTGGGCACCAGGTGCCAGGAGCAAAGCCAAGGCAGGAGGGGAGAGACACAATCCAGTGGACAAAAGCAGCAGCCCCTTACCACGCTTGTGGAGCCAGCCTTCTTTGATGACAGACACCTCGTTCATGGCGGCAGCGTGACACGCTGTCACCTAGCTGCGGACAGCTCAGGGCAGCAGGACATGCAAGAGGCGCGGTGGACAGAGCACAGTCTGCAAGACAAGAGAGGAGCTCATGAGAACTCGAGGGGGACTCACCACAGCCCCGGCCTCACAACAGCCCGGCCCGCCGGCCCCTCCAACTGCTCTGCCAGCGCTGCGCAGGGTGGAGGCGCTGGGGATAGGGAGCCCTGCCCACTTGGCCCGGTCGGAGGAGGAAGATGTGGCCTCGTCCTCAGGGACTCCAACGGGGGGGGGGGGGGGGGGGCGGAGGGGGCTGACCCTGCCCTCGGAGCCTTACTCTGGAGGGAACAGAGCTCCCTGGCCTAGGCAGGCCTTGCTGAGCGGAGGCAGCCTCTCCACCCACCTTCACCCCAGACTGGCCTGGAGGAAAGGGAGCTGTGGCTCCAACCCGGGTCATTCCCAGGCCCCTACAATGAGGTGACCTGGGATGAATCAGACAGCCCTGGGCACCTGAGGGAGTGCTCAGAGCCACCAGCATCTGCCTGCCGCCCCCCCCACCACCCCGACACAAGGACACACACGCGCACACCCTCTCTCCGCCCCCTCCCCTCCTTCCAACCTACCACCCTCAGCAAACGAAGTGCCCCCAACCCCCTGCGCCAAGCCACCCTATGTCACTCCCTCAGCCTCAGCCCCTCTTTGCCCCCACCAGATGACGGAGGGAAGACAAGTCTCCGACGCTCGGAACCTTGAATGAGACAGCAACCTACTGCGAATGCACTTGTCTGGGGCTTAGGAGCCGGTGCCGGGGGCTCAACCAAGGCCCTGGTCCCTTCCCCAAGACCTCCACTTCCGTCCTCAGGGACCAGCAGCCGACAGACTGACAGACGCCAAGGCCGCTGCTTCGTCTCAGGTTCCCAGGGTGGAAGGGAGGAGGGCGGGAGGCAGCCGGCCGCTGGGCCCCTACCTGGAGCCACAGGCCTGGAAAGGGGCCACGGAGCCCAAGGCGCCTTTCGCCTTGCCCGGCCTGGGGTTATTTGCGGACAGCAGGTCAGGAGCTACAGCGGCCCCCAGAGAAGCGGCAGCTGGCTCTAGGGACACCGTGGGCATCGGCTTTCTCTCACGGCCCAGGGGAGCTGGGGGGCCGGCCACACTACTGCCTGGCATGTGATGGTGGCCGGCTGCCCAGACCCGGGCAGGGAAGGGAGGTTAAGTGGGAGGAAGCGAAGAGCGAGACAAGATGGACAGTGACAGGGAAGTAAACAGCGGGGTGAGAGATCACGTTCTGGACTGAGCCGCAAAGGGCCAGGAGCAGCACAGGGGCTCCCTCCTGCAGCACGCAGGACCAGCCCCCGAGGGGCTCCCGTTCCACGGACGGATGGACGAACGGACCACCCAGGACGGGAGAGCCTGATGATCCCATCAGCCTGCCTTCCACCTCTAATGTGACTGGTCTCTGCACCTGCCCCGCCCCCCGCCCCGCCCCCCGCCCCACCTCCCGCCCTGGGGATGGCCTGGCTCGCTGGCTCAGGTCCAGTGCTGTCCTCTCCCACCCCCTCCACTGACTCCCCACCCACTCCCTTACTGCTCCCTCCCATCTGTCCCCATTCACCAGCTAGACCCCTTAAACCTGACCCTGTCCTTCCCCCACTCAAAACCCTTCCGTGGCTTCTCGCTGGCCTCGGTAAAGAGCCAAGCTCCCTTGCTTGGGATTCAAGGCCCTTCAGGACCCGGCCTCTGCTGATCTTCACTCCAGCTGCCCCCTGCCCCTGCTCAGCCCAGAGGCCCCCACTGTCCATCCACCCACGTCCTGACGCCTCGGTCCCAACTGCCCTGGCCTTCTCCCTGGGCTCCGAGTCTCTGCTTTCAACCCTTAGACTCCATCTAAATCTGGCCCCGTTCCTCCACGTTAAAAACCCTTCCAGGGCTCCCCAGTGTGCTCAGACACAGAACAAAGTTCTTTCCACCACGAGCTTAGGGTCACCTAGAAAGCTCTCTATAAAACCTAAAAATCGTGACAATAATTATACCTGGTACTACCTCCGTCTCCAGCAACCTCCCAACCAGGCTTCTGTCTCTCAGGCCCATCCCTCTGGCCTCCATTCCCTGTACCTGTACGTTCTGTGGGTTCTCCCTTCTCCTGGAGGTCTCAGCTGAACGAAAGCCTCCTCCAGGAAGCCTTCCCGACCTCAGAGGCTGCCTGGGTGCTCTCTGCACACCTCCTCAACCAATTCTCCCGACACCTATTAAGTGCTAATCTAGTGGACCGGCACAGCATCTGGATACCTGCTGAGTACACAATGAAAGAAGCCAAGTCTCCCCAGCCCAGGACCAGACAGAGCCACGGAAACACTTCCAGGGTCGATTCACGCCACCAATCTCCTCTGAGCGTGTCCTAAGCTCCAGACAACCAGAGGGATAGCAGAGATGAGTCATCAGGGAGACAAGACACGGCCCCTGCCTTTGGGAAGCTCCCGCCCCGGTGGAGGCAGGGGACAACGCACAAGTACGCGTGTAACAACGTCAGGTGGTGGAGCACTGAGAAGCAAAGTCAAGCAGGAGAAAGGGTGGCGGGGAATGTGGGGTGCTATGTTAGCTGTGTGGTAGGGGGACACATGAGGAGGGAGGGAGCCACACTGCTACGTAGGGAAAAGAATTTCGGGCAGGGGAAGAGCAAGTGCAAAGCCTCTGAGTCAGGAAGTACTTGAGAGTGTGAAGAACTGCCAAGGGGCTGGTGTGGCCAAGGAGCCAGGAGAGGTGGGCAGGAAGAACACTTAGGGCCTGGCGCGAGGGGGTGGTGGGAAGTTCGAGACGTCGTCCCCTGACACGGGGGCGGACATTGCACTCTCCCCAGTACCAGCTCAGTTCGGAAGTTCCAAAGAACCGGGATGGAGAACCCAAGTCCCAAGGAAGGGTAGACATGGAAGGACAAGACCGGGGGCCTGGCATCTCGACGCTCCCCTCCCATCCCCAGCCCAGCGACTTCACCTCCGTGATTCTGCGTGTCTCGGGGTAGTCAGCAGCGCTGAAGCACCCACTGCGTGCAGAGGCTTGGCCTACTGCCTGGCCTGGCCCCCAGAGAACACGCGAACACGTGGGTGAGCACTCAAACATGCAGCTGCCGTGATCAGAGAGAAGCAAGAGCAGCCAGGTGTGGCCAAGAGTGGTCAGGGTCACAGAGTCCACGAGCCACTGCCAGCCGGGTGGCCCTGAGCAAGTGGGGTGCCGGTGCCCTCGTGGGGTCCCTCCTGAATGATCCCAACCACCCCACCGGAGGAGCAGTGACCATGCCCAGGGGAAGGCAGAAGCTCGGAGAGTGGAAGCCATTTACCTCGGGTCTCCCCACTGCTCAGCACCCCGGGGCCACTCTCTACATTCTCATTTTGGCAGCTTGGGCGAGGGCAGGGGGAGGAACTGGAAGATCCCCTGCACCCCGCCTGGATCCCGCCCCGTCCTCCCGCTGAGGGTGGCGCCTCCGCTGAGGTGTCTATGACGCAGTCCTGGGGTGATGAAATACCAGGCACCGATGCCAAGAGGATGGCCTGCTCCCTGGGGAGGTGCCGGCAGAGGCTGCCCAGGCGGGACGACAGAGAACAGCTTCTGGAAGCCAGGTGTCAGCACGCAGGGGCCTGCCCTGGCCGCCCCGGCCCACAGGCACTACACCCCATGGCAGGGAGGGCCTGCACGGCCCCATCCCCACACACTGCTTCCTTGAGTGTCTGGGCCCGAGTCGGCCAAGGGCCTGGGGCCGAGCGGCAGCTTGTAGGATTGAGGTGAGTCCCCTGGGAGGCAAGGTGAAAACAGCAAGGCCACTTCAAAGAGAGGACACCCACGCTACCAAGGAACACACACAATCTCGTTATTTAGGGGGAAATGCAAGTTATCCACCAGGATGGCTGAAATTTTAAAAACTGACAGTGCCAAGCGTTGACAAAGATACAGATGAACAGTGGTGGAAGTATAAAATGGTTCAACCACTACGGAAAACTGCTAGGCAGTAAACATTAAAAACTCAATACGTGCCCACACCCCATGACCCAGCAATTCCACAACCCAACCTGACAGAAAGGAGCGTGTTTGTTTACCAAGGGACATATACTAGAATGTTCACAGCAGCGATACTCACAGTAACCCCCAAACTGGAAACAGACCAAGTGTCTACCCACAGGAGAATGGAGAAACAAACGGAGATAAATTCATACAGCAGAACGTTCCTCCACTCACTACTGACACATACAACAGGGACAAAGCGTAAGAAGGTTACCACGAAATAAATGGAAGAAGACAGACACACAACACATCAAGTTGTGGATCCATTAGCAATAAGTTCGGAACAGGCAACAACACTACGTGTTTAGGGGCACCTTCCTCACTTATAAAACTATGCTGAATGTCAAGGAAACAAAAAAGTCAGGGGAGTGGGAAGCTTTAGGAGCAGAGGAGGGTGAGTTTCCAGGAGCTGACTGTGTTCTGTTATGGTCACACCGGGCTCTGCCCTGTGGCTGTTTGTTATACTGCACCACACAAAACGGGTTTAATACGTTTTTCTGTATCCTATGACAAAAGCAGTAACTATAAAAAAAGAACCTGGGTTTGAGAGTCCAGAGAATGTGCGGAGCCAAAATCAGGCCTCCTGGCTTCCAGGGCTCGCCCTCCCCAAGGCTGGCGTGCCTGGATTTTCCCCTTAAGAAGGTCGGGTCACCAATGAGGAAGGAGGCATCCGGGGTCCGGAGGATCCCGGGATCCCCCAGGGGGATCACCCCCAGGCTCTGCTGGCTTCCCGGCTGTGTGGCCACAGGCAAGTGACACCCTGCCCTCTGTGAGTGTAGAGCTTCCCTCAGTACAATGATCCTGCTGGAGAAGGGCCACGCACCCGAGGAGGGAGTAGGCACACACTCCGGGCCCCACGGTGTGGGAGTGGGCTGGACGGAGGGGCGGGGACGTCTAGCTCTGCACAGAAGACAGCTGAACAGGGATGAAGATCACTGCTCTCAGTGGTCACTCTGAGCAGGGACGGGGACAGGGGACGCGACAGGGATCCCCAAGGAAGCTCTCACCACTCTGGCCAGTTTTATTGGTTTCAAGAGCTGCTGAGTACATACATGGCTGTCACTGACTTACTCCACTATTAGTCTCAAACGCTCTACAGTAATTTATTCTAAAACTTCCTTAAGACATTTGTATTACCATCTATCTGACTCACGGGTGTTACTTACTGCTCAATGGTTTCCAAACTGTAGCTCCTTCAGGAGCTTCAGCTCACAGAGCCAGAGTCAGATCCGTGAGAGGCAACTTACAGGACGATCCAGGGACGCTGGGGGGAGGCCCTGGTGGCAGCCCTGGGCAAGGACTGGGTCCTAGGAAGGGTCCTTCCAAACCT
Source organism: Zalophus californianus (assembly GCF_009762305.2). Taxonomy (NCBI): domain Eukaryota; kingdom Metazoa; phylum Chordata; class Mammalia; order Carnivora; family Otariidae; genus Zalophus; species Zalophus californianus. The sequence goes on from NC_045611.1 coordinate 47,216,990, forward strand.
GTTTCCTCATCTGTAAAATTAGGGTTGTGTGGCTCCTGCTGCTCGGGGAGGGCAAGGGAGGGTTGTGAAGGCTCACTGAGCTCTAGCACTTCTGTCTTCACACTTCCTATTGGCTGGGACCCTGTGACCACCCGAGTCAGAGCCCATTCCTCCTGTGCTCAAACCCTCTGGTGTCCCCATCTTACCCCGTGTAAAAGCCAGAGTCCTTTAGAGGACCCTCAGGGACCCTATGAGGTCTGCATGGTTCCCCCTTTACTTCTCCAAATATACTCCATTTCAACAGTGCCTAGTCCTGTGGCTCCTCCAACACACCAGGATGTCCCTACCTCAGGGCCTTTGCACTGCTGCCCCCTTCGTCGGAATGCTCTGCTCGCAGGTATCTGAGGGGCCCCATTCCACTTTCTTCAGTCTCTGCTCACATGCCACTTTCTTCAAGAAGCCTTCCTAAGCAGACAAAAGGGAGCTCCCATCCTATCTCCCCTAACCGTTTATTTTTCTCCATACCTCTCTTTATCCTTTATTTTTCTCTGTAAGCATTTTTCATCACTGCCATGACTTTCTGTATTTACCTGTGTATCAGCTTATTGTTAACCTCTCCCCACTATAATGTCAGCACGGTAAGAGCAGGGCTCTGGCCTGTCTCGGGCCCTGCTGGATCCTCTGAGCCTTGCAAGGTGCTGGGTACACAGTGGGCACTTAAAAAGTTATTTGCGGAATGAATGTGCACAGTGTGAAGCCCTGTGCCCAGAACAGGCTCAGAGTGAGTTAGGTTCCTTTCCTTGCCGCTCGTCAACTCCTTTTTTCCTCTGGGCCCCTCTCCCTGACCTCGTTTCTATGCCAGACGACACAGATGGCATGAGGGAGACAGGAGGGGAGGCTGAGGCTCTGCAGCTCCTGGAGCTGGAGACAGCAGGGTGGGGCTCCTTCCCAGGGCTACAACCCCCCAGGGCCCTCTTGCCACCTGCCCTCTCATCTGCGCCTTCCCTATAGCTCCCTGAGGAGGACTTGCTCAGGAGATAAACGCAAAGACAACACGAACCTGTCCTTCAACAGACAGCACCTGCTTGCAGGAATCTGGGAGGAAACATACACGCGGGGTGAGCTGAAGGAAGCAGCTCCCCTGGTTGCCATCCCCAGCTCTGTGAACTGGTCCTATGCTTTGTGAGCGCACTTTAGCAATACTAAAAAAAGTGGCAACCCGCCGTCAGAATTTCTCCTGCACATCATGCCGGTGCATAGAGGTTCTAAGGTGGGGTTTCTCTGCCTCAGCAGGAGTGTTATTTGGAACCGGATAATTCTTGGTGCAGAAGCTGCTGTGTGTGCAGGAGGAGGCTTATCAGCATCCCTGGTCTCGACTTGCACACCCTCCCCTGAGCTGTGACTATCAAGGAAGTCCTCACAGGGGCACCTGGGTGGCTCAGTCCGTTGAGCCAGCCACTCTTGATCACAGCTCAGGTCATGATCTCAGGGTCGTGGGACTGAGCCCCGCTTGGGGCTCCTGGGGCTCCATGCTCGGCAAAGAGCTGGCTTGTCCCTCGCCCTCCCCCTGCTCTAAGATAAATAAATAAAATCTTTAAAAAAAAAAAAAAAAAGGGCGCCTGGGTGGCTCAGATGGTTAAGCGTCTGCCTTCGGCTCAGGTCATGATCCCGGGGTCCTGGGATCGAGTCCCACATCGGGCTCCCTGCTCTGTGGTGAGCCTGCTTCTCCCTCTGCTTCTCTCTCTCTCTCTCTCTCTCATGAATAAATAAATAAAACATTTAAAAAAAAAAAAGGGGGAGTCCTCACACACTACCAACGTCCCCTGCAGGCAGAGTGCCCCAGAGCAGGGCCCCCCCACCCCCCGCTGCAAAGCGCTGTGCCGAGGGTGCACTTGCTGAAATCGTGAAAGACTGGAAGTGACCGAAACGCCGGGCCCAGGGCTCTGTCACCCTAGCAACGGTTAAGGTGGCAGCACTCAAAAGAGGGAGCGATGCCCATGTGCCTGTGTCTCATTTACCACAGGCCAGGCACACCCAAGTGCTCTGCACGTGGGAATTCAACCCTCCCAGGCACTTTTACAATCTTTTTTTTTTATTTATGTATTTGACAGAGAGAGATAATGAGAGAGAGAGCACAAGCAGGCGGAGTGGCAGGCAGGCAGGCAGACGAAGACTGAGAAGCTGGCTTCCCGCTGAGCAGGGAGCCCAATGCGGGGCTCAATCCCAGGACGCTGGGATCATGGCCTGAGCTAAAGGCAGCCACTTGAAGGCAGCCACTTAACTGACTGAGCCACCCAGGCGCCCCTACAATCTTTTTTTAATGAAGAAACCGAGTCACAAAGTGCAGTACCGCTGCCAGTCCCTAGACCAGGAAGCGCAGAGGCGGCGGGGCCAGCGGCCACATGGCCTCTGGAGTCTGGCACACCGGGACCCGGGTCCCTGCTCCCCAGGTTTGTGGGCTTCAAGCTTCCGGCCCTGGACGAGGGGCCCTCCCCTGGCACCGCCGCCCAGGCCTCGGACAGAAGCAGCCTCCGCGGGCGACCTGTCGGCGTTGAGCACGCTCTCAGCTCCACGGAACATCCCACCTGATCCCCCTCCTGCCACACAAACCACATACATGTGCGCCCAGCACAGGGCCTCCATTTGGGTGGTTGGAGCCCCCCAAGTGGAAACATGAGTGAGCCACAGCGTCCTCTTCAGAAAAGCAGTCATGTGATCGACGACCGACAACAACGATCTCACGGGGAAGAGCGTCTTAGGTCGGAGGCCACGCGGAGGTTAGTGTTTCAGCGTGTCCCGCGTGGAAGGAATTGTGTCAAGAGAGGCAGGATCACGGGGGCAGGAGTCAAGGCTGCCTCAGGAACCAGATGCGCTTCCACCTCGGCTCTGCCACCTCCTGTGGGACCCTGGGCACATGGCTTCCCCTTTCTTCCCCTTGGTCTCCCCATCCACACACCGGAGACAGGAACGGTACGCACTCACTACGGTGAGGACTAAAGGAGTCAATCTGCATCAAGTCCCTTGAGCCCTGCCAGTGTGACAACCGCTTGGCACCCATCAGGTGTTAGTGCCTCCGCCGGGGGGAGGCAGGGGGACCCTTGCTTCCCACGTCGCACGTTTCTGTAACATGTGAATTTTTACCTATCCCACCTCCTCCGTGGGAAGGCAGCGTTAAAGATACTTTTTTTTCTCTTCAACAGCACACAGTCCCCTCAGCTGCCCCATCTGTCTACTTGGAGCAGGTAGGATTGGGAGCAGGCTGAAGACGTAGGTGGGCTGCAAAAGATACTGGGACAAGAATAAGCACAGAGCAGATTTCCTTCTCTTCCTTGCCACCCCCGCCCCACACCTTCCCCCTCAGCCCACCACCCAGGGCCTTATAGCACCCCACAGAAATCACATCAGATATCCGAGTTGGCCTGGCCACGGGCTCCAAACACACTGAGTGCACAAGGCTGCAGCCAGGCAGAGACCCTCTGCTCTGACCCTGTCCCTCCCCTGCTTGGGGATCACATCCAAGGCCTTTATGGAGACAAAGGCCCACCTGAAGTGGCCCCTGCCTATCCTCCTGCCTCTTCGATCAGCAGCGCCATCCCCACACCCACTTTTCCCTTCTCCTGGCCCCTCGAACAATCCTTGCTCTCTGCCCCTCTCTCTCTCACACACACACACACACACACGCACGCACCCCAGGACCTTCGCACATACTAGTCCCCCACCCAGCACACTGCTCACCCATCTTTCACCTGCTAAATCCGTATTTCCTCAGGGAAGCCTGCCCTGACTGCTCCTTGCCCCACAATGAGTCACAGATCCTCAGAGCTCAACCTTCCTGCCCCCTCATGGCTCTAACCTCTAATGTGCTCAGTCACTTGGACAAGTATCTGGGTAATGGTGCCTCCCTCACTGGATGGGGTGCTCCACAAGGCAGGGATGGGAATGTCCTGGTCCCCACTGTGTCCCCACCACAGGGCCAGGCCCAGAGCTTCCATGAACTCAGGGCAGGGGTAGCAAACCCAATCAGCTTTTGAGGTCAGAGTTGGGTCAAGTAAAGGCAAAACAAAAATCCTGCATTCATTCATTCCACAAATATGGCACCCATGCTGTGTCACCACTGCTCTGGTCACCAGGGAGGCAGCAGTGACCAAAACAGAACTCCCTGCCCTAGGGGAGTTTATGGGGGGAGGGGAGAGGGTGGCCTTAAAGTAAAGCTAAATGAAGAGCAAATTACATGCTTTAACAGAAGTTGACAAACGTTATGGAGAAAAGCAGCATCGGGGACTAGGTATGTGGAAAGGGGCAAGGGTTCTTGGTTTTATCCAGGGTGATCGGAGAAGGGCTGAGATGGTGAAATGTGAGCAGGAATTCTCGAGAGATGAGGCAGCCACTGGGGCCAGGGGAGAGGGGGAGAGCACCCCAGGCCCAAGGAGAGTAGCGCCAAGGCCAGGTGTGACCGAGTCAGGAGGGTGGAGGGGAAGGAGGCACATGAGACTGCACAAGTCGGGGTGGGGGGGCGCCTGGCTGAGCAGGCCTGAGAGGCCGCTGTTAATGGTTGTGACTATTTCTCAGGGACAGATGGGGAACGGTCTGGCTTGGGGTGCAGCGGGATGCAGAGTTCCTGGCCCCGGTGAGGCAGAGACTGTATCACAACCGCCTCCGCAGCCAACCCCAGAAGAAGCCCTATGCACCGGCCTGACTCTCTCACCTGCTCGCCCCCTGGGGGGCCACGAGGACCCACATTTTACCAATGGGGAAACTGAGGACAGGAAGGATGCAGTGAGTACCCAATGCTGGGCAGCCGGGACATGGCAGAGGAAACTGGATCACGTCCGTCCCAGCCCTGAGCGTCTTCCACCTCCTTCTGCCCTCACTCCCAAGAGACTGAGCCCCCTCTCACACTGGGGCCAGCCCTCCTTACCATCCCTGACGGCCTGCAGACCTGGGCTGCCCCTATCGTACACAAACGCACACATGCGCACACGAGCAGGGCCCCTCCAGTCTGGCTAAAGGCTTCTTCCCTCACAGGCGTTGCTCCACATCATCATCTGCCTGCTTCCCTGGCCAGCAGTTTTGAGGCAGGGTCTGGTGGCGTGAGTCCCCGTCTTATCCCTGGGGCACCTAGGAGCAAGCATGTTGGGTCCTACCCACGGCTAACGTTTACTAAGTGTTCATGATGTGCCAGGTCTGGACTCATGAATCCTCACAGCAATCCTGGGGGGTAGATGCTATTGCTATCCCCATTCTTCAAAAAGAAGAGGAAACTGAGACCCAGAGAGAAGAAATCACATGCCCAAGACCACAGAGCGCATGAGTGCGGGAGATGGCAGACCTAGCCAACAGAAGTTTCTGTAATAATAGAAATGTAGCTACCAGGGTTAGCGCAAATAAAAAATTTAAATACAAGTAAAAATTTAGTTTAATTAACTAAAACTCAAATAGCCACACAGGACTAGTGGCTAGCATATTGGAGGTGCAGCTCCACAGAACCTCTCCGACGAAGTACCAGAGGGCTGAAGGCAGGAGGAGGGGTGGGGGGGAGGTGAGGGCCGGGGATGTGCTCACAGGCCCAAGGCGCTGGATCATCCCAGCCTGCCGCGGAGAAGCTCCCATGTGGTATCATCACTCCCAACCCCTGACCCACTCAGCCCAGGGAACTGAAACAGGGCTCAGAGGCCCAAATCCATACCTAGAGTGCTGGTCAAGTCAAATCCTGACTACTACCTTCCAAGATGCAGAGGTCGCTTCCCCAAACCTCAGTGTCCTCATCTATAAAACGTGATCTTAATGCCAACCTGAGCATGTGTTTGTATTATTTCAAAGGATGTTTTGTTTTTTGGGTTTTTTTTTTTTTTGGCAATCCAGGGTCATCATGGGGACCCAATGAGACACGCACAGCTGGGGATGAGGCCAGCACTTGGGAAAACAGGCAACAGTTACACAAAAGCAAACTCCAAAGTCAAGGGCCAGCCTAAGCCTGAGTTAGCCAGAGCTATGGAAGTGGCAGCTATGTTCATACTGTCACTAGCTGCTTATCCAGATGATTCATGACATGCCCATATTAACTTGTTGAAAATATCATCTAAATGAAAACACACAGCTAAAAAAAAAGTAGACAAGTCGCAGACGCTACCCCAAAACACATGGCTCAACACTTGCCACCCCCCCAACCCCCTGTAGGTCTTGGGACACCAGTTTGAGAAGCACAGACTTGCCTGCCAGACCCGGGCCCCGCCAGCCTCCTGTGCAGACCCCACTCCCCCAGCTGCGGTGGCATGTACTCGGGGTCACCACACTGAGGTGTTATCCCTTCAGGGCCTTCACCCGTGCGGCACCCCTGCCTGGCCCGTTTCTTTGGGCTTTCACGTCAAGGCCTGAATGCCTCCCCTCAGGAGCCTTCCCCAAGTCCCCCTCCTGCCAACGCCAGCCAGGTCTCTGTTCCCTTCCTCTGTGGCACCAAGCACTCACAGGACAAACGCTACTTCTCTGCCTCCTCCAGCAGGCTGGGCGCCGCTCCCTGACAGACAAAACTGTACACAGCCCACAGTAGGTCCTCAATAAATTATCTGGTGAAAACACAGAATATACAATGACCAAAAATAGCCAAGGGCAGGCTCCAGAGGCCATTCAGGAATCAGACCCCACGAGAGTGAATAGGGGAGTACCTCCCAACTCTCACCCCTGCCCCCTGGCCTCTAGGGAAGGAAGGGGCCAGCCAAGGCCAGGGCTCCGTGGGCATTAGGGGTGGGTGGAGAGAGGCCACTGCACCCCATCTCCCAAGCAGGAATCAAATGGAGCTAATCCCGTCATTTCCAGAACAAATGAGGCCTACTTCGTGTCAGCTCTGTCTAGGAGAGGAGAAAGCAAAAAAGTCATTAGGACAACAGCAGTGAGGGGCGCCTGGCCGGCTCAGTTGGTGGAGCGTGCGACTCTTGATCTCGGGGTTGTGGGGTCATGCCCCATGTTCGGTGTAGAGATTACTTAAAATAAAATCTTTGAAACCACAACAACAGCGATTACCTCAGAAACAGTGGCCATGGCATTGATCGGAGGCAGAAGGGCCAGTCTCAAAAAGGCAAACTCAACCCCAGATAGAGCTGGCTTTAAATTTCCAGTCACCAACACGTGACTTTGGGCAAATCCAGTAACCTGCCTGGGCCTTTGCTGGCTCACCTATGAAATGGGAGGAAGAGTCGCGCTGAGCTCCCGGGTCACGGTGAGGATCGGTGAGAGCAGGCACATCAGGCCCCCGAGCAGGCCCGGCACGGAGAGGCCGCCCTGCTAGCTCTCAAAACAACAAAGCAGTCTACGTAGCTTTCTGTACCTCAGTTTCCTAACCACCAGTGGCAGTGCCTGTTACCCACCCCACAGGCTGCTGTGCCCAAGTTAGCAGACACAGGCTGCTCAGAGCCGTACCTGGCTACACAGGGGCGCTGTGATGGGTATGATTAATATTCCTGTCAGGAGCCCTCCCCGGCAGGAACCTCAGCTGATCGGCCTGCCACCTCCTCCCAAAGCTCCAAACACACAACGGCTCCACCAACCAGCAAGCCCAGGCTGGCTGCATCTGGGGCCCCCTGTCCACTCGCAGATGCCCAACCTGACCCAGGCTCACCATCTCCTGCAGCAGCAGCACAGATCTACCAAGCACCTTCCCAGGAGGCCCCATGTCAGGCACTTTCTAACACACGAAATCCCTGAATCCTCCCGACAGCCCCACTTGGCAGGGTTGTTCCCATTTCAGCTGAGCAAAATGTACCTAAAAGACATGATATGAGGCCCCCAGGGCTCCACAGCAACCAGGGAGAAGCTAGGAACAGGGAGCACACCCGGGTCAGCCCAGACCACTATGCAATGACCCACCCGATGATGAAGACCTTGAAATCAGACCAGGAGGGGCGAGGGAGGGGAGCAAGGGAGTGGCAGCTGCCCCCGCCCCAGACCATTTGGAAAGGGCCCACAAGGTGGCAAACCAAGGCAGGCTTGGATTTCTGGCCTCACCCTTAGAAACAACATCTGTGGACAAGCTTCCTGGGCAGAATGGCAGGGCTCGAGGAACTTCCTGCACGGACCTCTACATGTAGTCTCCCCTTAGCCAACCCCGGCTTACCGTCCCCTGCTTCACGCACCCAATACAGTCAGGCCCCACGGCGGGTGCTGAGTTGGCGGTGGGTCCTGCCCCCAAGGGGGCCAGGCCCAAGCTCCCACCCCCCACCCCTGCCCCTCCCACACCCGCTCCCTTGTTCCCTCCCTCCTGGTCCTGCTCCCAGGGCTGTCTCCCCTAGCTGGGCCTCTTGCTGCTTGGCTGGTTGTCCAGAAGAGCCTGCCACGGAACCACCCCACCGTGCAGCCCAGAGGCCTGGTAGTTGAGCGCCTTCCACTGAGAGCTCTTGGAACGTTGAAGAGAGGCCCAGGGAGGGGTGTCCCTGGGTCCTCCAGAGGCCTGGAGATCAACTTCAAAAGACACTCCTTTCCATTCCCTCATCCCAGATCATTTCCGGAGACCCCAGAAGGTTTGCTCTGAGAGTCTCCACTCCTTCCAGGAAAACAGCCCAGAGCAAGCCTGGGAAAATCAACAGCCTGGCCTCAGGTTACTGCACTAAGCCTTCAGTGTGAGGCCCCCTCACCCATGATTACCTGGTCTTGGAAGATTCTGGAGCCACACTACCCAAATTCAGAGCCCATCCCCAAAACTGCAGGGTTAGGGACCCAGAACTGGTTACTGAGGCTCTCCAGGCCTCTGCGAGCTAGGAATCACAGCCGAGGCCACCCCGATCTAAGGGGTCTTCAGTCAAGTCCTCCCATGGCTCCTTCATAAATCCCTACCTACAAGTCACCTCCTCCAGGAGGCCCTCCCTGATCACCTCAGCTAAAACATAGTAATATCCCCATACTCTCTTTCCTCTGACCCCCATTCATTTTGCCTTCCCAACATTGACCACAAACTGATAATCCTCTCCTAGATTTGTTTGCTGGGCACCTGTCTCCACTAGAAGGTTGGCCCATAAGGCCTGGTCGTCCAAGTTCTAGAGCAGCAACCGGGAATGTGGCAGGTCCTCAGGCTCACAAGCGGCGCGGAAGGTCAAATCAGCCAACTACAGCTTTTATCAGGTATTACTGTCGTTCAGCACTGTTATGTGACATTAGCCCAGCTGTCGGGGTTGGGGAGGGGTGGGCCCAAATCACCTCACTGAGCCTCCCCCCATCTGTCCCTAAACGGAACAGCCCTGGGCCCTGGGGAATGCGGTGTGAAAACCACAGAGGAGGGAGGCGACCATCACGCCTTCGCCGTTTCTAAGGCAGTGATTCTACTCAAGGGGGAAGTGGGAGGCCTGTGAAACTCCCTGACCGGCTCGAAAATCTACCCCCCGCCCCAGGCAGAAGCCTGAGAACCTCTTCTGGCAAAAGGCACCTTCTGAAGCTCGAAATCTGACCAAGCTGTTCCTCAGAAAAGTCTGCAAGGCTCTGACCCCCACCTGCCCTCCGCCTTGGCCTTCCCTCACTCACCCCGCCCCGCCACACAGGCCTCCTCCATGCTGCAGGTCCCTGCACCTCACCAAGCTTTCAACTCTGGCCCTGTGGTTTCCCCACCGCACCCCAAGGCCGGTCCTTCTCCTCACTCACCTGGTCCATCCGATCGGGGATCAGCAAAGAGGCCCCCCTGACAGCCCAACTACAGAAGCTCCCAGTCACACCTGATTTTAACTGCCTGCCTAGCACCTCCCTCTAACCTGTCTCCCTCGGTGCCACAAAAGGAGTGGCTCTGTCGAGGGCACGGCTGCATCCCTAGCACCCAAAGCGACACCAGGCATGTAGCAGGTGCTCAGTAAAGGCTGGTGGATAAACGAAACCCTTTGGCTCTGCGATGCCTTCGGGATCCAATGCACACTTCTCTCCCCCAAAACCCCGGCCCAGGTGGCTCTGCACAGCTGGGCCCCTGACTCCCATAAGCACTTTTGCTCCTCACCCAGCTTGTGCGCCCACCCTTCTGTCTCGCAGCCTTCAAAAGGGCTGTTCTCACCTGGGTCAAGGCTCTTCCTGCCACTCCCGGGGGCTGTGGTGGAGATTCATGAAAAGCACATATAGCAGGGGGAGTTAGCAGAGCCTAACATCCGAAAAAGAGCTAAGATTTTGACCTCGGAGAAGCTCTGGGCAGCAACCGTGTGGGAGGATGAAAAGAGGTCTGGGTGCTGCACTTGCGACCCTTTATTTGATTATGTGTCCCCACCCCCGCCCCAACCCTCCAAAACCTGTTTCCTCATCTGGAAAATGGAGATGCTAATTTTAGCCAGGCCCTCCTCCTGGTGGTACCCGCCAAGGCTCTGCAGCCTCTGGGCCTCCAGAATAATAAGAATTACAATCGCTAAGATATCCTGAGGGCTCACCGTTTGTCAAGCACTCTTCTGAAAGAGCGAGAACAGGAAACGTTTACTGGAGATTGTTATGCTAGCGAGGCTATAAATGCTTTCCACAAATTAACCCATTTAACCTTCACGACAATGTATGGGGGGAGTGACCATCCCTTGACACAGACAATGAAAGCTCAGAAAGGTTGAGGAACTTGCTCAAGGGCACACAGCCAGGGAGTGCTAGGGCTGGACTTGAATGTCATGCTCTGAATCACTTTGGTGCAGCTCTTTACAGAGGTCAGAAACCAGGACACGGGATTCCCGGATTCTGGCTGGGCCAGCTGGGGAGCTGGACACCAAGACACTTCAGACGACTGAGGGGAGAGCGTGGGGAAGGATGGACGCGCTCAGGACTGCCAACTAAGCACCTGCACAGTGCCAGCCACCATCCTAGGAGCTTCTCGTGGATGAACCCATTTCGTCCTCACAACAGTCTGTGGTGGGTGCCGTTCAGAGCCCACTGCACAAGAGGTGAACGCTGAGGTCCGAGGTCACACAGCCAGAACATGAAAACTCCAGAAAACTTGCACGCAGGCCCAACCCATCCTTGGGCAGGGACCTCTAACACGGCTCCCCTATGTCACCCCCTGCACGTCTCCCCTGCTGTTTTCTCCTAGCTCCCAGCACACACTCTGCACCGGGTCAAAAGACACCCTGGCTCAACTCTGAGGAGGGACCAAGTTTCACCAGCTAGCCCAGAACTACTAGACTGGCTGCCGGCAGAGGTGCTCACAACAGCCCTGGGCTCGGAGGGTGAGGGAAAGGAAATGCCCAAGGGTGCAGCCGACAGGGTCCACGGCAGGGCCTTTGAGGTGCCAGAGACCCACTCGAGCTTGGGACCTGGGCAACAAGGAGCACATGACACTAGAGACAAGCCGACCTGGGTTCGAAGCCCAGCCTGCCCCCTAGGGCCTGAGACCGAGGACAAAGCAATTTTTTCCCCTGAGCCCCAATGTCTCATTCTGCAAAAAGGAAAGAAATACCATATCCACTGCTGGGGGCAACTAACCCACGGTTCTAGTTACTTGTAGACAAGAGGTTCACTGAGGCCAAACCGGGCTGGGAGTTCACGTCTTGGTTCTACTACTTCTGGCTGTGACACAACAGGCCAACCCTTTCACTTCACAGTCTCAGTCTCCTCATCTGTAAAATAGGCACTACACTCCTACCTAGCTCACAGAAGTCTATAAAACAGGCATAACCGGGCGCCTGGGTGGCTCAGTCGTTAGGCGTCTGCCTTTGGCTCAGGTCATGATCCCAGGGTCCTGGGATCAAGCCCCGTGTCGGGCTCCCTGCTGGGCAGGAAACCTGCTTCTTCCTCTCTCACTCCCCCTGCTTGTGTTCCCTCTCTTGCTATGTCTATGTCAAATAAATAAAATCTTTAAAAAAACAAAAAGGGCATAACCATACCTATCCTGCAGGTGCATTTTTGAGATATAAAAGAGCTCACGTGTAAAAGGGTTGCCACACACCTGACCTACTGTGGATGGCCAATAAACTCCAGCAGTTCACTAGCTATGGAAATGACCAGCCTCTCTATGCTTCAGTTTCTCCGTCTAACACGGAGATCGTGCAACAGTCCCTACGGCTCTAGGATGAATTCAGCAAGTTAATCTATGTGAAGCCTTCTGAATAATGTGTGGTACACAGAACGCACTCGATAAATGTCAGCCATCAGTCTCACAATTATTGTTTTTACTGCTGCTGTTAACCCCATCAGGCAAACCCTCTAAAAGCTGGCAGAAAGAGACCAGAGCAACCAACCCCTAGTGGAAAAAAATTCTAGAGCCCCACAGTCTCGAAGAGACTCAAGGACTTCTAGGAACCACAACCAGAGAAGCCAGTCAGCTTGGAAGCCAAAGATGTGGACCAGCCTTTGACCACATCACCAGCCCACATTAGTTGGGTCAATCAGGGACTAGAGCCAGCCCTCCGGGAACTCCAGACCCGGGGCAAAGGCTACTGGGCGAGCCAAGGTCACGAGCTGGCCTGGGGAGCCCGGGCAGTGGCTCCAAGCACTCACCCAGTGACCACACTGAGAAACTAGATCTGTGGGGGGTTTGGCTACCCTAGTCCTCCAGAGAAACCTTCCTCCCTGGTTCAGGCTGGGCCAGGGCACCCCCACCCAGGTCCCCTTGGCCTGTGCAGAGAGGAACAGCTGGGAAAACAGCACTCAGCCTCATTGTCGCCTAATGGTAAGACCAACTGTTATCGCCTGGTGGGGAGCGTAAACACGATAGGAGGCTGGACAGCTAACCGGGGAGTCACAAACAGCCTCATGACCGGGATGGAGACTGGTGCCTGGCTCCTCTGCACCCACCGCCAAGCAAGGTCTGGCCAGGGCTGAATTGGGAAGAGAGCACAAGGTTGAAAGGCAGACCATGGAGGACCGACCTGACTACTCCCTCTTGCTGAGCCTAAGCAGGGAGGAAGATGATCTTCAGAATCCCAAGGATCTAGAAGTCTCCAACCACCTTGCCTTGGCAGAGAGGTGTCCCTTTAAACACTCCTTCCTCTTAAGTCTTAACAAACAGATCCAGGGGACACAGCTCCTCAAATCTAAGCTCAATACCTCCTCCCCTCCCTAACGTGAAGCGGAAAGCTCAGAAAACTTCAGACAGAGGCTTATGAGACATCTCCTGCCCATAGAAACAAAGAATTTGCCGCAGCAGTGTCCCACACACCTTAAAATAAGGTTTAATAATATGAAAAGGTTGCGGGACAGACAGCAATCCCAGCGACCATCCAGTTCCTCCCCAAAGTCATTAAGAAGTTCAATAGTGACCCTCCCTCCTCCGGCTCAGTGTAAACCCCCAAGCCCCACCCACCAAACTCGGGAGGCAAAGCCCTTCCTCAACACTCCGCATTACAGCCCTCCCCTGAACACCCACTGGGGCCTGCCCCCCTCACCCCCACGCGTCCCTCAAAGATTATAAACATCACAAGCCTCCTCCTTTGATACAGCGCTCCTCCACGCTCTCAGGATGCCCCCCCCAGCACCTCAGTGGTATAACCCACACGGCGCTACCCGGGCCGCACTTGGTACAGCTCCCTCCGCAGCAGCCCCCCACCTCCCTAAACACGCTAGAGGAACAGCTCCCACAGCCCCGAATAGGTACAGCCCCTACACTTCGTAAGGCGCGCGCCGCTCCTCCGCGCCCCCCCCCGCCCCACCATGGCTCAGCTCTCGCACACCGGGCGGGCGCTCCCTTCCCATCCCACTGGTTCAGTCCGCAGCTCCTCAGTGGTTCGGACCCCGCACTTTGGTGTGCCCCCCACCGCGCCGCCTCAGTGGTACGGCCAGCCGCCCCCGCCCCCGCCCCCTCAGGGGTAGTCCGATCGCCCCCGCGCAGCCGCCCCGACTCAGTCCCGGAAGGGGGGGCTCGAGGACGGCGGTCCCCGCCCGGCGGGCACTGGTGGTACGGCCCGACGCCGCACTGCGGGGGGTCCGGACGCGACCATCGCGGGGGGAGGCGCCCGGGGACACGCGCTGGCGCACTCACCTGTCACCGGCGACCGCCCAGCCTCTCCGGCGGGGCCCTACTCCCGCCCATCGCCACGCTGCGCTTGGTCCCGCTCCTTGTGTTTCCTGGCGGCAGCAACTGCAGCGGCAGCGGCAACGCCTTCTCCGAGCCAGGCCCAACGGCTCGCGCGGCGCGGCCCCCCCCGCCCCCTCCCCCCAGCCCCCGCTTACCGCCCCCTCCCACCCCCTGGCCGGAAATACCGCCTTCTCCCGCCACAAACAGGAACTGACGTAAAAGAGCGAGAGATGAACGCGAAGAGCGCTAGAGCGCTAGAGCGCAGGCGCAAGGCAGGGCAAGAGGCTGACTCAGAGCGGGACGCCGGCGTACTTTAGGCAAGTTTGGGTCGAGGTGGGCTAGCGAGGTGCCACGCGCAGGCGCCGGACGGAAAGAAGAGACACGATTGCGCAGGCGCAGCAGGACTCTGACGCCCGCTTTCCCTAAAGGCTCGCCGCCGTGATACTTCCCGGCAGCCCCTGGTCCTTATTTACATACGCTTTGATCTCGCTTCACTGTGATCTCGCCTTTCCTCTCGGTTCCGAGGCTCTTAAAGAGCCCTGGAGCGGGGTTTACGAGAGTTGTCTGTTCACTGTGTCCCGTCACTGCGAGCACAGGCTCTGAAGCCTCACAAACCCCGCTTTGCATTTCCTTGCTGGTGATAGTAGACAGAAGACTTGACCGTCTTCTGTGCCTGTGTGTCCAAATCTGCGAAATGGAAACAGAGTTGCGTCATTGGGCTGTTGGACTTTTTTATGTAAATAGAGCAGTTTATAGCAATTAGACACTCTGTGACTCCAAAATATTAATCCTACCTGCTCATCATATATGTGCAATTAAATAGGGATATAACTTTTTTTAATGGGGTAACTTGGTCCTAAAAAGGCTTTAAGATCGCCTTGTAAGAAAAGAGCTTTGCAGGGGCGCCTGGGTGGCTCAGTTTAGCGTCTGCCTTGGGCTCAGGTCATGATCCCAGGGTCCTGGGATCGAGCCCCGCATCGGGCTCCCCGCTCTGAGGGAAGCCTACTTCTAGCCTCTCCCACTCCCTCTGCTTGTGTTCCCTCTTCTTGCTGTGTCTCTGTCAAATAAATAAAATCTTCAAAAAAAAAAAAAAAAAAAAGGAAAGCGCTTTGCAGAGATCTTGGCCCTTGTCAGCTAGTGTCCTAGGCATCTTGTCTCCCAGTCCCTTCTCTCTCAAAGGTTGGGTGGGGCTTGCTGCCTTCTGTATTTGGGTTCCAGTGTGCCACAGACGTTGGCAGGTATGCATTGGTTAGGGCATACTTCTAGAAGCCCTAGCTAGGAGTTGAAGAATCCTAGGTCCATGTAAGTCTGTGAGAGTGACACAGGCAATCCGGCTCAGAGGTGGGCCTTAGTTTCCTCGGAGGTAAACGTAATGCTGGAACTAGACCTTAGCTAATGGATTTCCAGCTTGGAACTTGCTGTTCTGTATCCCTTACTCATGGGCTTCCCTCAACACAGTGTTGATAACCGGCCAATACCTCCCCAACCCAAGCCCTGATCATTTTAGTCTCTTACTGTCTGGTGACAGGTCTGTCTCAGAGCCCCACGAGGGAAAAGACCAGGACTGCCTCAATCGTCACTGTGTAGCTAACTGCCCAGCAAAAGTCTTGGCACAGAATATGCTCCTGGGGAATATTTGTTTCAAGAATTAGTCCTTTCTGCTCTAATCTAGACTCAATGTCACTGTGGCCTACCCTCTTCACCCTCTTCTGTGCTGAACAGTTCATCGCCCATTCCCCTATTTCTGAGTCTTCCCGAGCTAACTGGAATATCTGCCCGTCCTGGGATGGACTACATCAAATAGAGATCTCGCTGAAACCTCCCGTGTGCTTGTGTATAAATTCTGTGGGGCACCGGTGGTCAAGGATAATGGCTTTCAACCTAAGACCTAGTACACACATAGGTATACTTACCTATATACATATATACCTGTATGAAAGTGTCATCAAATACTACTTACTGGTATGTATCATGCACTCAAATTTTTTCCCCCCAGTGCTGTTCGAGGCCCTGCTAAACTGATTTTCTGACCCACTAAAGGGTCATGCCTTGCAGTTTAAAAAACACTAGTCTGAGGGTGAACAACACTCACTGGCTTTGGAGATAGGCCCAGCTTCTAACCATGCTTTTCCTGTGTCCTTGTCAAAATAATTTCACTTCTCTCATTGCAAAACAGTATCAATAGAATTGACTTATCAATTGTTACAGGCCAGATTCTGTTCTTGACACAGTCCCACCAAGGCTATCCTGTTGCCATCAACACCATCTTGGAGGTCAGGCGCAACAGTACTTAAGGAGCTTGCTCGAGGTCCCAGGACACATTAGGGGTAAGACAGGATTTGAACCCAAGCCATCTGATACAAGAGTCTGTGCTTTGAATTCGTATCTTGCTGGAAAATGGGAAGTCATAGCCCTGTTTCTACCCCGGCAGACCACTTAATTATCACTTGGAGGCCTCAGTCCCTCAATTTCCAAAACAAAGGTGATTGAGGAGAAAACTCCCTAAAACCTCAAATTGTTCTATACCCTCTAGTCAATTCTGCGAATGCCCTGCTTATAACTGTAAAGATGAACTACACACGCACTTCTGTGGAGATGGGCCAGTAGCTTCTCATCGGAAGGTTGCCCAAAGGCCTTTTGATTCAGAAAGAATGATTAAGAATCCTTCCCTGATGGACGGAGAGGGCATCTCCTCAAAATACCCTTCTGCCGCCACGGAGCAGAAGTCAGGCCCTAGAATATATTTCAAACCTTGTCGGAGATGGGGCTCCCAGTGGTGACTGGACACGTTGCATGGACCAACCATCAAGAACCTCCTAGGGGCGTCTGGATGGCTCAGTTGGTTGAGCGGCTGCCTTCAGCTCGGGTCATGATCCCAGGGTCCCAGGATCGAGCCCCACATGGGCTCCCTGCTCGGCGGGAAGCCTGCTTCTCCCTCTGCCACACTCCCCCCACTTGTGCGCTCTCTCTCCAATGAATGAATAAAATCTTTAAAAAAAAAAAAAAAAAAGAACCTCTTAGTAGCTGCAAACAGGGAGCTTCCACTCCATCCGCACAAGGTCTGGGGGGGTCTGTGGCAGTGGTGAAGCTGGCCATGGGGAGGAACCCTCTCTGCCACCCGGGCAGTCAGGAGATACAAGCAGGAGGACTCAGATTTATCCCCTTCTTCATCCTAAGCAGAGCATTTTCTGGGGGAGAAAGTCCATAGCATTGATCCGATTCTCAAAGAAGTCTGGAACTTAAAAAAAAAAAAAAAAAAAAAAGTTTTTATTTAAGAGAGTTTCCCATGTTCCACAGAAATGTTGAAATATCTTTGACTACCCAGCCAGAAGTTTACTAAGGCCCCAAACCAGATGCTACTGTTTGGGAAGATCCTTTTAGAGTAATTTTAAGGGTTTGACAGAAGTACAGATGAGCCCAGGGATTCTGTAAATGTTGGTTCTAGTTTCCTCTTTATACAATATGTTTCTGTTTCAAAAATTGTACATGGAAGACACCATGTGTCATGCACATTCAACTTTTTAACACATCGGAGATTCCCAAAACATTGACGTGGTCACGCGAGGCTAACGCTCTTGTAGGCAGATCTTGGGATGAAGCTTGGGATGAAGCTTTTTCTACTCTTGATAAGATCAAACACTTTCCATCTGCTCTGAATACATAGATGGTTTCCCATCACATGTGGAATAAAAGCTAAAGGCCTCATCGTAGGCTTCAGGGCCCTCACGGGAGCTGCCTCTGCTTATCTTTCTAACTTTATCTCAAGCTCCTCTTGCCCTTGACCACCGTGTTCTGGACACACTAACCTCTGCCCCTCCCAAAAATACAAGCTTGTTTCCACCCTGGGGCCGTTTCACTTGCAGTTCCCTTTGCCTGGACTATTGACCTCCCTGATCCTGATCTTTGCATAACAGGCTCTTTATTGTTTTTCAGAATTGAGTGCAAATCTCACGTCTTTAGAGTCTTTCCCTCCCTGCCCACCCCAAATCCAAAAGAGCCACACTGTTATTATTTCTGAATACATTTGAATTCCCGACCTAGCACTTAACACTAAAGAATATTTTTGTTTTGATGTTGTACCTGTCTTCCCCCAAACCAGAATAGAAATTTGCCCATGAGGGTGAAAACCTTGTCTTGGGTGGGCACCACTGTATTCCCACCCCCTAGAACAATGCCTCGCACATAGTTAGGACTTGGGGGGTCAATGAATAGTTGTTGACTGAACGTGGTTTTGTTTGTTTGGGTTTTTTTTTAAGATTTTATTTATTTATTTGAGAGAGACAGAGCACAAGCGGTGGGGAGAGGCAGAGGGAGGAGATTCCTCGCTGAGCAGGGAGCCCGATATGGGGCTTGATTCCAGGACCCTGAGATCATGACCTGAGCTGAAGGCAGATGCTTAACCAACTGAGCCCTTCACCCTAGTAGCTTTAACCTTCTTAGTCAAAACCACATTCAGGGCCACCTGGGTGGCTCAGTTGGTTAAGCGTCTGCCTTTGGCTCAGGTCATGATCTCTGGGGTCCTGGGTTGGAGCCTGGCATCAGGCTCCCTGCTCAGTGGGGAGTCTCCTTCTCCCTCTCCCTCTCCCTCTGCCCCTCTCCTCACTGCACATGCTCTCACTCTCTCTTTCAAATAATAAATTTTTTTTTAAAAGCAACGGGGGTGAATTTTACTTCAGGTCTATACTTGTCCACTCACAAAAAGTTGAACAAATAATAATAATCTCTGAACATTTATTAGTGAATTCCCACGTATCAGCGACATTGCTAGGAACTATACCCATGACCTTGTTAAATGATCCTGCAGGTAGAAGGCTCTGTAAGGTTTATTTTGCAGGCATAAACATAGGCCCAAGGAGAAGCCTCTTACCAAATAACCACGCCGCCAGAATGTTGTGACGGCCAGATCCATTCCCACAGATGTCTTAGGCCAAGCCCCAACTTTTATACAAAGCACCGGTTTACATGTATGGGCCCAGATTTGAGAACCAGAAAGTCTCATTTTATGCTGAGGCATATGGATTTGAAACAGTGAAATACTTAAAACAGAGTTTCCTACACTATTAAGAAAAATTGAGATAATATGAATATCACCTAATTTTTTTTTTTTTTAAGATTTATTTATCTGACAGAGACAGACACAGCGAGAGAGGGAACACAAGCAGGGGGAGTGGGAGAGGGAGAAGCGGGCGGGGGCTTGATCTCAGGACCCTGGGATCATGACCTGAGCCGAAGGCAGATGCTTAACCGACAGAGCCACCCAGGCGCCCCTCACCTAATTTTTTTTAGGTTCTCGTGAAGGGAATCCACAGCTGCCCGGCTCAGTGGTTTATAAACTATTCCTGATGTTGCCACAAGATGGCGCCACATGAACTGGTCATTTCCGCTGGAACGCCGGCTGACTTGCAGGCATCAAGCCTTCCCTGAGCAAGTGGGGGGAACTTTTGTGCTGTTACTTAAACGTTCACTGTGTATAAGGAAGCTGGCATGACACCTAAATGGAACACACGATCCAGAATTGGACTGTGAGCCGGGGCCGGGGGGTGGAAATGGCCATAAGGAACATTATTGGGACAGTTCATGAAATTGAAGGATGAACTGGTGTTTAGAGGAATATTGTATGTTAAATGTCTAGGTTTTGATAGTTACACTGTGCTTACGGAAGAGAATGTTCTTGTTTTCAGGAAGTACACACTGAAGTATTATGAGGTTAAGGGGCATGATGTTCTCCAACTTAACTTTCAAATGGTTCAAAACACGTGTATGTGTGTAGGTATGCATGTGTGTATGCGCATGTGCTCATGGAAAGGGGGACAGGCAAGAGGAAACGGTAAGACAAATGGAGCAGACAATTAGCAAATCTGGATAAATAACATATAGAAATCAGGGGTGCCTGGGTGGCTCAGTTGGTTGAGCATCAGACTCTTGATTTTGGCTCAGGTCTTGATCTCAGACATGAGAAACCCCTTGTACCATTCTTGCTACTTTTCTAGAAGTTTACAATTATATTATTTTTGAGAGAGAGAGAGAGAGTACAAGCGGGGGCGGGGCGCAAAGGGAGAGAGAGAATCCCAAGCAGGCTCCACGCCCAGGGCAGAGCCTGACGTGGGGCTCAATCTCACAAGCCTTAGATCATGACCTGAGCTAAAACCAAGAGTAGGAAGCCTAACCGACTGAGCCACCCAGGCACCTGAAGCTTACAGTCATATTAAAATAAATAGTTACCGGGGTGCCCGGGTGGCTCAGTTGTTAAGCATCTGCCTTCGGCTCAGATCATGATCCCAGGGTCCCGGGATCGAGCCCCACATCGGGAAGCCTACTTCTCCCTCTCCCACTCCCCCTGCTTGTGTTCCCTCTCTCGCTGTCTGTCAAATAAATAAATAAAATCTTTAAAAAATAGTTATCCAAAAATCTCTTTTTGTAGCCAATGAGAATGTCATGAAAGAGTTCTTTAAGTGTTGGTGCTGAAAATCCTCCCTGAAAATCATCAATTTCAGAGATAAAATTAGATGACAACGCTGTGCCAGGCACCGTGAAGCCCTTCACAATCATCCTGTGAGGTGGATGCTACCATTACTTCCATCTTATTGTAGAAGAAACGAGCCCAGAGAGGCTGAGTAACCCGCTCAAGATCACACAGCTATAGAGCTCATGCATTTTAACCATAATAGACCATCAAGAAGGCCAACGATGGCCATGCTACACTATACTGGTCATTTAGGAACAAGCACTGCACTCAATGTGAGGGGGCAGAAAAGGCAGCTTTAGGGAAAAGCTTTGAAGCAATGAAGGTAGGTTTATGTGCTCTGAACCCCTGCCTCAACTTGATAGTCAAGTCCATGCCAAAGTCAGTCTTGAATCACACAAGGTTTAGTCAAAATAAAATTGGGAAATCAAGTGGCTGCTGATTCTGAGGTGAATGAACCTGCTAGCCATTAACCTGGGTGGAAAAATTAGACTATTCCTCAAACAAATCTGATTATTCTCTGTATTTACTTGTAACATAAGTTTTACTTGTAAAACATAGGTATGTTCCCTTTGCTCCTGCAATCTAACTCCTAGGTATCTGCCCAATGCTTACGTCCACACATAAGCAAAATGTGGTGGACACAAGAGGCACTGTCTGTGATAGAAAGACCTGGAAACCACTAGATTCCCCAGTAAGAGATTGGTTCAGTACCTCAAGGTGCATCCACACAAGGGGACACCATGCAGCTACTTGAAAAGGACGCTCTTTCCAATAAGCACATTAAAAGGCATTTAACATCACTGGCCATCAGGGAAACGAGAATCAAAGCCACAATAAAATATCCTTTCACACCCACTAGGATGGCCACAATCAAAAAGATAATGTGGGGGTGAGCATGTGGAGAAATTAGAACCCTCGTACACCACTAGTGGAAATGTAAAGTGGCACAACCGCTTCGGAAAACAGCTCCTCAAAGGGTTAAAATAAAATCAACGTACAGCCCAACAACTCAACTCCTAGGTACAGACCCAGGAGAACTGAAAACATGTCCACACAAACACTCGTCCACGGGTGTTCAGAGCAGTATGAATTCATAATGGCCAAAAAGAAGCAACAACCTACATGTCCATCATCTTGACAAAATGTGAAAAATCCACACACTGCAACATTATTCATCAATTTTGGAAAAATGAAGTACTATGGAAGATCTATGGAATCACATGGACGGACCTCAGAAACATGCTAAGTGAAAGAAGTCAGACACGGAAGGCCACGTACTGTATGATTCCATTTATGTGAAATGTTTAGAGAAGGCAAATTCTATAGAGACAGATTAGTGGTTGCCCAGGGCTTGGAGTGGGGGGCAGACTATGGGAGGACTTTGGGGAATGATGGTTAAGGGGGAGGGCGTTTCTCTCGGGGGTAACGAAAAAATCCTAAAAGTCTAGTGATAGATGCACAACTCTGTGAATAACTAACAGCCACTGAATTGTGTGCTTTAAATGAGCGAATGGATATGTGAATTATGTCTCAATAAAGTTTGTGTGTCTATGTTTTTTTAATTGTTTTAGAATTGTTTTTAATTGTTAAGAGATACCAAAAAGCATAAAGAATAATACAATGAACACCTGTGTGCCCACTGCCCAGCTTTAAAAACCATGCCTATACTGCGGGGTTTTTTTTTAAAGATTTTATTTTTAAGTAATCTCTACACCCAGTGTGGGGCTCAAACTCACGACCCCATGATCAAGAGTCGCGCGTCCCACCGCCTGAGCCAGCCGGGCACTCCCACCATTCCTAGACTGTTGAATCTCTTCATTCCCTCTCTAATTGCATCCCACCCCCCTCCTGGAGGGAACCATGACCCCACATTTGGAGTGTATCTTTCCTATGCATTTCATACATTTACTACATTTTAAATAGTAAAGTGATTAAATTCTTAATAAATACTTAAATAGTAAATAGTTTGCATATTTTAAAACTACACGTATTCGTCTGCAATCTGCTTTTTGCACTCAATGTTTTTCCTTTATTCATACTGATAAGTGCGACACTAGTTCACTTCCATTGATGTACAATATATCGCATCCAGTACACCATACAGTACATCCGATATTGATGGGTAATTTGCCCAGATGGTCACAAAACCATCTCTCAGCCCCCCATGCTCCTCTTCCTGGGAGACACTGACATTCCTGTCGTTGAGAGGCAGGGTCTATGGTCCCGTCCCCTCGAATCTGGGCAGCAGTGAAGCAACGTGACTTCCAATGCTAGCTTAGAACAGGCAATATGGTCTTCCCTGGCTCTCTTGAGCAGCACGCTGTTGGAACCCAGCCACTGTGTTGTGAGGAAGCCCAGGCCACGTGGAGAAGCCATATGTAGGCATTCTGGCTGATAGCCCAAGCTGAGGTCTGAGCTAAGTGCCAGTACTGGTTAACCACCAAACGACTGGGGAAGCGTTCAAGAGGACATTGGCCCCAGCCAATACCTTACTGCAACCACAAGAGAGCCCCCAAGTGACACAGTCTAACTGAGCCCAGTCAACCCCCAGAAGTGCAAGAGGTAATAACTATTGATTTAAGCCGGTAAGTTTTGAGGCAGTTCCTTGTGCACTAGATAACTGGAACGAGGCCTTGCTGCATCCATTCTCCAGTTGAGGGATAGCTGGGTTGCTTCCAAGTTAATGCTATTACAAACAGTGATCCTATGAACACTCTTAGGTACATGCCTCTGTATGCACGTGTAAGTTTCTCCAGAATGGTAATGGCCGGGTTGGGGAGTATCACATCTTCAATTACACTACAACCTACCAAATTATTTTCCAAAATGGTTGCTACCAACTGACACTCCTAAAGCAGTGTACCACACTCCCATCACTCCAAATCTTCCCCAACACTGGGGACTTTAAATGTTTTGCCAATCTCCTGGGCACAAAAGAGTCTTATTGTATATGTCTTTTTGTACCTTTGATTTTTTAACTGTTTGCACGAATTGATCCAAATAAACATTGAAATGTACGCTAATACATTCTTGTTTTCCTATTTTGAACATGCTTTATATATATTGAGGTCCCATATTAAGATTGCATTTTTTAAAAAGGAGGTGTTGCCCCAGTGGCAATGAGCTCATCTCATGCCTAGATCTGGGTTTCGATTCTCAGTCACCATTCTAAATAAAATAAGCGGGGGCTTCTTGGAGAAATGGCGGGCTCTAGAACCAGGGCAGGAAGTATACAAGATGAGCCTGGAGTATCTGCAGTGCCAGAAAGTACAGAATCCTAAAAATAAACACACAAAAACACCCACCCCCCAATAATGGAAGTCGGTCAAAAGGACCCAGGGGCCAACTGCAAGAGTCCCCAAATGCCAAAGCTAGAATAACGTGAACAACAAAATAAATCAAGTAGTCCTGGATTATATAACCCAAAATATAAAATAAGTACCCAAGAGTCCCTACTGATGAAAAGAAAATGATTGAATAAGTTAATAGAGAAAAGAGACACATCTCCCTTGCAGAAGAATTCCCAGATTTATTTATAATTTATGCCGGTACTTTGCCCTCAATGAGGTGAAACATAAGCTCCGTGCTCCTTAGGTGTGGGCTTAACCGAGTGACTGACTTCCGTTCCAAGAGTTCAGTACGGAAAGGGAGAGGAACGTGAGAATGGAGAAGTCTGGCAAACAGCAGACAATCAAGCCAGGTAATCAAGGTTAGCATCAACAGGGATCCATCCTGTGGACAGTACGTACCCTAGACATGCTGGGTTAAAAATGCCACTTTACCTCTGAGCTCTTCCTCTGAAAACACTTAACCCTGGTCTAATAACGAGAAAGGCAAATTCCAATGGAGGGACAATCTCTTAATGCAGATTGCCCAGTATTCTTCAAAACTGTCAAGATCATCACCCCACAACCAAGAGGGGCCTAAGGAGGCATGACAACTCCCTATGTGTCTACACGAACGCTCCTGGAACAGAAAAATATATTAAAACTAAGGAAGAAGCTAAGGAAATCTGAATAACGATGGGCTTTAATATTCATGACATCAACATTGGTTCATTCGTTGTAATGAATGAATCACAATACTGTAAGATGCTAGTAATAAGGGAAACTGGATGTGGGGTATATGGGAGCTCTGTCCTATGTGTACTTCTGTAGGCCTGAAATTGTTCTACAAAATGAAGTCCATTCTAAGAAAATAAAGTCTTAAAACACAAATGTAAAAAGGCGAGGCTCCTGGCCCTGGCATCAGACCCAGTCCCATCACTTGCCAGCTGGCTCAGGCTTTGAAGTTTACGGAGGACCCGGTGTTCACAAAGCAAGTAAAGTTCAGTGTGTAGGTGAACGTCAGACCGTCAGAGGCCGGTGTATAGAAGCAGCACTCACCAAACTAAGTGAGCTCAGACCCCCAAAGGAGGGAAAGGAGGGATCAAAGTGGTGGCAGCCCAACGACACCAGGCTGAGACACCGGAGGGGGCGGCAGTGGGGCTGCCTGCCACAGGCACCCAAAGTTCCCTGATCTCGTGAGCGACCAGAGGAGGTGGCCTCATCCCAAGACCAACCATCCAAACAGAATCGTCCCCGCGGGGCTGGCCCGGATCTGGCTCTGTGATTTACCATGAGCCCTAGGCCCACCGTACCTGCAGTTCACATCTGTTCGTGGGATGAGAATAGGAAGCCCCTGAACTTCATGCTACTGCCCTTTCCCGGAGGACTCGGTGAGTCTGCTGACTTCACAGAGCCTTAGTACTTCCCAGCACAAAGATGTGGTGTTAGCTGTCAGCATTCCCCAACCTGCTCCCTCCGGGGTCTCCAGCTACAAGAGTCCAATGGCTCTGAAGTCCATTTTGGAATGGGGCGACAAGTGTTATGAATGAATCATCTGGAGAATGCCAATGATCTCGGAGGAGAGCCTGGTTCGGATTTGCTATCGACCCGACACCAGTATTTGCACTGAAGTGACATAATTGGAATTCTAAACTGACCCCACATGCGACAAGGTTATCTATCCATTGGAGCACTGCTTATAATAGCCAGAAACTGGAAGCAACCTGAATTCCCTTCCAGAAAGGGCTGGTTAAGTAAATATATGTGTTACTATTATCTTCCTCTGCCTGTATGCCTATAGGAGTGTGTGTGTGTGTGTGTGTGTGTGTGTGTGTGTGTCTGTCTGTCTGTCTGTCTGTCTGTCTGTCAGCAAAGCACACACACCATAAACACATCTCTGGAAGGGTTCCTCAAGGTTCCTCAAGATACTGAAGATACTGGTGGCCTCTGAGGAGGGGACTGGGAGCTAGGAGACTCAGGAAGGAACTTCTCACCATAAAACCTTTTGTATCTTTTGCATTTTGAACCATGTGAATGTATAATAGCTCAAAAATATTTAATACAACCAGAGGAAAAATAACACACTGCTGTGGGTCACAGATGCGGACGTTGGTGTGGGGGCATCGCCAAATCAAATGGCAGGGATTCTGTGGCTCTGGGAGGCACAGGAGGTGTCTGGTCCGGTCCAGCCAGCAGACGGTGGCAGGATGGGGCGTGACTCTCAAGGCCTGCGGCATCCCACAGCTGCAAATGCTTCCTACAGCAAGTTGATGCGGTGGGGGGGAGCATGTATACGTAGATAACTCTATAAAATCCAAACCCCTAACCCAGGACCCCACCCTCATCTTTCCGAAAGGTCCTTGTTTCAAACTGCAGTCGAGACAGCACAGGGCAGGGGTCAAGGGGCGAGGCTCCCGGTCAGCGGGGTGACACCTTGGACAGTGCTCTCCCCTCTCGGTGTCCGTAAAGAGCAACAGCGACCTGACTTCCCTCACGCAGGTGAGCCTTTCATGGTTAAGTGAGCTATTCGTGTTTTTACATCATTACACATCAAGAAGCCACCCAGGGGGAGCGCCTGGGTGGACCAGTTGGTTGGGCGACTGCCTTCAGCTCGGGTCCTGATCTGGGATCGAGTGCCACATCAGGCTCCCGGCTCATTGGGGAGCCTGCTTCTCCCTCTGACCCTCTCCCCTGTCATGCTGTTTCTCTCTCCTCAAATAAATAAATAAAATCTTTAAAAAAAAAAAAAGAAGAAGAAGAAGAACTTACCCAGGGCTCTTAAACTTAGTAACACAGAGTTGAAGAGCAACAAGGAAAGTGCGGAGGCATGCAAGCCCCACCACGAAGGGGCAGCCTCCAGAATCACCACTGTCCACGTGCACTGCCCTCCAGAGGCCTGACTTCACGCAGTGCCCCGCAGGCCTTGCCTGGGCCCTACCACCGGCCCTCACAGTGACGCCCAGCCCTTCACACTCCGGGCCCCGTGCTTGGCCTGCTGCCCAATACACAGCAGCCCCCCGGACGTGCCAGGACTCAAAACCCACAAATAAACAGACAATCGGCTCAGGAAGGTGACACAGGTCTGGGGACGGATGGTGGTGATGGTTATACAGCAACAGGAATGTACTTAATGCCACTGGACGGGGCCCTTACAGATGGTTAAAATGGTCACTCATGTATATTTCACCGCAGTAAAAAAAAAAAAAAAAAATGGGTGAAGTCTCATCTCATCCTCACCTGCTCTTAGGTCGCCCAAACTGCAGCCCATTCCTTGCTAATCACATCAGTTCTATTCTCTAAATGAGAAAAGCGCCCCCAATTCCCTCCTGGGTCCTCTCCTGCCTCTATGCTCCTCTCCAGCTGGTATCACCAGGCCCTTGGCTTTGAACAGAGTTCCCTGAGTGCTCCCCAAAGCTGCAGGTCCCCAGCCCAGGTGCCAGCCCCCCCCCCCCCCGAGTCCCAGCAGCCCAGCGCCCTCCTGCCCTCGCCTCCTCCCTCCCCAACCTCTCAGTCTCCACAAACAGCACCTCCAGCTAGATGCTCCGGCCCCTCCTCTAGGTGATCCCTGCTCCCCGCCCCCTGCACCCCAACTTCCCATCCATCTGCGCTGCCCACGCTTCCCTCCCTCCTCCCCACGCTTCGCCCCACGCCACCTTCCTTCCTTGCCCTGGCTCCTGCATGGCTGCCTCCCTGCCTCCACCCCTGCCCTCCCCACAATTCATCCCCTCACGGGGGGGGCCAAAGCCATCTTCATAAAAGCCAACTCAGACCATCGCTTGCCAGCTTTAAACCCTCCCAAATTTCTCAGGGCTTCTGGAAGATGTCCGAATTCCTCACCTCGGGTCACAAAGCCCCAGGTCATCCGGTCCCTGCCCACCTACCCCAACCGGTGCTCTGGGGCAGGCCCCTCACTCCCTGGCCAGCCCCCCCCGCCCCGCCCCGGCCTTCATGTTCTTTGCTCCTCCGACCTCAGACCCTTTGCCCTGGCTGTGTCCCCTCCCTGGACCCTCTCTCCTCCTGCATCTCACACAGCCGCTTCTGACCATTCCCAGCTCAGCCCTTAACCTCGCCTCCTCTGAAAGTCCTCCTTACCCCCAACATCGGAAGAGGCCCTGGCCACTTCTGCCCCTCCCACCCATTCTTTCGACAGCATGATCCCCCTACCGCCATCTGCCTGGCTAGAGAGGTCGGCCACGCAGGCAGGGGCTTGTCTGCCTCGCTCCCAACGGGTCCCCAGTTCCTAGAACAGGCCTGGCACGGAGTAGGGGGCTGTGCAGCAGCGAGCAGGTGTATGATCAGATCGACAGCAACCTGCTGCCTCACAAGGGAGCCTGCAGCTTGGAAAGCTACCAACAGGCAGAGTGGCAGAAACAGGTGAACTATACGGAGGGGGAGGACACAGTGGCAGAAGAGGAGCTGGGTGAGGGGAAGAGGAAGTCCAACTGAACGGTGACCGTGACCATTACTCCCTGCAGCAAAGACATGGCCCACGTGGAGCCTTGACCTTCACGGACAGAGCCCAACCCTTCATTGGCACCCCCACCTACATTGTGCTTTGTGTGAAAAACAACCCTGTGACTCACCCTGAAGGAGGGGAGGGAAACAGTTTGAAAGTCACAAAAATATATTAAAATAGCTGTTTTCTTCTCTCTCTTTCTCTTGGTACTGGCCTCCCTTCCCAGCGACGCTTGCCCACCACCCACCACGGGCTTTCAGAGGAAAAGGTGCCCAGGGCAGGAAAACAGAGGTGCCCCCGCTGCAGCCCAGGGTCGGGGGAGGTCCCTCCAGCCCGGGCGTGAGGGCAGCTAACAGTCTCTACAGGCTCGACGCCACCGCCGACGAGGGGGTCGCTGGGAGGCCGGAGGTGCAGGAGGGTCAGGCAGGACGCAGCGCACGGTCGGGCCTTGCCACGGGGACAGAAAACAGAAGAGAAATGAACAGTGTGAAGAGAGGGAGAGACAGAGAAGTTAAAGGAGCCGTGGGGAGGGGGGACAGCTGGGGGAGGGGGCAGAGGAGCGAGGGGAAGTCGGGACGTCGGTAAGGTCGGGGGACTCTGTGGGGGACTGGGGAGGCCGGAGAGCTGGGGCGGAGGCAGCAGATGCTGCCGAGGGGCAGGAGGGGGAACAGAGGAGGGAAAAGAGCACTTGGCTCTGGGAGAGGTAGAAAAGTGGGTCCTGCCAAAGGCCACAGTCCGAGAGAAGAGAACAAAGGACGTGAAAAAGGAAAGTCCTAGAGCAGCAAGGCCAGGCCACAGCGACCATGTCAGACTCAGAACACTGGGGTGAGCCCCCAGAAAGCTCGGGCCGGCTCGAATGCCTGAGGGAGACAAGCAGTGTCATCCAGGAGCCAGCAGAGGGCTGGGCATGGCCTCACGGGAGCCTCTGCCAGAGCCAGGAGCCTAGAGAGGGGCCCGTGCCCCGCCCAGAGGCTAGAAGGTCCTGCGGCCCAGTCTTTTGAACACGCTCACTGTGCCCGCATGGTCCATCTGGGCGCCCAGGCCCTCGCTGGAGCTGCTCCCCCGGGGCCCCACCAGAGTCCTTTTAATGGTGACCTTGACCTCGGCCAAGGACTTACTCTTGGTGCTCGTGACCTGGCTGTCCTGGGCCTCGGGCACAAGGGCAGCCTTGCCCAGTCTCTGGATGATGCTGACTTTGGACAGGGACTCCGGCTTCCTCTCGAGCCCCGGGCGTGAGGAAAGGGCCAGGCGCCGCAGTGTCGGGGTGGCGGCCGTCGCGGCCGAGCTTGTGGCCTTGGCTTTGACAGTCAGTGCCGGCTGGGGACTGGGCTTGGCTGGGCCCCGGCCCAGCTTCTTCAGGACCCCAGCATACTGCAGGACAGAGCTGCTGCTGTCATTGTCGCTGTCCCAAGCCAGATCCTCATCCATCTCTGGGGTGGCCCCCAGGCGGCTGAAAACTCCTGTGGGCTGCAGGGGTCAGAGATGGGACAAGTGAGTCACTTAGTCATTCAACACGCATGAGTGCAGTGCTGCCTCACCGTGCCCGGCCTCGCTGGGAGGAACACCCATCGGTGACACGGTGACACACTAGCCAGTGGTGAGAGCCACTGACCTTGGCCGAAGTTCAGGAGAGACTCCCTGGACAAGGGACATCTGAGATGAGATCTGCAAGTGTGGGCACATAGGTCAAATAAAGATGGGAGGAGAGCGGGTGGGCCACACACAGAGAGAAGACCATTTGCAAAGGTCTGCAGGGGAACATGACAAAAGACGAATTTGGTCATTCACTCAACAAGTTTCTCCTGAGTCCCGACTGTCCCTGGCCCTGCCCTCAGGGGGCTCACAGTCCAGTGGGGGAGCCAGATCTGGCAGTGGAAATGACACAAACAACTCCCTAATTACGACAGTGGTGCATTCTCTGGACGAGACAGGAGTGCTGGCGAGCGGGAGATGGGGAAGCCTCCTCTGGGAGTTCAGGGACGCCTTCTCCCAGGTGCTGACGTGTGAGCCACGCCCTCAAGGATCAATCAGCCGAGAAAAAAGCAAGGGCCAAGCCCCCAAGGCTGGAATAAGAATCTTATCTACGGAGCACTCCCTCTGTGCTAAGCTCTTTAGGTGGCTGCATCTTCTAGCCACATGATCCTGAGCGTGATTATCATGCTCATAAGACTCTAGGAGGTGAGAAAAAGGTCAGGGAAGCCCTGGTGAGCAAGGGGTGGAGAGGCAGGAAACGCAGCCGGGGAGCTCCGGCGCAGTTAATCGAAGGTGACATTCAAAGCGTGCCTACCACGCATCAGACACCCCCAGCACTGTGCAGGTATATCTCACTTAATCCTCACAACCACCCGACGAGGTGGGTACTAGACAGATAAGGAAACTGAGGTACAAGGAGCTTAAGTGACGTGGCAAAGCTGGATTCACACCGGGCAGGGCTCAGGCCGTGTGCTCCTAAGCACACACCGTCCCTGGGCCCTGCAGGCCGAGGCAAGAAGGGTGGCGCTCATCTTGACCACGGTGAGCAGCCTCTGATGGGGGGCAGGTGGCCTGTCCTGTGGATGGGCACACACTGCCGCTGTGGGGGAGGAGCAGGAGATGGGGGGAGGTGGCAGAGCAGGGAAGACCGATGGGGCCGTCACTGGAGCCTGCCTGGAATGGGGGCACTGGGGCATCCCTGAGACAGGGCCTGGGAAAGGAGTCCCTTTAGGGGAAGATGCCGAGGCCAGTCTGGGACAAGGAGGTGGGAGCGGCCGGAGGGCGGCAGGCAGGAGTCAGCCAGACCCCAGGCACTGGAAATCAGGAGAGCGGTTGAGGTGCGAAGAATGGACCTGAGGCTGTTAAGGTGGGTGAGGCGGCACAGGGAGGATGAGGGCCTAGATGTGGGACGGACACCCGCAAGGGAGACAAATTAGAGCACGTCAGGTGGTTTCCCCGTTCGCAACTCACTTTATTGCCTGTCGTCGTGTCCGCCTTGGTCTCAGCGCCGAGGCGGTCAAACACAGACGTCCTCTGGAGACCTGGGAGGGAAGTGAGCCCTCAGCCAGCACCTGCTGAGCAGCGCACGGAGCCCAGGCCTGGCCGAGCACCATGCATCGTGCAGACAAGGGAGGGGAGACACGGCTAGTCCAGGCCCAGGCAGCTCTGGTCCAGGCAGGCACAGACTCTGCGTCTACACCCTGGCTAACACTGACCCACACGTCCCTGGCTAGTGCCAACTGTGGGAAGGATCCACTGAAACTGACCCGTGGGCTCCTTGACTGTACAAGTTCGAGAAATGTGTGTGTGTGCAAAGGGTTCTTAATTCCTAGTTGTTCCCTTTACTCTTTTGGGGGTCATGGGGCTCTGAGAGCCTGCCGACTGGTGATAAGTGCTCTCCCTAAATCCCAACCCAAATAGCCATTGATAGAATGTTTACTAAGTCATGATATATAAATACAATGCATATATTAAATGACCATTAAAAAGAGTGAAAGCATGGGGTGCCTGAGAGGCTCAGTCGGTGAAGCGTCTGCCTTCGGCTCATGATCTCGGGGTCCTGGAATCAAGTCCAGCGTTGGGCTCCCTGCTCAACGGGAGGCCTGCTTCTCCCTCTGCCCCTCCCCTGCCTGTTCTCTCTCACTCTCTCTCTAATAAATAAATAAAATCTTTAAAATAAATAAATAAATAATAAAAAATAAAAAGAGTGAAAGCAGACCCACAATCCAGGTGAAAAGATCTCAATACAAAAGTTCTAGAATGGGGCGCCTGAATGGCTCAGTCAGTTAAGCATCTGCCTTTGGTTCAGGTCATGATGGGATCGAGCCCTGCATTGGGCTCCCTGCTCTGTGGGGAGTCTGCTTCTCCCTCTCCTCGCACCCCCACCCCCTGCTCATGCTCTCTCTCTCTCCCCCTCCAAAAAAACTTAAAAAAAAAAAAGTTCTAGAACAATACCTACAGGATGATGCTATTTGTGATTTTTAAAAAACACTCATATGGGCCTATGTACAAATGCATGCATGCAAGCTCACAGATGCTGGTCTGGGTAGGTTAACAATGGCGTGGGATATGCGAGTGAGGGGACAGAGTCCGTCGGTACTGTATATTCTTCTGCACCATGTGAATGTTTTTCCATGAGGATATGTACAATATTCTAAAAGGAACACTGTGGGGAAGACTCTCTCTGTACCCCAGCTAGGGACTGAACCTCAACCAGGCTCCTCTGGCTCATAATGATGGCTCCCACGCTTTGGGCACCTGCCCTCAGCCAGGCATGGTCCCCACGTCACAGGCAAGCAGTCACGGAGTCCGAGTCCCCACCGCTCGGGGAAGAGGCGCCAGCCAAGGCACTAAGGAACCCTGCAACACTAACTGCAGGACGACAGGGCGGAGGCAGTGACGTGTCCTCCTCTTCTACGGCCACCATCGCTGTCCCCTCGGTCCAAGGCCCCCTGGATCTCGCTAGAGCCTGCCTCTCAGCCAGTGCCTGCAGCTGTGACCAACCCCGCACCATGCAACCAAAGGGAAATGCAGCCTCTACGCCCAAGGGCGCCCCTGCCGGGCCAATACCTTTGGCCGCCTGTTGCTGCTCCAGGATCTTGCGGGTCCGGGGGGTGGTGCCTTTGGGCATGTTGATGATGTACTTCCCCTCCATCTCGGCCGTGACCCGGCGCCGCTTGGTGGGGACAGCCAGGCTCTCCTCCTCCCGGCGGGCCAGGGCTGCTGGGGAGGGGGGGAAGTGAGCATCTTCTGGGATGGAATGTTCTCCTGAGGTGGGGGCTGGACGCCCAGCGAAGGGCACAAATGTGCCCTTTATTTCCATGTGTTCGAATGACTAGAATCCCTTATCTTCCCAACCACCACCGACTCCAAACCACCAAGAAATTCAGAGGTCTAGGTGCAACAGGGTTGTTGATGGCGCTCAGAATCCCCACTCGGTGGCGGGCCTCGCAAGGCTCCCTATGGCTCTGTCCCTGCCCCCCCCCCCCCCCCCCCCCCCCCCCCGTAGGCTGACCTCCCAGCCCAGCCAGTCACTTCAGAAAGGGGGAAAGGTTCAAGAGCTCCAGCTAGGTGGTGGTTTCACGGGTGTAACAATTTTTTTAAATTAATCAAACTGTATACTTACAATGTGTACATCATACATAAGTAAATTATAGCTCGCTTAAGGTTAAAAAAAAAAAAAGAATCCCCTCAACACATCTGAGCCGGGTCACTCCCAGGCTCACTGTCCTTTTAGTACTTCAGAAATGAATTTTAACTTTCTTGCTCATGACACACAAATCAAAAAGACCAAAGACGGGGAGGAGGCACTTCTAAACACACAGGGCAGAAGGGGTGCACGAGCGGCAGCGGTGGACAGGGCCCCCCTCCCTGGGCCTCAGTTTCCACTTGTGCCAAGATCTTTGCTGTGGGGGTGAGGCCAACAAAGGCAGGACAGTGGGGCAGACAGCAGGAGGAGGGCTTGGAAGCCCAAAGGCCGGAGTCCTATTCCCAGCTTTCAAGCTGAGACCTGGAAGAAAAACAAAGGCCAAGCACAGAAGTCTTTGGAGGAAGAGTGTGCTGGGAGAAAGGAACATCAGGGGAAAGGCCCACGATGGGAAGGAGCCTGGAAGGGACACATGGGAGGGAGCCAGGGGAAGAGATGCAGGAGATGGATGCACATTATACAGAGCCTATAAGGACATGTGGGAAGATGACTTTACTACTGGAACAATGGGAAGCTCTGGAGAGTCCTAGCACAGGGTGAGAGGATCAGGTCAAAGGTCTGGAAGGATCCTCGTGGCTGCTGAGAGGAAACGGTAGCTTCCTGACCTCTGACCCCTGCCTCAAGCACAGGGCCTGGCACCAGTATGGGCCCTGGTGAGCATCTGGGAAAAGAGACTGAGCCACCTATAGTCCACAGCACTATACTGAACAC
This sequence comes from Zalophus californianus, assembly GCF_009762305.2. Taxonomy (NCBI): domain Eukaryota; kingdom Metazoa; phylum Chordata; class Mammalia; order Carnivora; family Otariidae; genus Zalophus; species Zalophus californianus. The sequence continues at coordinate 47,251,052 of NC_045611.1, forward strand.
TTAAGACCTTATGCAAAGGATAATGTCAACATTAAGTGTTCTTTCCACAATAAAAAATAAATAAAAAATCTAAAACAACTGAACCGACCACTGAGAACTACAATGCACCTGTACTGTTAGGTACACCATCTCAAGGGCTTCCCACTGTCCCCATTCTACAGACTGGGAAAGCAAAGCCCACAGAGGTGCAGGGGCTTGACCAAGCCTGAATGCTCTGGACACCCTGTGGTCTTCAAAGCACCCAGCTACATTGGGAACATGACCTCCGAATACCATCTGCCAACCCACCCTCACCCCCAGCTCGTCCCGCCATCCACCCAAGTCCCCTCACCGGCAGCCTTGGCACTCTTCGCTGCCATCTTGTTGGACACAGTGACCGAGATCTTGGAGGTGCTGGTGTCCGGCCGCCTGGGGGGAGTGCCGGGTGGGGAGTCGCGGTTCAGGCTGTTGGCGATCATTCGAGAGGCGGCTGCAGGGAGGAAAGGGGAGAGTCCAGTCGTGCCAGGGCACCGGGGATGGGGGCCAGGACGGAGAAGGAAAGCCTTGGGACTGAATGGGGAAGGAGCAGCTAGAGTCACGCTGTGTCTACACGGCCATGATGGGGGTGCCTGGGGGCGGGCCAGTCTAACCAGGAGCTAGCCCACCCCTCGCTGTGTGGGGGCCTTTCCTGTGGCCCTAGACCAGCCTGGTTCCCATCACACCTCACCCAAGCTCCTCTCCCGGCTCCGCTTCACCATGCTGGTCTGGGGGATCTTCCCCACCCAGCACCTCTTCATAGCACATGCTGTTCCCTCGACCTGGCATGCAGTTACCCGAGCACCAACCAGCTTGCCCTGGCTCTTCACTCAGGTCTCCTCTCCGACGGCACCTCCTCAGAGAAATCTTCCTGCACCACTCCATCAACCTCCACCGGCCTGACCCTATGCTAGGCTTGCTTTTGTCTCACAACCCTAGTTACTGCTTGACACTAAATGACACGGATTTGTCTACTGGTGGGCTCTCGGGCGAGTATGCAGGCCCCACCAGGAGATAATGCCTGTTTATTTCTGTATCCCCAGAGGTTGCAACAGTTTCTGGCACTTCACAGGTCCTCCATAAACATCCACTGGAAAAAATGAACACTCTCACGGAAAATCCCAACATCCCTACCAGAACAGGATCTACTGCAAGCCAATTTTACAGGTGAGGAAGCAGGGACTCCAGGAGGGGTCCCTCCGCCAGGCCCCTGAGCAATGGTGAGTCCGGCTCCAGGGGGGCCATGGGAAGACATGCAGTGGCGTCCCTCTGGGGGTGAGGGACAGGAGTGAGGGCCGTCTCTGGTGGCCCCAGTCTTCTGTGGAGCCGAAGGAGGGATCCCAGGGCACCAGGGGGGAGCTACACCACGCAGATGGGAGGGCCAGCCCCAGTGTGGGAAGGACACGGGTCTCATCTCGGGCACAGTGTAGCTGGTTTTAGGGCCCGGGTTTCAAAAGCTCCTGGGGAAGACCTTCATGCTGCCCTGGCTTGCTCCACAGTCCCGGGATCCCCAACCCCATTGGCTTTTAGATTTTGGTATTCCACCCTACCCACCCCCTAAAAGCCTTCCCTTTTTCTGCTATGTGCTCTCTCTCAAAACCTACTGAAGTCCCCCATACTGACCCTTGATATGCTATTACAATTGTATGTTGCTTGGTTGGTTTTTGAAATTATAAGTAGAGCATACAGAAAAAATCCATCAAACCTACACAGACCACTTAACAGAAAGTCAACTCCCACATACCCACCACCCAGGTCAAGAATTGGAGCCTTCCTCACGTGATTGTGATGAGCACCGGGTATTATATGAAACTGACAAATTACTGAACGCTACATCTGAAATTGATGATGTATTAGAAATTGGCTAATTAAATTTAAATTGAACAAAAAGAAAAAGAAGAATTGGAGCTTTCCAAAGTCCGGGGATTGGCCCTTCCCAATCAGACCTCCTCCTTCCCCCTACCAGGAAAAAATGGTCGGTTTTCAGCCCGGCTCCCTCCCCTGGTAATGACCGGTATATACCCTTTCACAGTTTTCCCAAGACTTTTCTTCAGACAGCTCTGAAGCCGGATGGGGGTGGCTTTCTGGTGAGCTGTGCAGAACCTCCTGGGATGGTCTGCTATAGAAGGTACGCAGCTGAGAGGCCCTGCCTCTTGCAGTGCACCCAGGGGGAAACACCTTGCTTGAAAGGGATAAGGGATGTGATGTTTCATCACGATGGGTAATTACCATTTAGGTGGAAGAAAACAACTGTCTCTGCCCTAATGAATTTAAGCTGTAGTCAGATGTCAGACACACAGTTACAGACACGCATATTCAAAAGCATATATTATAAAGTGCATACAAGTGAGTGTACCAAAAATGCTGTTCTGGAACATTCTTCCCTACTCCCTTTCCCTCTTTGCCTGTTTCCCCTATTCCTCCCAATTACCTATTTTCTCCACTAGTAATTCTGTTAGTTTTACTTTTTTAAATTTGTTTTAAACGAAGACCTTCAGAAGGCTATAAAAAATACACACTATCTGACTTCAGTTTTATATACTTGACAGACTAGCAAAAAAGACTAACAAAAATAGACATTCTGTGCTGTGAGAAATCAGGGTAATGGGTGCCCTGGAGAGGGGGGCAGCGATGCTGGTCAGGTTTCTGTTTCTGGATTTGGATGCTGCTAGCTACACGGCCGTTGCGCCTGTGGAAAGTGATTCAGCTGTACTTTCATGATCGCACACTTTCCCATACGTAAGTTCAGGCAGACTGTCGCAGGAAAGAACTCCCAATTTGTTCAGCCTCCCTTTGTCCATGCCTTTGGGTGGCACTGCCCACACCGACGCTGGGCTCAGGCACATGACGGGCTTTGGCCAATGGGACAAGAGCAAGAGTTATACAAGCGGAAGCTTAAGAAGTGCTTTGCACCGTGGGGCCTGCCCTCTCATGCTGCTCTGGGTAACCCTACGATCAGCACCGTGTGGACGAGCCCAGGCTCGCCTGCTGGAAAACGAGCGACATGTGGCCCAGTCACCTCTGTTGGCCCAGATGACATCAAGCCAACCACCAGACGTGTGAGTGAGTCCATGCTAGATCACCCAGCCTCAACCAAGCTGCTAGATGACCACTGAGATCAGCTGAGCTGGCCCAGAACAGAACTGACCGCCCCGTCATAAAATCATGAGAAATAAAAAGTCAGTGCTTTAAACCCATTTGGGGCTTGTTATGCAGCAAAGGCTAATATGCATATAAGATTTTTTTAAAGTTTATTTTTCTTGGGATGCCTGGGTGGCTCAGTTGGTTAAGTGTCTGCCTTCGGCTCAGGTCATGATCCCGGGGTCCTGCCAGCTTCTCCCTCTGCTTGCTTGCTTGATCTTTCTCTCTCTCTCCCCCTCTCCCTCTGACAAATAAACAAATCTTAAAAAAATAAACATAAAGGTTTCTTTTTTTTTAATTTTATTTATTTATTTGAAAGAGAGAGAGAGAGACACAGCGAGAGAGGGAACACAAGCAGGGGGAGTGGGAGAGAGAGAAGCAGGCTTCCTGCCGAGCAGGGAGCCCAATGTGGGGCTCGATCCCAGGACCCCGGGGTCATGACCTGAGCCGAAGGCAGAAGCCCAACGACTGAGCCATCCAGGAGCCCCAAGTTTCTTTTTCTTTTTTTTTTTAAAGATTTTATTTATTTGACAGAGAGAGACACAGCAAGAGAGGGAACACAAGCAAGGGGAGTGGCAGAGGGAGCGGGAAAAGCAGTCTTCCCGCGGAGCAGGGAGGCCGATGCGGGGCTCGATCCCAGGACCCTGGGATCATGACCTGAGCCAAAGGCAGATGCTTGACCATCCAAGCCACCCAGGTACCCCTCAAGTTTATTTTTCTTAAAAAGATATCACACTGGGGCGCCTGGGTGGCTCAGTCATTAAGCGTCTGCCTTCAGCTCAGGTCATGATCCCGGGGTCCTGGGATCGAGCCCCGCATCGGGCTCCCTGTTCAATGGGAAGCCTGCTTCTCCTTCTCCCACTCCCCCTGCTTATGTTCCCTCTCTTGCTGTGTCTCTCTCTGTCAAATAAATAAAACCTTTAAAAAAAAAAAGGTATCACACTGCTGAAAAAAAACAAATGTATAAATACAGTCTGTTCCCACCATTCACAGATTCCCTATTTGCAAATGTGCCTCTTCGCTAACATTGATTTGTAACCCCAAAACCAATACTTGTGATGTTTTTGTGGTCATCCACAGCCAGGCACTGAACAGTGAAAGACCTGAGTCACCTGACACCCACTCGCCCCCTGAAGTCAAACGAGGTGACGCTCCGCCTTGTTGTGTCAGCTCTCACACAAGTAAACAAGTAGGCTTCTTGCGGTCTATTTCGTGCCATGTTTTTACATTTTTGTGCTTTTTGTTAGTGATTTTGCTGTTTAAAATGGCCCCCAAGCATAGTGACAAGGTGGTTTCTAGTATTCCCAAGTGATGTGCCTTACGGAGAAAATATATGTGTTAGATTAGCTTTGTCCAGGCACGCGTTATAGTGCTGCTGGTCCCCAGCTCGATGTTAACGCATCGACCTATAACAGATGAAAAGTCTTTAAACAGAAACACACATAAAGTCGGGTCTGCACGGATCAGTTGGCAAAGATGTTGTAACCAGAGGCTCGCAGGAACCTAACCTTGTATTTCCTCCGGGAGCAGCGACTCGGGACTCGCTAATTCAGTATTCGCTTAATAGAACTTTATAGAACAGAACTGCCACCAATGAAAATCAGCGGCTGAGAGAACCTCAGATGCAGACTCCAGCTGGGTCCCCTTGACAACTAAACTACATGAATAAAGGGAAGGAATCCTAGGTGGGTGGGACTCACCGCTAGAGGCGCCTCGGCGGATCTCGCCTGGGATGGGGCTGGGGTTGCAGGGCACTGACTCAGTGGCAGCCTTGCACATGTCCTGTAAAAAAAAAAAAAAAAAAACAAAAAAAACAGGCGTCTGGGTTACCAGAGGGACAAGGCATGAGGTCCGGGAACAGAAATCTGAGCAACACTGGAGGGATCAGAGTCCGAGCTGCTAGAGAAGAGATTTCAGAACATTTCACTCCCAACCATGAGAAAGCAGCAGACACACCCAAACGGAGAAACGTTCTGCAAAACACCTGAGCAGTACTCTTCAAAACTGTCAAGTTCATCAAACAATGGGCAAGACTATGGAACTGTCACAAATTAACAGAGACCAAGGAGACGTAAGGAGACTTAAGTAAATTGCAAGGTGGTATTCGCGGAAGAGAAAGAAGACATCGGTGAAAGAACTGAGAAAATCCAAGCAGTCTGTGGTGTAGTTAGTGGGAGCGTGCTAATGTTCCTTTCTTATTTTTGACAAACGCGCCATGTTTACGTGCGGTGCTAGCATGAGGGGAAGCTTAGGGAAGGAGATACAGAAACTTTCTGTACTGTTGTCAGAACTTTTCTGTAAACCTAAAGTTGTTCCCAAATTTAGAAGTTTAAAGGGGGAAAAAAAGCTTTGCTCAGTGACCTGTTCTGTGATAACTCGGGGAATGCCCCTGACTTGACAGAGTGCTCACTGTGGGGTCCTGGCTGGATGATGGCCGGGTGAAGGCCTGTCCCTGGGTCGGGGAAGCAGCCAGTGTTTGGTAAAGTGAGAGTCTGAGAGCACAGCTCTGAGGCAAGCTTCCTTCTCAGTCGAGTGGAGTGAGCAATAAATGAGTTAAAATGAGTAAAGGATGGAGACAGGTCCTGACAGGCTATGGTAAAGCCTTGGTAAGTGTCAGCTATCAAGATTCAACAAGCTCTTCATTCCAGGTCTGGCGCTCGGTGCCACACACACTATCTGGCAGGTGGCCACAGTCCCCCATACAGGAGTGGAGTGTGAAAAGCCTGTTTCAGAGAGACTCAGGGAGGTAAGGATCACTTGTCTAAGGTCACTGTAAGTGGAAGGGCCAAGAATGGAATAACCATGTTGTTGGCCAAGTCACCGACCGAGTCCCACAGGGGGAGCTCCTGTCCTGGGGACAGAGAAGAGTCCTGCTAATGATGATCATCATTATGAGGAAGATGAGAACTAGTAATGATTAATAGAGAGCCTTTACTGAGGCCCAACTATTTACACTGTACTGGGGCTTTATTTAATTCAGTTAAATAAACCACCTTGCAAGATAGGTCTGCCTATCTGCATTCTACCAATGGAGAAAGAAAGGCTCAGAGAGGTTAGGCAACACGCCCAATGTCACACAGCAAATGGTACAACCAGCCTTGGAACTCAGGTCTGCCTGCTTTTGCTTCCAAGCCTCCTGCTGGCTCTGCCACCGTCCCTCCACCGCACCTTAAACCGAGGGACCAAGGGGTTGGGCTGCGCACCCACCTGACGGTGCACCACCTTGGCATGCTTGAGGATGGCAATGATGTCGCCCACCACAGTCACGCCCAGCTCATTCATGATCTCTTTGTTGAGATCCAGCAGCATGCTCTTCTGGATCCTGCAGGGGAGGGTCACCAGTGAGGCCACAGTGGGTCAGGACGGATGGGCCAGCCAGCTCCCTTCTCCCCCCACCGCTCCCCTCCTCTCTCCAAGTTCCCGCTCTGTCCCCTTGGCCCCCTTACCTATTATCCACAAACATCACAGCGTAATTGACAGCAGGCCCCGGAGGAATGCCGGCTTCCTTAAAGAACTGGATCCACTCGGAAGTGGCTGGGGGATGGACAGGGCTCATTATTCCCATTATTCTCTCCAGAGAAGAGTAGCCGCAAAACCACGGCTCCCACAAATTAGATGCTCACCGTACGCCAGGCCCTGGCCGAGCGCTTCACGGGAACAGTGGAACTCAGCCCGCCCACACCCCTGTGAGGAGCTCAGCAGCATTAGGACTCCCTCACTCTGCCAACCAGGAGACTGAGGCCACGAAGGAGGCCTGAGGAGACTGAGAACACGAAGCCCATGTGCCTCCGTACGGCCCTTCTGCTCACAGCTCTGCCCTGGCTGCGAGCCACCACGATCATCCCCACGCTTGGCCGGTGCCCGAGTTCAGGGAGCCGGGACTCTGGGTTCTCCGCCCTGGTCCCCATTGGCAGGCCCAGCTCCCGAGGGTGACAGGATCCACAGGTGACCGGAAAGAAGGGGCACAGCCGGCCCATGAGCGTCAGCAAGCCCTCTCCTCACCACAGAAGCAGCAAGCAGAGGCTTTGGTGCTTGGGTTCAAATTCTGGCTCTGCCACCTCCTGGCTAAGGGCCTATGGGAAATTAAAGCTTGGGGGTCTCCGTTTCCGCCTCTGTAAATTTAGGGATAATACACTCAGTAAGGACTTACCGAGGACTTGGCACAGGCCAGGTCCCATTTTTAAGGACCGGGGATTCCAGGACACAAGACAACCACAAGACAACGTCCCTGCCCTCATCGAGCTCACATTCCAGTGGTAACGCCCACATTCTTGCATACTTGGATCACAGTGCAGACTCGGTGAGAGTCCCCATAAAGCCCCATAAAGGACTTTAAGTGACACCTGGCCCAGGGGACAATCTCATCTCATAGCAGCTGCTGCTATTCTTATTCTGCCACCACTACCACCGCCAAGGCCAAGACCAGGGACACACCCACCCATGAAGCCTTATTTTTTTCTAAACTTGTCTGTTTAGCCTCTTGGGTGTGACCTTCAAACTGACCCTGGTCTGGCCAACGGGTGTTAGATAAGATCACTAATTCTAAGAACTTTCTTTTCACATTTTAACATCTCTGAAACTAAGAACCACCGGGCAATCAATGGTGTGCCGTGGTTTCACTGGGGAAACTTTTTCTTTAATAGCACTACACCCAACAATCAAAACAAGAAATTTGCTACTGCTATGCCCATTTTGCTTATAAAACCACTGAGGCTCAGAGTGGGGAAAGAGACTCTGGTCTAGGTGACTTCAGGGATCGGGCACAGGCCCAGGGGCCACCCCTCTGCCCACCTGGCCACAGGCCTATCTCCCCAAGATTGAGGGGAGGTGAGGAGCTCGTGCCCTCAGGACTTCTGCCACCAGCCCAGAGGACAGGGGGCCTTTTTCTGCCTTACACAGGCACTATCCACCTGCCCAGGCATGGGGCCCTGGGTTCCATTAGCCAAAAGCAGGCAACTTTGTCCATTAAAAAAAAAAAACACATAATGATCCCACTTATATGAAATGTCCAGAATAGGTAAATATCTATAGAGATCTACAGAGACAGAAAGCAGATTAGTGGTTGCCAAGGGCTGGCAGGGAAGAGAGTGACTGTTAGTTAATGGGTATGGGGGCTTTCCGGGAGCGATGAAAAGGTTTTGAAACTGACTGTGCTGATGGTTGCAGAACTCTGAACACAGAATATAAAAACCACTGAACTGGACACTTTTTAAATAGGGGAATCATATAAAATGTGAACCGTATCTCAGTTATGTTGTTATTAAGGAGGGAAAAGAAGCCACATCGTTTGGGGGTGGCTAGCTGCCTGAAGCAAAGTCGAGGAACTGCAAACGTCCCCACATCGGGCCCTTGCCATCATTTCACGTCCTACTAAAGAGAAAAATATGCTGCAAAGTAAATGGTCAGGAGCACCCCCATTCCAGAAAGAGTAAGAGGGGACACACAACATGTGTCGTGGACTCAGTGACGTACAGTTTGCCATACACAGCAGGAGACACGCACTGGAATATTCACAGCAGCTGGTCTGTTAACAGCCCCAGCCCAGAAGCAATGCAGGATCGTGGACAGAAGCAGAGAAACCAAGGGTGGTCACACGCAAGAAATACTACACAGCAGCTCAAAGGAAAGAACTGCAGCTACACGCAGCCAGAGGGGACTCCCGGCCGTTATGCGGAGCAAAAGAAGCCGCACCCAGAGCAAGAGACAGAACATTTCCAACACCCCAGAAACCCCCCCCTGCCCCCACCACATTCCCTATGTAGTGATGTCTCTCTGTTTCTCGAGGGCAGCCAGCACCTTCCAACAGCATGGATTGGTTTTGCCTGTTTCTGTGCTTTATAGAAATGGAATCATAAAGGATGTAGTCCCATGTTTACTTTCTAATTGCTCTCATGACCACACAAGGATGTCCTATGTACTTCTCTATAGGCACAAATCTCAAAAAACATACAAGCTACCCGCTAACCTCTGTGCTTTGGCAATCCCACGGTGCAGAGCTTAAAGAGAATATAGTGATGGGGCTTATGAGAATCCTAACGGCTAACATTTGTTGGGAACCATGCCCAAGGTCGGACATGCAATAACCTACTTAACCCTTACAGCATCCCAGGACGTGGGGACTGCTAGTTTCTCCATTTTACAGGTGAAAAAACTGAGGCTCTGCTGGGCTCCACATCACCAAGTTCTTTAAGGCTAGACTATGCCATCGGGAGGCCAAGATACAGAGTGGCTAGGCCCTGGGCAGGCCGCAGCCCCGCCTCCGAGGTCCTCAGGCAACAGCTGTTCCTGCCAGTGACCTGGCCCTCCCTCCCCCACCTCGTCCAAGGTCATACCTCAGAAAGGGCACTGGGGAGGGGGAGCCCCGGAGAGAAGGCCGCAGACTTACCCATAGTCACTGAGACCATTGTCTCTCCGGCTCTGGTGCTGCTCCTGGGAGCCTGGAAGAGAGAACAAGGGCAGAGGGCCCATGAGTCGCCATCGGGCTATGAGTGTTTGTCCCTCCTTCGCTGCCTGTCGGGCCTGCCTGCCAGCCAGAGGAGACTGCCCAGGCTGGGGGCTCACAGCCCAGGAATAGCCTGAACACCTGGCAGGAAGTCAGCCTGGGACAGAGCTGCCACAACTCTCATGGTTGCCTGGGACAAGGCCCAGGGATGGCAAATGTCCACAGCTCCATCCCCACACACCTCAGAAGTTTCTGGCTGGGATAAGAGAGGGAGAGAAAAAAAAAAAAGACACCCCCCCCCCACTGCCACCCCCCCCCCCCCCCGCTCAAGACTTTAACCATAAATGCCCATTAGTCATCCATTCACAAATTATTTACCGACAGCCTACGACGTGCGAGGCACTATTCTAGGAGCTAAAGATCCTGAGGTGAACAGAAATACAGAGCGTGGCATCTAGTTGGGGACAGGGGAAGGGGGACGAGAGAGTAAACAAGCAAAACGGATCACAATACGGTGAGTCAGAAAGCCCTCGGTGTCACGCAGAACAGAGAGGGCCTGGCAAGGCAGGGAGGGGTTGTGATTAGAAATGGGGCGAACAGGGGAGACCCCTCCAAAGCGACAGGAGACCCGAAAGAGGTGGAGGAGTGAGCCCTGTGGTTTTACAGAGGAAAAGCGTTCCAGGAGAAGGTATAGCAAGTCCAGTGTCCAGAGCCAGGAGCCCATCTGGCATGGGTGCGAGACGGCACGGAGCCGGGGTGACTGCGGGAAGCAGAGGCAAGTAGGAGGAGCTGAGGGCAGAGAGGTGGGCCACCACATCAGGAGAGCCTCGGACAAGAAATGGAAAACCAACGTCCACTTAAGTAAGACGAGCGGGTGCCAGAAAGCTGTTAAGGACACATTAGCACCAACGGGGACTTTCCCCTGAACATTACTGGGCACCGGGGTGGCTCAGGTCATGGTCCCAGGGTCCTGGGATCAAGCCCCGAGTTGGGCTCCCTGCTCAGCGGGGCGCCTGCTTCTCCCTCTCCCCCAGCTGCAGCGTCCCCTGCTTATGCTCTCTGTCTGTCAAATAAATAAATAAAATCAAAAAAAAAAAAAAAAAAGGAAACTAAAGGGAAAAACTTCCTTGCCTGATAATTCACTGCGATCTGCCTCCAGGACCACTTGTCCCACTCAGCCCTCCTATCCTTCTCTGGCCCAACCCTCTGCTCCAAGCCCTCTGCCCTCTTCCTTCACTCTACTCCCCTCTACCCACTCCGACCCGATTTTTTTTTTTAATTTTTTTTTTAAAGATTTTTATTTTATTTGACAGAGAGAGCACAAGCAGAGGGAGAGAGAGAGGGAGAAGCAGGCTCCCTGCTGAGCAAGGAGCCCGATGTGGGGCTCGATCCCAGGACCCTGGGATCATGACCCGGGCCGAAGGCAGACGCTTAACCGACTGAGCCACCCAGGCGTCCCGATTTTTTTTTTTTTTTTTAATATTTTATTTATCTGAGAGAAAGAGAGAGCATGAGAGTGGGGGGATGGGCAGAAGGACAAGCAGACTCCCCACTGAGCAAGGAGCCCCAGGACCCTGAGATCACGACCTGAGCCAAAAGCAGACGCTTAACCAACAGAGCCACCCAGGCACCCCCTGGCCCCCCATTCTGATCCTTCTCCCTCACCTTCCTCTGCTTGCTCCACAGGGTGCAGAAGACCCTTTCTGCTCACCATCACACTAAACGCCCCTCCCTGCCCCCATTCTGTTGGTACAACAGAGACGGTATGAGAATAAGGACTCTGGAACCAGACCACGGGGTTCAAATCTGGCTCTCTACCACTTCCTAGCTGCGTGGTCTCAGCAAGTTACTTCACCAGTCAGGCCTGGTGTCCCCATCTGGAAATCGAGATGGTACAGATGTTACTTCTCTTGGAGGACGGCTTGAACGCCAGATGAGCTTCTATGCTCGGAGTACCTGAGGCAGGGCCCATGTACCCTAAGAGTCTGGAAGCATTGGCTATTCTTACCTCTCAGGCCTCCTGTCTTAGCCTTTCCTCCGACTAGGGCTTTGCGTGCCTCCTGGTTTTCCCACGGAAGCTCACCTGTGCCTGGAATGCTTTCTCATCCTGTCCTCCTGGCAAGCTCTCCTTCACTCTGTTTGGCTGTCACCCACTTTGTGAAGCTTTCCCAAAGTCCCCAGATGTGAGACTCTCCCCTCTGCCTCCAACTGGGGTTCATCCTGGCCTTCTCTGATGCTGCTGTTGCATCTCTTATTGATAAACACGACCACAGACATCACTCTGACCCGTACTTGACTCCTAAGATCTACTTTGCCTTCTGGATTTTGCCACTGGACAAAGCCAACACCACCAGCATCTTCTCCAAGAACAGGGCATGGTGAGGCTTCAATATATCAGACAGAAAGACAACATGTCACATACCAAGCACTGATTATGCACCAGGACCGGAGCCAGGCATCATGCTGACACCTCACAACCTCCTCATGAGGGAGGACTATTATTAGCCCCATTTTAATCGATGAAAAAAAAAAAACGACTCATCGAGGTACAGTCATCTGTCAAATGCCACATTTACCAAGTGACTTCACTGGGATTCGAAAACAAGTTCTCCCTGATCCACTGCCCAGTCAGTAACTCTTGTCGAAAGTTTACGTGCCAGGCACTGAGTATACACAGCTCAGTGTCTCTCACAACCACCCGGGGAAAAAAAGTTAAAATGATCCCCATGTTACAAATTAAAGTGGCAGGTCCAAGGTCACACAGCAAGGAACTATAGGGCCAAGTCAGTCCAATGCCTATGACTGACACTGGCTGAGGGATTACTACAACCCAGGCGCTGTGGTCAGTCTCTGCGAGGTGTCAGTTAATGCTTACCAGAAGCCTTTGGGAACTGGTATCCTCTCCCTACAGCTGCAGAAGTCCCCCTGCTGGACTCAATTGCCTCTCTCCTCCATTAAAAGCCCATCTCCAGCACTTTCTAAACAGTGAAAATTGGAACATTAATAATAATAGCAAATGACAGTTCCTAAAACTCAAGCAATTACCATGTATCAGACTCCCTTGCTAAGCCCTTGAAAGGCTTGGATCTACATCCTGACTTTACCACTTCCAAACCCCGCCCCTGGGGGCCAGGGGTTACCCTTAACCTTTCTGGATGTCACTTCCCTCAAATAGAAAACAAGAATAATAGGGGTATCTATTCTTAAAATGGTTAGAGGGATGAAGTGAGTTCATAAACACCGAGTCCTTAAAACAATGCTGGGCAGGTGATAAGTGCTACGTACATATGCATTAAATAAATCAAACTTCGGTGAGCTAGAGAAAGGGTAGGACAGTCACTGACCTAATGTCAGCCACATGCAAAGTGTGAGCAAAGAACAGAGTATAACTTGACAGTGCCCGTGGGACCGTGATATTCCCTTTTCAATTCTCTTTCAGCTTCTGTCTACAATTTAAATAGACTATTCAGTTTCTGTTGTATTTCAGGTTACGTTTTCCTTCTTTTCACGGCCAGCAATGCTAGTTTTCCATAAGTACGCCAATACGAAATTTCCTTCTCAAATTAACTGACTGGAGGAAAAATGCATCAGTGATTTTTAAAGAAAAAGAAAAATCTAAATCTATGAGATCTGGCAAAATTGGTCAAACAGGAAGTGGCAGGATGTCGATTTGCCCAATTCCAGATTCCGAGTTTTTCCTATTGCTGTCTCTGAGCTTCCTCCTACCCTCTACTTCCCCGAAAGTCCCAGCTACACCAGTGACTCCCAGAATCATTATCATCATAGTCCCAATACAGTGAGCTCCTACTCAATACTGTGCGAAGCCCTTGTGCCAAGGGATTTACACGCACATTTCATCAGCATCCTCACAACGATCCTATGGTATAGAACTACTAACCCTCATTGTATAGATTAGGAAAATGAGGTCCAGAGAGGTTCAGGCATACGCCTACTCCCACAAAGCTGGGCTGGGACTGGAACCGAAATCGGCGGGCCTCCAATTGCACGCTCCCACACCCAGATCTTCCACGCCAAGCGCAAACATTATCATCGGTACAGTACTAACAATAATAGTATAGTAACGAAGTGTGCAGTGTGCTAGGCGCTGAACTAGGGTCTCCGACATGCACGAGCAGACCTCTCACTCTAAGCCGTAAGGAGGATGCTACAGTCAGATTCTGGCCCCCATTCTACAGAGGAGGAAACTGAGGTTCAGAGAAAGAAGTCGCTTGTCCGGGCCGCAGAGCGACGCCGAGACTGATTCCAGAACCAGGACACCATCCATCCCCTCCGCATCCTGCCCGGTCCCACCACCCAGTCCGTGGCCCGCGCCTCACCTGACCCTCCGCGCCCGCGCCCACACGCGCTGCCCGCCCTCCCTCCCGGCAGCTCCAACTGTCAGACCCTCCTCCCTCGGCCCGGCTGCCCTCCCCGGAAGTACCGCCCTCGCCACCGGAAGCCGGACCCACCAACCCGCGGCCGCTCTGGCCCGCCGGACCGCCACCAGCGAGAGTTTGGTTGCAACTGTCACGTGACCACCCTCTGTCTCCCAGGCGCTTCTCTCCGCCCCGCGCTAGCGAGGAGCGCGGCCAATGAGAAAGGCACATGCCTAGCCCCCGTCGTCCCGCAGTCCTGCCGGAGTGCGCCTGCGCGCGGCGGGGGTGGCCGGGCGGGGCTCCAGCCTGGAAGGTGCCTGCGGGGCTGGGTCCGGGAGTGGGAGACGTGGAGTGCAGGTACTGTGCGATCTGGGGGCGCGGCGCCTCTGCTACCCTTTTCGTGTCGTCCTTCCCTCTGTAATGCATTTCTCCCCTTATGTCATCCAGTGTCCCTTTATGTAGCCATCCTTCCCCTTATTTATGTCGCATCCCGGTTGAATGGTCACCACTCCACTTCTGTCGCCATCACCCTATCTATGTCGCTGTCAACCCCTTAATTCGCTTTCGTTCTAAGCCCCCGTTGCCACCCTACATTGCAGCCTTCCCTCATTACGCCGCCATCGCCTTATGTCGCCTGCGCCCCTCTTTTGTTGCTATTTTTCCTTTATGAAGTCCTCAGTTCTTCTAAGTCGTCATCACACCCCCGTTCACCTGCACACGCTCCTGTCACCAAATCCTTAAATTGCAGTCACGCTTCCCTAATGTCATTTTCACCCTTTATGTCTCCGTTCCTGCCGTGTCACCTTTGCTCCTGACTCTCACCGTCCATGCCTTACATGCTCCTAGTTTTCCCCATAAGGAGCCACTCTGCTTTCCAGTTGTTTTTTTTTCCTTCCATGTCTCCGTCATTTTCCCTTGTCACCTCTCACATACTCACCACTATATGGGCTACTAGAGCCTGTTTCCTGGGGTGTGCCAGATTCCCAGCTCTACCGTGAAACCTCTGGGTAACCTTGACCACCTGATCACACCTTTGCAATCTCAGCTTCCTCAGCTGTAAACCGCACACAAGGACACCTGTGTCAAGGATGATTGTGAGGATTCTGCGAGTTTATTCTTGTGATGTGTGCAGCTTGATGTGGTGATTTGGGCTAATAATGTTATTAACCATGTCACCCTCACCCTCATGCAGTCTGCAGTCACCTTCATCACCTCTTCATTGTCACTTCCCCTCAGCAGCCCTCTTCATTCCCATGGCGCAGGTACACTCCCTGTATCATGATACCCTCTGCCACGGCAACCACCCCACGCCACCCCACGTCACAGTCTCCCATGTTCTCATCTCTGCCACGTCACCCCACCTGAGGGGGTGGCCCATCGGCCATCGCAAACCTTGCTCGGGTAAATACTTAACCCTATCTCTACGTTGATGGATTGAGTGGTTCCCCCACCCCCAAAATGAGAGCATTGAGCTGATGCTATAGCGGGAGTCCAGGAGTAGTGGGGGGGGGGCTAGCTAGCTTAGACCCAGATTCCCTTGACTTCTAGAATCGGGGGTACAGAGAGATGAGGCAGGTCCCAGTACACCTCAGTCAAACCTCAGCAACCCTGAATGCTTGGGTAGAGAGGTAAGTATCTTATTCACTCAGCTTACCTTAGAGAGGCAGTGTGGGACAGTGGTTAGCAATGTGTGCCTGGGAGCTGGAACTCTGGTTCCAATCTTGGTTCTAGCACTTAGTACTTAAATAGTTGCATGGCCTTGAGAGGTGGCTTCACGTTCCTGTGCCTCAGTTGTTGCATCTGCAATATGGGAATAAAAACACAGTTACTCATTCAACAAATATTTACTAAGCATGTTCTACATGCCCAACACTGCTAGGCTTGGGGGACACAGCAGTGAACAAAACAGAGATCCCTGGCTTCATGGAGTTTACATTCTAGCAGGGGTAAGAGACAACAAGCGAACAGGTAAGTAGATTCAATGATGTACCAGAAGAGGGGTGGGAATACATGGTAAAGGTCACAGTTTTAAATAAGGTGGTCAGGGAAGGTTATCTGAGATGGTGCATTTGAACAAAGACCTGAAGGAGGGGAGAGAGTGATGTGGCTCTATGGGGAAGGGCATTCTAGGCAGAGAGAACAGCAAGGAGAGAAATGCAAGGGCCCTGAGGTCGGGGCATACATTGAATATTTCAGGAATAGCGAGTAAGCCAATGAGGGAGGAGAGGGGTGGGGGTGAGGTCAGAGGAGGGAGGGGGCAGATCATCTGAACTCATGGGCCACGGAGAAGACTTGGCCTTTACCCTGAGTGAGGCGGGAGCCACGGGAGGATTTGGAGGAGAAGAGAGACTTAATCTGATGTGATAGGAGACAGCAGCCGCAGCTCCAGAACTTCTGCCAAGAATGGATTGGCAAGAGCCACCTGGTTGGAAGGAGAGCCAGAGTTGTCCTCTTAAAGCTGCACTCACATATCCTTTATATTTGGAGAAAGCTTCCAACGTCCTTCTCAAAGACTGGGAGGGAGAGGAGGAGGAGATGTTGGGAGAGTTTCTGAGAAGCCAATGCCACCTCTGGGTTCAGGTGCTATTGGGGGCAGGGCAGGGGGTGGGGGTGGGTGGTAGTGGGCAGCCACAGATCTACAGATGATAAATAACACGAGAGGCAGCTGTCTACACCCGGGACCCCGAGGCAGCTCGGGATCAGATCCTGGCTCCACCATTCCTAGCTGTGTCTTTTTGTGCCCATGACTTGACTGAGACAGCCCCGCGCTGCCCTCTGGGTCTTTAGTTTTCTTATCTGTTACATGAGGCTAAGAAAAGGACCAGTGCGAGAAATTAAATACGTAAGGTGCTTCCAGCAGCTGTTGGCTCAGTAAACAAGGAGCTCTGCCCTCTTCCGGGGAGGGGGCGGGGTAAGGAAAAGACATTCTGCCTTATTTTATGTTCATGAGTTGGTTCCACATCATAGTGTCCCGGAACAGAACTGAGCTCTGGGTTTGAATTCCACACCGACAAACTAACGCCGTACAACCTGAGCAGAGATTTCCCCGACCCCTCCTGCCTCATCTGAAAAATGGGGCTAACAGTGCTTTGCCCCCAGATGTGCGGGGGTGTGGTCGTATTTTTGAGCTGATACATCAACCAATTTCCATTGTGATGCTGCTCTGCCCCTCCCTTCTTTATTTTTCCCCAAAGCTCATACTCTATGTTTCACTCCTCTATTGTCACCCCCAAGAGAATATCATCTTTACTAGGATTTTTGTTTTTTTCTGTTTTGTGCTGTATTCCCCGTGTCTACACAGGCCTTACCAGCAAGTAGTCACTGAACAAATACTAGTCGAATGAACAGATGAATGAATTGAGCACCCACCATGTACCATCCCTATACTGGGTGGTACTGGGCACACAGCAGTGACTGAAACAGCCATGTGCTGCCCTCATGGTTTTCACAGTCCAGTGGGACAGACAGCCTCATCACCAGGCAGGGCCAGCCCAGGGGGCTGGGATTGGGGAAGCATAGGCAGAAGGGTCAGGGCTAGGATGGAGAAGCTCAGGGACTGTTGGAACCCAAAGCGGGGATTCTGGACCAGCCCAGGAGTCAGGAAGGGCTTCCTGGGGGAGGGGGCACAGGAGCTGATAGGAATGAGCGACATGAAGAGAAGAGAAAGGTGTGCTGGGCAGGGGCAGCAGCTGTGGGCGTGTTTGGTGGTAAAAGTGTGGTTTCAGTTCAAGGAACCGAAAGATATTAAATATGGATGGGATCTAAAGGATGGTGAGAAAGTAAGCCGAAGAGGTTATTAAGGGGAGATCATTCAGAGCTCTAGGAACCACACTGAGGATCTGAGACTCTGTCCTGAAGACACCAGGGGCTGGTGGGGGACATAGAGAGGTTTTTGAGCAGGAGCGGGTTGAGTTTGATTTAGATGGAGGGGGACCTAGAAGGGTTGGGTGGAGGTTGGGAGCCAAGGGAGGTGGCAGGAGTGGGGACCCAGGTGGGAGAAGGCAAGTCGAGGCTGTGGAAGGGAGGAAAAAAAGGGGTGTGTGGGAGAGACCCTTAGGAGGTCAAGTGGACAAGTTGTGGAGGGTCCAGGATGAGGCCCAGGGCTTCGGGGCAATTAGGGAGGGCTTTCTGGAAGAGGTGACACACAGACTGAGACCTGTGGGATGGATAAGACAGCTGTCCTTAAAAAAAAAAAAAAAAAGCTGTCCTTGAAGTGGGGACCAAGGAGAGGAACAGGTTTGGGAGAGATTTTAAGGACAGTTGGGGACATGGTAGATGTGAGGGGCTTGGGAACCCGTGGGGAGAAGCATCTAGAAGGCCATGGGACTTCCAAAGCTGAAGTTCAGGGAAGAGATGAGAGCTGGAGAGAGCTTTGGGCCCTAGAGGACATGGTAAGAAGTTTGCCCTTTGCTCTGAGGGCAGTGGGGAGCCACAGAGGGGTTTTGAGCAGGGATGAAACAGCTTAGTTTTTGAGTTCCAACTCAGAAATATTCACCAATCATGATGTGGTTTTGTTGTTGTTGTTATTTTGTTGTTGTTTTTACCAATTTAATTGTTTTTCAGACCCAGCATCTTCTCTCCCTAGGAAGGGCACCTTCTAGGGGTCCTTTGAAATAAAGGTTCTACTGCTAAAAACCAAACCAACAAAGAAAGTTTACAAAACCAGTGCTCTGTTCTGTCTTCTGTAGACTTGAGCTCAGACAACTGATTGTTCAGTCCAAAAGAGTCTGCACAATCAAGTGAAAATCAGCTCCTTTTAAACACATTTCTGTTTTGAACCATATGAAAGGTCCCTAGGTTCGTAAATGTTTCCTGTGGTGTAGTCTGTGTGGTATTTCCACAGCTCTCTCAGATGGCTTGAATCAACCTTAAATTGACCTTGAACTTTACTCTCAGGCCGAAAGGCCATAATATGCACCTACCCATCTGCTCTGGGCTTAGAGCACATGCCGGTTATCATTGTGTATAAAACAAATGTCACTAGGTCTAGAAAGACCTCTATGAAAGTCTCTTCTCCAAGATTCCCATTCTACTGTTCCATTTCTTCTGTTTTCAACAAATATTTATGGAGTGGTTATGATGTGCTGGGTACCAGGGAGTAGAGAAAGAAACCAAACACAGACTTAGCTTTTTAAGGGACACATTAAGTAAGGGACACATAGATCTCACCAGCAAGCTTGTTTTGGGGGTTTGCTAGTCTGCCTGTCTGCCATGGATGGCTTCATTGACTCTTCCTAGCAAATATAAGGTTGACATGTTCGTCCCCTCCATTGGTCTGAGGATGAAGGTAAGGCTCAGAGAAGGGAGGCTGTCTAACACACGGCTGAGATAAGAACCCAGGGGTGGTGGGACTCTGAGATCCACCCCCTTAAACCATTCAGAGATCCCCCAACCTCCACCCCCGCCCCCGCAAGCTGAGTATGAGATGATCCCCATTCTATAGATAGGCCAGCAGGGCTGAGAGAAAGCCCCATGCCTGAGGTCACTCAGTAAGAGTGACAGGTGGGATTTGAATCCTGGGTTCTGCAATCTAAAGCCCGGCTATGAAGGAAGGATCAAATCTCCCGCCCCCACCCAAGGGTGGGGTGTTCAGGAAACTGTGACCCAGCACGTGTCTCAGAAACCCAGTGGGTTTTGCTTCCTCCTTTTTTGTGGGCTGTGGTATCACACCCCAAGGCAGGCAGGGCATAAGCCAAGGGGCCGGGGATATCCTCCAGGCTGGGAGGGGCACACTTGCTGGCAGAGATGCATCCCATGACTAAAGAAGCAGAGCATAAGGACCAGCCTGGGCATTGCCCTGGAGCCCCATGGGGGTTCTAGGTTACTGGGAACGCAGGAGCTGAGCTGAGGGAAATGCCAACACCTGTTAGCCTGGCTCTGTCAGTCCAGCTGCCCGTGCCCACCTTCGATTTCACCCTGCCCTGTGCCCCCCAGGGACCTGGGGACGGGGATGCTGGATACTTCTCCAACTGAGGCCATAGTCTTTTTCTGGAGACTGATGTGGAGGAAGGGGCACCCTAGCTAGGAGCCGGAGCCTCATAATTCCATTTCCAAAGTCCTATGTACACACACACACACACACACACACACACACACACACACACACACACACACACCCCTCACGCAGCCAGAGGGAGTCTGCAAATACTGTATTAGTTCCCTGCCAAAGTCCTATGTACACACACACACACACACACACACACACACACCCCTCACGCAGCCAGAGGGAGTCTGCAAATACTGTATTAGTTCCCTGCCAAAGTCCTATGTACACACACACACACACACACACACACACACACACACACACACACACACACACACACACCCCTCACGCAGCCAGAGGGAGTCTGCAAATACTGTATTAGTTCCCTGCGGCTGCTATAACAAATCACCACAAACAGGGTGGCTTAAAACAACTGAAAATTATTCTCCCCGTTCTGGAGGCCAGATGTCCAAAATCAAGGTGTTCGCAGGGCCATGCCCCCTCCTGAGGCTCTGGGGGATCCCTGCCTCTCCCAGATTCTGGTGGCTCTGCCTCCCTGGTCACGTGGTCTTCTCTGTATCTTCTCTTCTGTCTCTTAGAGACACTTGTCATTGGATTTCGTGCCCACCCAGATAATCCAAGATGATACCATCTCAAAACCCTTAATTTAATTACATCTACAAAGACCCTTTTTCCAATTAAGGTCACATTCACAAGTTCTGGAGATTATGGCCATGTTGGACGTATCTTTTTGGAGGCCACCATTCAACTGACTGCAACACCCAAGGCAGGAAGATCATGTCTCTCCTCTGCTCAGAACATGCCCATGGCCCTGTCCTCCTCACCACAGTCCAGGCAGCCCTGCACAATTTGGTCCTGTCACCTCTCTAACTCATCTTTCCCACTGCCTACCCCACTACAAACACATTGGCCTCCTGGCTCTTCCCTACCCAAATCAGGCACATTCCAGCCTCAGGGCCTTTGCACTGCCTTTGCACTGGCTGTTCCGTCTACTAGAAACACTCCCTGAGAAGTCCATGTAGCTCCCTCCCTCCTCTCCTTGAAGTTTTTTTCTCAGGTATCCAGGGAGGCTCTCCCAGACCTCCTTAATTATTTTTTATTAAAGATTGTTTTTAATTTACTCATTTGAGAAAGAGCACAAGCGGGGGTGGGGGGAGCAGAGGGAGAGGGAGAAGTAGTCTCCCTGCTGAGCAGGGAGCCTGACATGGGCCTCGATCCCAGGACCCCAGGATCATGACTTGAGCCAAAGGCAGACTCTTAACCAACTGAGCCACCCAGGCGCCCCTAGACCTCCTTATTTAAAATTGCAAACAATCCCAACCCCACCCCTACCCCTGCCCTGCTTCTCTATGGCATTTATTACCCTCTAACATATAATTACTTACTATCTCGTCTTTTGTCTTCCCTGGTGTCTGTTTTGTTCACAGCGGTATTTCCAGTGCCTAAAACAATACCTGGTACACAGATACTAAGTATGTGTAAAATTAACAGCCTTATAAAAAGTAGGTACTATTGTCACCATGCCCATCTTACAGATGGGAAAACTAAGGCACAGAGTCGTCGTCATTTCTCAAGGTCAAACGGTCATATAAGGGCTGAGGCTCATATTCAAATCAGGCATCTGGCTCTGGAATCCCAGGTATTGACTGCCTTGCAATCTAGTCCAGTCTAAACCACTTCTCCAGCACTAGTTTTTTTTGTTTTGTTTTGTTTTAAGATTTTATTTATTTATTTGATAGAGACACAGCGAGAGAGGGAACACAAGCAGGGGGAGTTGGAGAGGGAGAAGCAGGCTTCCCACAGAGCAGGGAGCCGGATGCCGGGCTCGATCCCAGGACTCTGGGATCATGACCTGAGCCGAAGGCAGATGCTTACCTGACTGAGCCACCCAGGCACCCCACTAGTTTTCTTTTTAAACTCCTTAGGGGCATTTTGATAAAAAAAAAAACAAGTTTAAATTAAACCTGTTAAGTCGCCATACAAGTTGGAAGCCTAAAGGTCACTAACAATTTGAATGAACTCCCTCTACCTTCTTCCTATTTGTGGTGTATTCGTGGGCATCTGTGCCCTACCTCTCCCTCAGTCTTGTTTTTGCTCATTTTATCTTCCCTAATTTTACATCACCTGCAGTTCCAACCCCAGATTTTTGTTGGTACTCTCTAGTGGGGCTCGGACCCACGACCTGGGAGACCAAGAGTCGCTGGCTCTACCGACTGATCCAGCCAGGCCCCTCTCAGCCCCATATTTTTTTTTTAAATATTTATTTATTCATGAGAGACAGGGAGAAAGAGAGAGAGAAGCAGGCTCCCAAGGAGCAGGGAGCCCGATGCAGGACTCGATCCCAGGATCCTGGGATCATGACCTGAGCCGAAGGCAGACGCTTAACCGTCTGAGCCACCCAGGCGCCCCAGCCCCATATTCTTAAATAAAACATTTCTCACCAAGGCGTTCGCCGGTCAATGGAAGGCAAATGTTTCCTGCCCCATGCCTCCCCTCCCCCACCTGGCAACCCTGCGGTCAGCCACCTCTAAAACTGTTATCATCTGCTTTTCCTGATGACCTCTGGAATTCCAAATAACCTTGATCTGTTAACATTTCTTGCTGGCTCCATTTGGCCCATCCCCATTTGTCCCTCTACAGTAAGAGGAGGGGATCTAACTGCTCTGCCCTTGCCAATCTGGGATCGGACCTTGTGGGGGAAGGGGTTTCCAAATTATCCTTTCAGATCTAGGCTGGATCTTCCGGTGAGGGGAGAACCTAGCTCCCTTTTGGAATTTTCTTTTTTCTCCCTTTTTAAAAAAATCACCATGCGCATGCCCGTGGGACGCGGCAACACCTGTGTTGGCTTAATAATTATTCCTTAACCTGCAGAGATGGTTTTTTTCCTCTACTTTTCTGTAAGTCGCTTATATCGCACAATTTTTTTAAAAAATAGGCGTGCAATAAAAAGCAATCCTCACCCACCCCAAATCCCACTCTCGAGGCAACCACTTCTGACGCTGTCGCTTCTCTCCGTGATAAGCCTTTTCTGCAGTTAACAGTTGACTTCCTGCGTGGACGGAGGGGAGAGCGTGCTGCCCCTAATTTTGACTGGGAGAGGTGGGCGGGGAAGGGTTCTTCAATTCGTTTCTCCAGCGGTGGTCTTAAATCCTACTTGGGAGATACGAGATGGGAAATGGGAAATCTTGTTTATCCTTCCAGCCAGAGCCTGGACTTGAGAAACCAAATTTTTTAAAATCCCTATCAAAATATCAGTTGGCTTTTTTTAGGAAATCAAATACTGTTAACCAAACAGACTCCAGCAGAAAAGCCACCGTCTCTTTCCGCCACCCCGCTCTAACCCCCCCCCAACCCCGTAGCTTGGGTTGTCTTCGGCTGATTTCATTCGCTACACCTAGAAATCATATCATTCAACCTTGATCTCTCCGTTTTATTTTATAAGGATTTTAAAAAATTTTTTGAGTAGAGTTGACATATACGTTTTTTAACAATTAATTTTGTTTATTTATTTTTGACTAGGTAATACATGCCCATGGTACAAAAATTCTCAAGGTTTGTAGACAAGAAAGATGTGGGGTTCCTTTTTCTCTTTACCCGCGGCCTCCCTACCCCACACTGGGGCTCCGGGGGGTTGGGGGGGTGGCAAAGCCCATCCCCCAGCCATGTACTCTACCCACCCCCGCCAGGTTGGCGGGACCGTATCTGGGGGACCCCGGCCCCCCTTCTCCCTGCGGTGATTCCGCGCGGCCTGCGCACTGCGCAGACTCCCCGCTGCAGTGGGCGGAGCCCCGTCTGGGCCCGCCCCCTCCTCCCTCCCGCCCTTGCTCAGCCTGTTGGGGCAGTAGCTGGGGCCCCGCGGAGGTAGCAGCTGCCGCCTGCGGAGTAAAGCCGAGTCCCCTTCGGGGTAAGGTGGAGGAGGATGGCTAGGGGGATGGGCTGGGGACTGGCGGTGAGGCCCCGATAGTCCCGGGCTCCCAGCTTGAGCTGTCCGGTGGGTACCTGAGGGTGATGGCAGAAGAGCCACCTGGAAAATGCTCCCTGGGTGGTCTCCGGCTTGCGAAAAGCCAGGCAAAAATTGGGGGCTCCGCTGACCCCATCCAGAGTTGTCTTTTGGGGAATGTCTAAATTAGAGCTCGGAGAAGGGAAGACGCTAATGGGGAGCAGCGTGAGCATTAATGAGCAGTGTGGGCGCTCGGGGGAGGGGGGGGCAGGGTGGGCAGCATAGACTGATGGGAAGAAAGCTAGACGTTAGACCTTAAGGGATTTCGAAATCCCTGCTGACCAGCGGTCAGCTTCCTCCTTTTGGGGTGACGGGCCCCATGCCAGTGGCCCCCGTGATCGGGGACAAGGAGACCCAATGGATCCCGTGAGCCCAAGACTAATCTGCTTTCCGTGATGTTCCCCTAAGTCCCAGAGCACCCCCACAGTGCCAGCTTTTGTTCCCCACAGTTTGGAGACCCTGACACACCCACTTTCCTGCCTGGGCTCAACATATCCCCTGGCTGCCTGGCAAGATGAAGCCTAAACTGATGTACCAGGAGGTAGGTGGATCTGGGGCCCAGTGGGATGGGGCTGGGCGCAGTGGATGCCCCCGCCAAGCTGCCCTTTCACCCCCTCTACCATCCCCATCCCCCAGCTGAAGGTGCCTGCAGAGGAGCCTGCCAGTGAGCTGCCCATGAATGAGATCGAGGCTTGGAAGGCTGCAGAGAAGGTAGGAGTCCACAGCCACCCTCAGCCTGTCTCCATCATGGGCTGGGCTGCCCGCCATGGGCTGGCTCATCTCCGCCTCCTCCCCCCCCCCCACAGAAAGCCCGCTGGGTCCTGCTGGTCCTCATCCTGGCGGTTGTGGGCTTCGGTGCCCTGATGACTCAGCTGTTTCTATGGGAATACGGCGACTTGCATCTCTTTGGGCCCAACCAGCGCCCAGCCCCCTGCTATGACCCCTGCGAGTAAGTGGAGGAGGAGGAGGGGGTCCTCAGAGGGTGGCGGGAGGAGCCCTGCCAGGCGCGCAAGGGACACTTAACACACTGAGCAGGGCCTGCGCTGAGCCACACCCTCTGCCATCGCCCAAGTGCATCGCCACAGGGTCTTCCCTCCATCCCCAACCCCTTCCCCCAACACTGTTCCCATGACAGCCACAGCATCATTCTTTGTCCAGATCTGTCAACAGATAGTCACACACACACACACAGCATCATCCGTGACATTTGTGGACACACGCACACACACACAGAAATCTACGTACACAGTCTTCCTTCTGCATGTCTAGACAGACAAACGCACAGAGAATCGTGAATACAGGCACACACAGATACATCATCTTCCATCCTCTGTGGGCAGACAGGTGAGCACTCACATTCCAGCCAGTTGTCTGTGGCCCCCTGTGGCTGATACCACCCCCCTTACCCCTCCCAGAGCAGTGCTGGTGGAGAGCATTCCCGAGGGTCTGGACTTCCCCAATGCCTCCACGAGCAACCCCTCCACCAGCCAGGCCTGGCTGGGCCTGCTCGCCGGTGCCCACAGCACTCTGGACATCGCCTCCTTCTACTGGACCCTCACCAACAATGACACCCACACTCAGGAGCCCTCTGCCCAGCAGGTACCTGGCAACCTGGGCCCTGGCTGACAGCAGGAGGGGTGGGGGTACCTGGGGGTGGGGGTAGGGTGGTGAAGGGGGCTCCCCTGCAGCCCGGGAGATGGGTGGGCACATGTCACACAGCGGGTGAGACACAGGTGATTGAAAGCAACTGTCTTCACATGGCCCTCTGGACTGGGGGCGTTTGTCACGGTCATCTGGAGGCCTCTGAATGTCAGGGTGTGGGTTTGCTTACGAGGCATTAGGCTGACAGATGTGCTCACCCACAAACTGCCCCAAAACCCTGTCACCCAAAGAAATGGAAGGAGCAGGGTGAGTAACAGCCCAGCCTCAAGCCAGCCTGCCGTTGCTCAGCTGTGTGACTTTGAGCAGGTCACCTTACCCCCTCAGCCCTCAGTTTCCTGATCTGTGGAATGGGGCCAATATATAGCAGTTGCCCTTCTGAGAAGAAAACAGGCCCATCCGTGCAGATGTCAGGTCAGCATCTGACATGGTCAGCCTTGTCAAAGCGTTCGCCTTATATCCTTGTTACGGTGTGCAGGCACGCTTTTTAAAAAACAGAAAACTTCAAGATGCGGAAAAAGGAACAGCCTGGGCGGATAGCCCCTTCCTTGCAAAACACACTGAATTTGTCCCTTCTTTTTTCCTCCCCCCTGCTGCCTCTTTTTGTCAGAAGTGGGCTTAACATTTAGTAAAATTGTGGGGCTCCTTGAGCACCGCCTGAAAAAAAAAATAATTACAGAAGTTAAAAATGATAGGAGCGCCCACTCCCTGCTGGCTCCCACTGGAGTGGCTCAAAGCACAAAGCACAGCCATAGGAGGCAGGTGATGTGGGTTCAAATCCCATGTCACCCCTGAGTTCTCCAGTGCCCAGTTTTCTCCTCCGCACCTCGGGGATTATACTCAGCCCTGCCTCGTCCGTGAGAGTGGTGAGAAATCGGTGAGTTCAGATGTGAAGGGGCTTAGCGGGCCCGGCTCACAGTAAGAGACAGGGAATCCTTGGCCGTTATTGGCCTCATCAAGCCTCGGCCGTACCTTCCCGGACCCCTGGCCTGTGCCATGGCCCCCAGCATCCTGCAAGGTGCTTGGAGGCCCCTGCAGTGCCAGGCATTGATGCTTCCAAGGCAGGATCTTGGGAAGGTTCCTGGCAGGACAGGAGTGGCAGGGAGGCCCTGGCGGGGCCCAAAGCCCCAGTAATTAAAACAGATGAAAGGTTTTAATAGCCTATAAAGTCATCCCTTGGTGTGCAGGCGAATGGAAAGCCTGTTTACTTCTGATCGTAAATTGAGATCCAATAGGAAAACAGCCTTTTTTTTTGGTGGGGGGACTGCCTGGGGTTGGAGAGCTGGCCGGCCCAGCCCCTCAGAGGCTGTCCCCTCTCTGCAGGGTGAGGAGGTCCTCCGGCAGCTGCAGACCCTGGCACCTCAAGGTGTGAAGGTCCGCATTACTGTGAGCAAGCCCAATGGGCCCCAGCCACAGGCCGACCTGCAGGCACTGCTGCAAAGTGGTGAGCTAGGGGGGCGGCCGGGGATGGGCTAGGCCCAGGGCTGCCCGCACCAGCTCCTGACGAGCTGTTTGTTACAGGTGCCCAGGTGCGCATGGTGGATATGCAGAAGCTGACCCATGGCGTCCTGCACACCAAGTTCTGGGTGGTGGACCAGACCCACTTCTATATCGGCAGTGCCAACATGGACTGGCGCTCCCTGACCCAGGTCTGCCTGCACCCTGCCCACCCGCCCTCCCCGGCGGCTCCCTAACCCCCGGGACCCCCAGCCTCCAACCACACCCCTCTTCAGTCCCAGAGTCTTAGTCTCTGCAGTGGCTTCATTCCTACCTCCAGCATGGGCTGGGCTGCCCACCATGGGCTGGCTCATTGCTGCCTCCTTCCCCCCCCCCCCACCCACAGAAAGCCCGTTGGGTCCTGCTGGTCCTCATCCTGGCGGCTGTGGGCTTCGGTGCCCCGATGACTCAGCTGTTTCTATGGGAATACGGCGACTTGCATCTCTTTGGGGTGCATCCCCCAAATCCAGCCCTCACTGCCTCCCCCCTGCTCATGGAAGCCCGGGGTTTGCTCTGATCCCTGATGACAGCCACCAGCCCCTCTGCAGGGCATTCAAGGCCCTGTCCACCGGTTGGCCCTTCATTATTCAGTTCCTTGAGTGCCTGCTCTCAGCCCAGGCCTGTCCTGGGTCCTGCTGGGAACGTGGTGGTAAGCGATGGATCCCTGGGAACCACCAGTCCGGTGCAGTGACAGGCTGGTCACCGGGCAGTGGCAGCCCAGAGGATCAGGATGGGGGACCCAGGCCAGAGTTTCAGGGAAGGTCTTCCAAAGGAGGTGACAATTCACATGACACCTGAAGGATCCGCCAGGATTAGCACAAGACAGGAAAGAAGGAACAGCTTAGGCAGTGATCATTTATTGACTCAACAAATATTTCCCAAGCCCCTAATCTTACCAACTCTTGTGAGGAGATGCTGAAGACACAGCCATGGCTGAGACATCCCCGGTGCCTGTCTTCACGGTCCAGTGTCACCAGAGAGAAAAATGAGGGAAGGCCAAGGGACCGTGAAAGCCCAGAGGAATGCCTGACACAGTCGGGGCTGTCAAGAGAGGCTTCCTGGAGGAGGAGGCTGTCAGCCGAGACCTAGGAATGAGTAGGAGCTTGTTCTGTGGAGGGTAGAAGCAATAGCTTCTGCAAAGGTTCAGGAAACCTGGCTCTTCGGAAAAACCAAATGACTTTTACCAAAACTTGGCCAGGTTTTAGCCTCGAGTCAAGTTCACACCCATCCCAGGACTTTAGTTCCGGTGGTAGTGGCAGGGCGCAGGGGGATGGGAGACTGAGGGGCCAGGGACAGGAAGCGGGGAGGGGGGCCGTGGGTGTTCATGTCACCCATGGGCACCAGGCCACCACCCCAAGGCTCAGCACCGCCCTCCCACAGGTCAAGGAGCTGGGGGTGGTCATGTACAACTGCAGCTGCCTAGCTCGCGACCTGACCAAGATCTTCGAGGCCTACTGGTACCTGGGCCAGGCGGGCAGCTCCATCCCAGCCACCTGGCCCCGGCCCTATGATACCCGCTACAATCAAGAGACACCCATGGAGATCTGTCTCAATGGAACCCCTGCTCTAGCCTACCTGGCGGTGAGTCTTAGGGAGGAGGGGCCGGGTCACTCACAGTCTCTGTCCAGCCCTGCCTGGTGATGGGGTGGGGGGAGGGTCCCGACCACTCACCCCCACTCACTCTGCTTGGTCTGGGGCTGGGGCTATGTCCCAACCTCCCCAGGCCTGGGTTTCCTCTCCACAGTGGCGATAATGATGAGCAACCTTTACGGCTAATGGGGAAGTCAGGCCAGGGTTTATGCACGCTGAGCCCCTAGTGAAGCCCTGCACTGTCTGGTATAGCTGCATTTGGCTCTTTTCATTTTAAGTCAGTTAAAATTAAATATCACTAAAAGTTCAGGTCCTGAATTGCACTGGCCCACATTGCAGGTGCTTGGTAGGCCCAGGGAGCAAACGGCTGCTGTGTTGTGCAGTTATAGAACGTTTCTATCACCGTGGAAAGTTCTCTTGCCCTGTAGACAAGGCGCTGCTGTTTGCAGCTCTTGATATTGCCCCTGTTTGGGATGGCCAATCTGGGTTCCCTTCTGTCCCCCCCAAGCGAGTCACCTGGCCAAGCCCAGAGTCACTGTGGAGGGCCCCAGAAAGGCATGGATGCAGGGACGCATGACTCATTGGGGTGTTTTGCTTCAGTGGTTTTGCACAGAACATTAAGGGTTCCCCTATGGTCACTTCCCCTTCAGAGCTTGAGTTTGCTCATCTGTCACGGGGATGGAGGGTAAAGGGCTTGGTGTCGAAGGAGTGCCATTCGGGTGGGCTGTGAGGAAGTCGGGGACACAGGTAATCACGAGAGAGGTGCTTAAACCTGAGCGTGCATCAGGAGCACGGGGAGGGCTGGTTAAAACCCAGATCCCTGAGCCCTACCCCGGCCCCCTGGTTCAGTAGGCCCTATGCAATGAAGCCCAAGAATTTGTAAATCTAACAAGCTCCAGGTGACGCTGCCACTGCTGGTCCAAGACCCTTACATCCAGAACCGCTGTGTTAGAGCGTACATTCTGGAACCAAACAGCCTGGATACAAATCCTGGCTCCATTTGTCAGCTGTGTGACCTTAGGCAAGTCACTCACCCTCTCTGAGCCTCAGCTTCGTCGCCCATAAAATGGACATGGCAATCATCCTCCCCCTCCTGGAGGCTATAGGATTCAGCACGACCCGCAGGACCTGACTTGAGACAGACTCTCCATACGTGGGGTCCGTGGTGATGGCACCCTTGGCAGGGCACATGTCTTGACTGTCCCCTCACCCCCCAGAGTGCACCCCCACCACTGTGTCCCAGTGGCCGCACCCCGGATCTGAAGGCCCTGCTCAACGTGGTGGATAATGCCCGGAGTTTCATCTACGTCGCGGTCATGAACTACCTGCCCACCATGGAGTTCTCCCACCCGCGCAGGTATGGCTGCCTCACGGACAGGGCTCGGGGCAGGGACCCACCATGAGTGGGAGGGGGAGTGACGAGGCCAGAAAATAGGCAAGGGGACAAGGCAAAGGGACAGATGGCGGGAAGCCACAGGGAGAGGTAGAAGAGACGGAGAGGGGGTCTAAACACTCAAGACAGAGGAAGTAGGGACAGAGAAAAGGATGGGAATCCTGGGGGTGGGAGCGGGGCAGGGGACTGGAGGCCGGAGGCCTGGGGTGTGGGGTTTCCCGAGTCAGGGAGCAGGGTGTATGGGCTGGAGACAGGATGAAGGGCTTGGGGGCAGGAATGGAAGCCAGAGATAGGGCGGTCTTGGGGTTTAAGGGTGCCTCGAAGCTCAGGGTCAGGCCATAGGTAAAGCTGCCCTCCGAATCCGGCACCCCCGTCCCCGAACCCCAAGGTTCTGGCCTGCCATTGACGATGGGCTGCGGCGGGCTGCCTATGAGCGGGGCGTCAAGGTGCGCCTGCTGATCAGCTGCTGGGGACACTCTGAGCCGTCCATGCGGGCCTTCCTGCTCTCCCTGGCTGCCCTGCATGACAACCACACCCACTCCGATATCCAGGTGGTAAGCACCCACCCCAGACCCGCCCCTCAGCCCCAGTGCAGGGCGATGCCCCAGGCACAGTCCTCATGGAGCTCACCTGTCACCTGACAGGGCTGACTCCGAGGGACAGGGCCCTGCCATGATGGGGAGACCCTGAGGCGGGCCGGGATGGCGGGGCACGGGCGGAGAGGGCAGGGCCCAGATAGAGGCGGCATCATGGCCAGGATAGGGGGTCCCAGAGGAAGCCTCTGCCCCACCTGCGGGGGGATGGGGGGGGCGGTGGTCAAGGAGGACTTTCTGGAAAAGGAGACATCTGAGACGAGACCAATGGGACGAGTAGGAACCATATGAGAAAGAATGACAAGTGAGGCGACGGGGTCTCCCCTTTCAGCCGGTGTTACTGGTACCCCCTCCACTGGGCCCCGCTCTGGCTCCAGTGGGTCCGGAGGAAGCAGCTGAGTCCCCGGTCCCGCAGACCTGGTTCCCCTCCCCCGCAGACCTGGTTCCCCTCCCCAGCCCGGACCCCGGGGCTTCCCCACCCCCACCCTGCAGCTCACGCCCCTTCCCGTTCTCCCCTCCCCCGCAGAAACTCTTTGTGGTCCCCGCGGATGAGAGCCAGGCCCGGATCCCATACGCCCGTGTCAACCACAATAAGTACATGGTGACCGAACGGGCCACCTACATTGGTGAGTGTCCCGAGCGCCACCAGGGGGACAGGAGGAGAAGACAAGCACAGCTCTGGGCTCTGACTCTCTGACCTCCCCCCCCAACCCCCCCCCAGGAACCTCCAACTGGTCTGGCAGCTACTTCACGGAGACAGCCGGCACCTCGCTGCTGGTGACGCAGAATGGGCGGGGTGGCCTGAGGAGCCAGCTGGAGGCCGTTTTCCTGAGGGACTGGGACTCCCCTTACAGCCACGACCTTGACACCTCAGCCGACAGCGTGGGCAATGCCTGTCGCCTGCTGTGAGGCTCTGGTCCGGCAGCCAGGCCGAGGCCTGCGAGGCCCCCCGGGGACCCAGATATCCTGGGTCCCGGCCCCTGTCCCCCATGCCCCCCGCTTCTGTGTGCCCCATCGTGGCTCACTGGCTCGCCCCTGCTCTACCCACCTCTGTCTCCGTCCCTGCCGGCCTGATGCTGTGGCCCCGGGACCCAGCCCAGCTTGGGGGAGGGATCAGCCCCCGAAGAAACGGGGGTGCATGCTGGGCCCGGCCCCCTGGCCCACCCCCCTTTCCAGGGCAAAGAGGACTCCAGGTTATAATAAGAAGTAAATCACTTGTCTGTACAACTTGGGCCTGACTGAGTGATATGAAGTGGGGCATCAGGGTAGGGCACAGCTGACGTGCTCCTCTTGGTGACACAGTGTTTGCAGAGCCCTCGGCGTGTTGACCAGTGTGGTTTGGGCTGTCCTGAGCCCACAGCCTGTGCTATGCCCTTAGCATGGATTTGGCATGTGCTGAGCACAAAGCATGTGGCTGGCATGTGCTGAGCCCCAAGGGTGCAGTGCACATGAGCCAGGATGTGCTGAGCGTGTAGCGCGTGACCATGTGGGCTGGCGTGAGCTGAGCCTTACATAGCCAGCATAGGGTAGTGTGTGCTATACATCTAGCATGTTCCCAGATGGGCACACTTTGAACCATCACCGGCTCCCAGGGGTAGCCTCGCATGTTCCAAACACCCGAGTGTGCACCAAGCATGAATTTATGCCTGCCAAGGGAATTCGCACTTAACCATGACCCAAGCGTGGGTGAGGAGAGCATGCCAAGCCCATACACGCGGCAAGGGCAGGTCTACAGATGAGACCTTGGCATTTGGCAAGCTCGCATTGGCACCTGCTGAACACACGGAATGTTCTGAGGGCGGATTCTCTCGTGCCAAGCACTTAGCATATTTAGGGGATGGGTCAGCCTGTCCCTCGCAGGGACCAGCTGAGCACAGCAGCATTGGAGAGCAGGGCCCCGGGTGCCAAACTGAACCCCACCCCAGCTCCAGTCCAGGCCTCAAGCAGAGCTGCTCAACAGTTCTTTATTGAAATAGGCAGAGGCAGCAGGGCCGAGGGCATGCTCAGGGCCAGTGGGGGCAGCCCCCTTCCTGTGTCCCTTTGGCCACCCCCCCCCCAGGGAGGGGGCCCACAGGCCAGACCCCAAGGCCCTCCTGCATTCGGGGGGTTGTGTGCTGGCATGCACCATGGGAAAGGGTAATGGGAAATTTCTGAATAACTGTCTTTCTGTAAGAATAATACGTGGGTTCAGGAAATGGCTTCTGAGGAAGGGATACCAGCCCAGCTAGCGCAGCCCCTAGTGATGGGCAGGGGTGGGGTCACCATCAGCGGTGCCCACCGACGTGCTGCAGAAAGCTGGTGGCCCGGGGCAGACCGTGCGGGTGAGCGTGCCGGGGTGGGAGCCCCTGAGCCCGTGGCCCCCTGACACCCTCCAGGGTCCAGGCTGGCTCACTCAGCCATTCCCCAGGGCAGCTGCTGGGGTCGAAGAGCTCAGAGCCCGGCCTCTGTTGGGGAGGAGAAGAAAGGACCATCAGCCAAGGAGCGCCCGGCCAGCCCCTCCTGGACTCTCTCCAGTCCCAACTGAACCCTTGTGACTTCCCAAGGGTGATTTTATAGGTCCCGAACTCTCATCGCAACTTGGGGGCTCAAACAGTGTGTGCGGAGACTTCAATGTGCTCTGAGGGACTATCAGTGTCTCTGAAGCTTTGTCACTTCTTCCTGAGGATGGGTGAGCACCTGCTAAGGCCTTGTTGTGAGTGTTGGGCCTTTATCACTTCCTATAGGTGGATTAAGGCGTTCTGAGTTTCTGTACAGCCTGAAGGTGGATTAGTATGTGCTGAGCCTCATCACATCATAAGAGTAGGTTAGTGTGTGCTGAGCCTTATATCCTGAATATGGGTGTGTGCTGAGCCTTACATCCGGAAGTGATCAGTGTGTGCTGAGCCTTATCACCTTGTAAGGGTGGGTTAGTGTGTGCTGAATGTTACATCCTGAATACAGGTTAGCGTACGCTGAGCGGTATCAAATCCTAATCATATCCTGAATGTGGGTTAGTGTTTGCTGAACCTTGTCACATCCTGAGAGTGGACTAGTATGTGTTGAACCCTGAGCCAGCTGCAGGCAATGCAGATGTGGGGTTGGGGGGGAGGGAGGGCCAGGCCTGGTTCACTGTACCCCCCCCCATCCTGGAGCTCGGGGAGGCCCTGATCCCAGAACCACCCGCATCCCAGCCAACCCACCGGGCTCACGTCAGCATCCATGGTCATGTCCTTGATGTCTGGTCCATCCCCATCCCGCTGCGGGAGGGTGGGTGGCTCTGTGGAGGCCCCGCGGCGCTCTCCTTCTGCCCAGCCGCTGCCCCGGCACGGTCCATCATCCTCAGGGGAGGCCTGGCTCAGCCGGATGAGGTTGCTGAAGTTGGAGTCAGACTTGGAGCCTGCGGGTGGCTTGCGGGCCTTGTGGCGGCCTGCCAGGCGGCTGCCATAGAAAGCCAGGATGGGCTCGGGGCCTGAGTCGGGCATGCGGTGGCCCGCGGCGGCGGCTTTGAGGGGGGCCAGCATGTCAGGCACCACGTCGGCTCGGCTCTCACCCCACAGCCCCCGCCCCACCTCCTGCAGACTCAGGTCGTCCAGCTGATCAATGGCCCTTTGCATGCCCGGCGCCTTCTCCTCGCAGAAGAAGGGCCCGCTGCCCACCACACTGCCCATGCCCACAGCCTCCTCCTCCTCAGCCAGACGGTAGTAGGGGGGCCCGTCTTCCGCCGCAGCTGCCACCGGCGTGGGCAGCTTGCCCTCCACCTGCAGCGAGAGGCGGCAGCCACGAAGCGAGAGCTGGTAATAGCGGGTAGTCTCGTGGGCGCTGCGCAGCTGCTGCATGGACACGAAGGGGTGGCACAGGGCGGCGCTGGGGCTGATGCGCTCATGCGACTCCCACGTCAGCATGCGCTTGATCAGCTCGACCATGCTCTTGAGGTCGGCGTGCTCCGCCAGCGCCTCGCGGTCCACGACGGGCAGCCGACTGGCCGCCCCGCCACCGTTCACCGTCTCAATCTGGTCCAGTGACTTGAGCATGTACTTGCGGCGCTCCAGGGGGCGCACCTGGTGGGACACGGTGGGGGCACGGGGTTGACATCGAATCCGGGCCTTGGGCCTCAGGTGCTCCTGCAGTGGGGCCCACATATGACCTACTCCCTCCGCCCCCAGTTTCCAGTCTGCCCTCCGGTCTGGTCCAGGGCTCTCTGGTTGCCATGAAGTCCACACACCTGAACCTAGACTTCCAGTTCTGCCCATGATCTGACTTGGAGCTCTCTTGCTGTGGGGAAAGCCCCTCTAGTCCGACCCAGAGCCCTCCTACTGCTGCAGGAAACGTACCAGATTGGGTTCTTTGGTCCTCCTGCCATCTCACCCAGAGTCTCACTGAGCCAAGTTTCACTTCTCCCCCAGACCTCCGGGCCTCCCCGGAGCCATGGCTCCAGCCCCTACCAGCGGCTAGCAGAGGAGCTGCCCTCAACCTCTAGTCCCCCTTGGAGTCAAACCCAGATCCCTCTTGCTCCTGCAGCCTCCACCCCCAAGCCCAGCCCACCAGGCCTCCCAGCTTGCTTGCTCTGCGAGCTTGCCGAGCCCTTGCCATGAAACTCAGAGGAACTACCATGTACTTCCAGTGTCACCTGGGGTCTCACCCACATCTCTCTTGCTGTGACTTGCTGTGATTTGAGCTGACCCTCAAACTTCCGGCCCTCTCTGAGGTCTAGCCCAGATCTTGTCGATGTAGCAGCCCCCACATCGCCTGCCCTCCCCTACCTTGGTCTCAGCCAGGTAGTCGGCCGAGGACTTGAGCTGCCAGGGGTTGCCGGCATCGGGGTGGGGGTTGCGCCTGAAGAAGTGGTGGGCCTTGCGGGCGGCGTGCAGCAGGTGGGGCTTGGGCAAGCCCTGCGTCTCACAGATGTAGCGCACCTGGTCGTACTCATTGTTGCCCGGGTAAAGGGGCCAGCCCAGGTGCAGCTCGGCCATGACGCAGCCCAGTGACCACACGTCCACCTTCTCGCAGAAGGGCAGCCCCAGCAGAATCTCAGGGGCCCGGTAGAAGCGCGACTGAATGTATGGCTCCTTGACATAGCGCACCTCGCTGAAAATGCTGGCTGAGCCAAAGTCAATCACCTGTGGGGAGGGGGGGAGGCAGGTGGGTAGGGCAGGGGACAGGGACAACCAATCTAGGTCTCCCCCGTGGC
The DNA here is from genome assembly GCF_009762305.2 of Zalophus californianus. Classification (NCBI taxonomy): domain Eukaryota; kingdom Metazoa; phylum Chordata; class Mammalia; order Carnivora; family Otariidae; genus Zalophus; species Zalophus californianus. The sequence continues at coordinate 47,286,932 of NC_045611.1, forward strand.
TGTCGCCTGTGTCTCTCTGCACCTGCTATCTGACTGTCGCTGTGTCTGTGAATCTTTATCTCTTGTTTATGTGCCTATCTTCGCCCGTCTTAGTCTCTGGTTTTGTGTGTCTCTGTTTCGTTCCACTAGGACTTATGCCTGTGAGGTTTAGGAGCCCTCTCTTTGTCTTTCATGCCACACCTCGCCCATCAGCAAATGTTGTCGGCTCCACCTTCTGAACAGATCCAGACTCGGCCCCCTCTGCGTCCCAGCCTCGGCTTCCCCCGCGCCGCCCCATCCTCCATCATCTTTCACCGAGGCTGATGGAGGGGCCTCCTCGCTCGTCTCCCTGCTCCCTCCCCTCTGCGCCCCAGTCTCCTCATCATACAGACCCCCTGAGGCATCCTGTGATAAAAGCCAACGTCCTCACTGTGGCCCCCAAGGCTCGAGCAATCTGCCCCATCACCTCTCTGCCTTCAGCGCCTCCTGCTTTCCCTCTCACAGGTGTCCCACTGTCCTTGAGCAAGCCAGATGCATTCCCAGCTCAGGGCCTTTGCAAAGGCCATTCCCTCTGGCTGGCATGCTCTTCCCCCAGGTGTCCACACGGCTCCCTCATCTCAGGTCTCAAATGTCACCTTCTCAGTGGAGGGGACCTCCCCTGGCCATCCTATGAAAAACAGCCTCCCCCTCTTCCTGGCTCCCTGCTTTTCTCCAGAACTCTTAACACCATTTCACATCCTATATATTTTACCTTTTAGTCGAGTTCATTGTCTACCCAGCTAGGATGCCAGTCCCATCAGGGTAGGGATTTTGTCAGTTCGCTGCTCATCCCTAGCCACCTAGAACAGTGCCCAGCACACAGCTAGGGGCTCAGTCAGGAATGAGTGAATGAATGAATGAATGAATGAATGGACTTTTATGTCCCTGCCATTCTGCTTCCTTCTGCCTTTTTTATATGTCTTGTTCTTTCTTTGCCTCTTCACTGCTTGGCTGTTCATTGTATCTCTCAACTCTCTGTGTCTCTCTCCGTCCCCATCCCTGGGTCACCTGCTAGGAAGACACCTCCCTGAAGCCCGTTCTGTTCTGTCTTCATCATCAGGTACCTTGGACACCCCTCACAGCCCCCCACCCCGCAGCTCCCAGGACGGGGCTTGATGAACACCCACTGCTCTAGCGCTGGGGACGGTTGAAAGTCTTTTCTCTCCCAATGCCGCTGGGAGGCACCCTGTGCCACTTTCACTCTGAATCTCCAAGACTCTATCTTGATCCCTGCCTCAGTTTACCCCCTCTGAGTTTCTCTGCTTTTCATTCAGCCATCCCTCACCTTCTATTTGCAGAAGGTGGTACGATGGAAGGGTTATTAACCTGCACTCTGGGTGCGGACGGCTGAGGCCTGAATCTCAGAGCATGAGGGACCCAGGGCACTCAGTGTTCACGGGATCCAGTCATTCATTCATTCCACAGACACAGGAGGGGGGCCAGCGCCGGGTGTTGTGGATCTGTCCTGTCCATCCCCTGCTCTGTTTGTGGGAGTCTCTCCTTCTTTGGGGCTCTGTCCTTCCATCTCTTAGGGCTAAATGATCTGCCTTTTCCTGCCTGCCTACCTCCCTGTGACTCTGACATTCATTTAGCATTGACCCCTCCTCAGCACTGTGCTGGGAGATGCCAAGGACACAGTGGTGACCAAAACTGACCAGGCCTTAACTTCATAGCCCCACCTGCTCCTAGTTCGGACCCTTCACCAGACAGTAACAAGCCCAGAAGTGGACAGAGGGGCCGGGTCTGGGATTGTGGGACAGAAGGAGGAGGGGTCCTGAGTGAAGGGGCCAGGCCTGAGCTGGGGGACATAGGCAGGGGGCCAGGGCAGAGGGGCCAGGTCTGGGATTTGGGGGCAGAGGTAGGGGTCCGGGGTGAAAGGGCCAGGTCTGGGACTGGGGGTCACAGGCGGGGGTCCAGGGCTGGGATAGGGGGCCCAGGGGCTTGTGACATGCATGGGAGGTGCTTCTGTGTGCCCAGCACAGGGTCAGGTCCAGAGTGGGTCTTCAGTAAGTGTTTGTTTTTTGTTTAAAGATTTTATTTATTCATTTGAGAGAGAGAGCACAAGCAGGGGGAGAGGCAGAGGGAGAGGGGGAAGTAGACTCCCCGCTGAGCCAGGAGCCCGACATGGGCCTCGATCCCAGGACCTGGAGATCATGGCCTGAGCCAAAGGCAGACGCTTAACCATCTGAGCCACCCAGGCGCCCCAGTAAATGTTTTTGTTGTTGTTGTTGTTTTGTTTTGTTTTTTAAGATTTTATTTATTTATTTATTTATTTGACAGAGAGAGGGAGACAGCGAGAGAGGGAACACAAGCAGGGGGAATGGGAAAGGGAGAAGCAGGCTTCCCGCTGAGCAGGGAGCCCGATGCGGGGCTCGATCCCAGGACCCTGGGATCATGACCTGAGCTGAAGGCAGTCGCTTAACCAACTGAGCCACTCAGGTGCCCCCCCCCCCCCAGTAAATGTTTGTTAATGAACAAACTGTGATGAAGAATGGCACTTCCATCCTTCCAGTCACTCGGGCCATCAGGCTCTCATCTCCAATCAAGTCCTTTCTGACACCTCACATAAGATCAGTCAGCAAATCCTGTTGTCAGTAGCTCCAAACCTACCTAGCAGGCACCTTGTCCCTTCCTCCCACTACCCCGACTCCACCTTCACACCCAGGCCTCCCACCTGGAGCAGAGCAGACACCCCTCACTGCTATCCTGATCCTGCCCCTGGCAGGCTATTGCCCTCATGCCGCCAGACGGACCCTGGGAACACCTGAGCCAGATCACCGCCCCTCTTTGCTCGGAAGCCTCCTGTGGCCCCATCTTACACAGAATAAAACCGGTCCTCATTGTGGCCCACGAGGCCCTGTGTGTCCCAGCCCTGTCACCTCCCTGATCCCATGTCCCTCCTCTTCTCACTCTGCTTCAGCCACCCTGGCCTCCTGGCTGCTTCGCAAACATATATAATTAGATCATTCCTACCTCAGGGCCTTTGCACTAACAGTTCCTTCTACCCAGATGCTTTTTCCCAGATGTCTACATGGCGACCTCCTTCCTTTGGGACTTTCCTCAAATGTCACCTTCTCAGTGAAGCCTCCCTCACGGACGTGTCTACAATTTCACTCACTACTACCCCCACCGATCCATGCCCCACGTCCTCCTCTGCCCTGCTTTATCTTCTCTCCTTCTCACTCACATACCACATTTGACTCATTTATCTTGGTGACTCTGTTTCTCCCACTAGAATGTCAGCCCCACATAGACAGGACTGGGCCAGAGAAGCTGAACAATGAATTGGAGAAGGAGCGGGGAGGTCTCAGGTCCAGGACAGGGAATGTCAGAATCGGGACAGGGAGGTGGGAGGATTTGAGGGCCAGGAGGTGGGGAGAGGCATCATGGGCAGGGAAGGGGAGACCTCAAGGCTGGGAGGTGGGACAAGGGAGACCTTAGCAACAGGAGAGTGTCCAGGGCTGGGGGAAGCTGGGAGAAGACAAGAACGAGGGATGCTGCCACGCCAGGGCCGCCCAACTCACCTTGACCCTGAAGGGGCAGCGGGTCTGGTCCACCAGCATGATGTTCTCGGGCTTGAGATCAGCATGGATGATCGCCAGCTCCTTGAGCCGGGCCAGGGCTCTGAGCACCTGCAGGGTGACTGTGCGGATGTGGCGGGCAGGGAGGGGTGCGAAGTTGTTCTCCTTCTGGAATTCGAAAAGGTTTTGCTCCAGCAGCTCGAAGACCAGGTAGAACTTGAGGGCGTCATGGAAGAACTCGAGGAAGCGGATGACGTGGGCCTCCTCTGGGTCCAGACCCCTCATGCAGCGCAGTAGCTTCAGCTCATTCTTGATGATGCGGTTGCGGTAGGCATCGTTCTTGAGGATCTTGATGGCCACCATCTCGCCCGTGCTTCGCCGCCAGCCCTTGGCCACCTCCCCGAAGGTGCCCTTGCCCAGCACCTCGATGATGTCATAGCAGTCGGTCTCGGACTGGATGGTGGCCATGGTGCCCCTGCCACTGGCCGCAGCACTGCCGCCACCCCCGCCCCACAGGCTCTGCCTTCGAAGCCTTCCGGCCCACCACCGGCTCCGAGGCCCCCCCAGCAGGGGAAAGAGAACCGCACTCGTGCCTCCCGCTTCGAGGTTCACCCCCACCTCCCTGGCACCCCCCAGCCCCCTGGGCCACACTGCCAGTCTGCCAGGGGCCACACCCCTCCCCTGAAGCCCTCCTGGCTTGGGACAAGGGGCCCCAGGCCCCCCCAAATGGGTTCCAGCGTTGCTGAGTGGCTCTGGTTCTGTTGTCGGAGACCTGAGCCCCAGGCTGGAATGGGGGGTGGGTGGCAGGTTGAGCCCCCTCCCCCACCCCAGTGGCGGAACCCCGGAAGGGCTGGACCCAGGTGAAGGGTCGACTGAGAAGGAAGTCCAATCCTGGACCTCTGGCATGGAGGACTGGAACATTCCTAAGCAGAGGTGAAGAGCTTGGGGGATGCGTGCGTGCGTGCGTGCGTCTGTGTGCGTGTGTGTCCCTGTGTTCAGCAAACACCCGCCCCTGCCTGTGGCTGCCACGGGGGAGGGAGGTGCCGCTGAAGCAGGACCAGGTGGTAAAAGGTCTTGAATGCCAGGCTAAGGAGTTTGGACCCATTTATCTGAGGGCAGTGGGGAGCCACAGAAGGGCTCTGAGCAAGGGAGGACAGGGTCAGATTTAAGTGTCAGAAAGCTACCGTGCGAATAAGAGTGGCAGGGACAAGAGTGGAGGCCCCGAACCTGGAGCGGGGCCCAGGGGAGGGAGGTTGGGGTGCAGGGGAGGAGGCTGGTGTATGAGACAGGAGGCCAGGAGGCCAGGCTGTGGGACGGACAGGTTGTGGGGGGGAAGGAAGGAACCATCCAGAACAAGGCCCAGAGCTCAGGGATGGTCCCTGGGACAAGGACGTGGATAAGGAGCACTTTAGGGGAGAAAATGCTGATGTCAGATTAGGAGATTGAACACTGAAATCTTTATAGACATGTCTTGAGTGCTTTAGAAGCCTTATCCGATCCTTACACATAGGTTTTAATAGCTCCATTTTATGGAAGAGAAAATCAAGACACAAAAATGAAAAGAATGCCTAAGGGCAACCAGCTGGGTGCCAGCGACACGCTTTGACCCCAAGCATTCTGGCTCTAGACCCAAGCTCTGAACCGCTGCCACGTCCAGGGGAGGCACACAGGGGACACTAGATTCCCATGTGGACCACAGGGAGGGTGACCCGGCCTGGGGAGGATGTGGGGAAGGATGAAGGCCTGGGAGGAGTCCTGAGGGCCCAAGGGGCAAGAGGAGAGAGAGCAGGAGTGGGGAAGAGAGAAGAGAGTGTTCAGGAAAGAGGAAGGGACCTCGAGAAGTCAGGACAAGGGAGCCAGGGGAAGCCCTCAGCGTGGCCACAGAGAGATCACTATGGACCCTGACAGGTCAGCCGTGGTGGGAGGGAAACCCTAAATGTTGGGGGGGGGGGCTGGGCAAAGGGTGTGCACCATAGGTATAAATCATTCCTGCCATATTTGGTGGGGACGAAGAGAAACCATGTGCCCCGGAGGTGACCCGAGGGAGGCCAGCTTTAACGGAGAAGGTGCTGGAGTAAGTCAGGCGTGTGTGACAACTCCAGGGCATGGCGGGATGTGAGGACGGTGGATGCGCAGATACGGGGACGTCGGGAGGACACTTGGGACTGGACAGAATGTCTTCTTGTCCCAGCCTGGGGCACTGCGGAGAGACGTGGGGGCGTCGGGAGCTCCTTGGTGGGGGCTTAGATCCTGTGTGGGGTTGGGGCCCTGGGAGCCAAGGCCCAGCCCCTGACAGGAGCTGCGGACCCTGGGACCTAGTCCTAAGAGGCAGCCAGGGATCTGGGGTGGAGGCTCTGAACCCTAGAGCCTGGGGAGCGGACCAGGAGGGGCCTTCCTGGGTGGGGCCGGGGCGGACGGGGCAGTCAAACCCGCCAGACAGGAAAGCGATCCCCAGGATGCGGAGGTGCTCTTGTCGATGAGATGGCCAGCAGAGGGCAGATGGGTAGCAATTGTTCTGCTCTCTCAGGGACCCCCAGGGAGGTCCTAGTGGGAGGGGTTCCCCCAGGACAGGCAGAGAGGCCTCAACACAGGGGTCTCTGCTCAGAGGCCCTGGGGAATCCTGAACGGCAAGGGCAGGCCCCGTCCCACCCGGCCCACGGCGAATCTTCCCGGACTCTCTTCAGACCTGGGGTGGCCTGGTGTCTCCCCTCAACATAGGCTCTCCTCAGGCCAGACTCAAGTAAGTAGTCCCCCTCCTTGGGGACCTCTTTCCCTGCACCCTGTCCACCCTCCCCTGTCCCCCCCGCATTCCCCCCCCCACCCACCCACAAAACCCAACACAAGGCTACCTCTGGATTATTTTATTCACATGGCTTGGCAAGATACAGGCACTCCGGCCAGGGAGCCGGACATGAGGCCTCCCTGGCCCGGTCCCTGTCTGTCACCCACCTCCCGGCCCTCTGAGGGTTAGTGCTAGTTATCTCACACACAAAACAAAGAGGAGGCGGGGATGGGAAGATGGGAGGGGACTCTCCCTCCGCCCCGCAGCTTTAGACAACTGCAGCCTGCGCCCCCTCCATCCTGGCAGGGCCTGGAGCCCCTGTCTCCGAAAACCCCACGCTGGGCAGCCGGACCCGGAATCCACTCTCTTCCTGGTCCCCGCTCCCACTCCGGGCCTTGGGGCTTAGGGACACCCGGGGGAAGCGGAACTTGGGCGACTTCTCCCCACCAGGGGACTTGGAGGCTGCCTCGCCCTCCTGGCCCCGAGAGGCCTTGGAAGGGGTGGCCAGGCCCACGCGGGGCAAGCGGACCCGGACTCTGCCTCGGCGCCCAGAGGCCCCTTCCCCGCCGCCCTCCTCCTCCTCCTCCTCCTCAGGGCTGGGGGAGCCTTCCCCAGTGACCGCCTCGCTCTGGCTGAAGCCCACCCGGGGCAGCCTGAGTTTGGGGCTCTTGGTCTTCTCACCCTCCTCAACGCCCTCCTTGGCCCGAACCAGGCCAAACCGGGGCAGCCGCACCTTGAGCTTGTGTCCGGCCTCCCCGTCGCCCTCGGCCACCTGGTACTCAGCATGGCTGCTGCCCACGGCGGGTGGCGAGAGCTCCACGTCGGGCAGTGAGAGGTGGAAGGTGCGCTCGGCCCCTGGGGACTGGTCTCCGGGCCCCTCTTCCCTGGCCTCAGCTCTGGCCCCCAGCGTGGGCATCTTCAGCCTCAAGCCACCCTCGCCTGCGGCTGCCTCACCCACCTCTCGGCCCAGCCCCACGTCCAGCTCAAGCTGGGGCACTGACACAGCGGGCATCTTGAAGACACCCTCACCTACCAACAGCTCACCACCTGCCACCTGGGCTCCAGGCAGAGACAAGGTCACCTGAGGCACCTGGACCCTGTAGCCTGCTGTGCCCTCTGCTGATGGGGCTGCAGCCTTGACCTGCTGGCCAGCGGTGGTGCCCAGGCCGGCCTCCCCGAAGCTAGGCAGCTCTACCTGGGGCAGGGAGATGCCCAGGGGCATCCTCAGCGCCCCCTCCTGGCCCTCAGTGCCTGCCGGCCTGGTCACGGACACTTGCGGGCCTGAGAGCCGTACTCCACTGACAGCCACCGCCCCCTCGGCCCTCCCTTCCTCCTGGGCCCCCAGTGTGACCAGCTCCACCTCAGGGATCTTAAGCTGCCCAGCCACGGACTCTGGCTTTTCTCCCGGGCTGACACGCCCACCCTGGAATTCAGCTTCCTTTCCTCGAGCCAGCCCAAAGGAGGGCATCTTCAGCTTGGGTATCTTCACCTTCCCATCCCAACCCCAGCCCTTGCCCTCCAGCTCGGCCACCCCTGGCGCTAGTTCTCCCGCCTCAGCGTCCCGGCCTCTGACCCCAAACTTGGGCAGGCCAAACCTGGGCCCCTTGACCTTGACATCAGCCCCCGCCACCTCCACCTTGCCTGTGGGCAGATGGGCATCCAGGCTGAGCTGTGGGATGGACAGATCGAGGGCGGGCAGCAGGCCTGCCTCCCCTGCCCCTTTGGACTCAGCCTCAGTCCCCGCTCGGGCCTTGGGGAGTGAGATGGCGAACTTGGACACCTTCAGCTTGGTGGGCCGCCCGGCCCCCTCAGCCTCCGCCTTGGCCACCTTGGGCCCCGAGAGTCCAAACTTGGGCAGGGAGAACTTGGAGGAGGGCTTGACTTTCATCTCCATCACCTCTAGCCGCCCTTCCTCAACTTCCACCGTGGGCAGCTGCGGAGTAACGATCTCAACAGAGGGCATCCGGAAGGCCGCTTCCCCGACACCTGCGGCCGCCCCATGGCCCTCTGCCCGCTCCACCTTGCCCGCTTCGGCTGCTGGGACCTGCCCCTCCAGGCTGAGGGCCCGTGGCAGGTCTAGCTCCACGGAGGGCAGTGTGAGAGAGGGGACACCCACACGAGCCTCGGGACCCACCTCTGGCTGCAGACAGGGAAGTGTCACCAGCTTCCCAGAGACCTCAGCCCCTGCCTCGCCTGGCTTGCCTCGTGATGGGGACTCCGCCCTCCCTAGCTTAGGCATGGTCATCTTGGTCATCTTGAAGCCAAATTCCATCCCCTCTGCCCGCTCTGCTTTTAGCTGCACCTCCGGAGCCTTGGGCAGCTTCACCTCGGGCGCCTTCGCAAGATGCACCTCTGGGACCTTGGGCACCTGCATTTCCGGCAGCCGCATCTCCGACACCTTCGGCAGCTGCACCTCTGGGAGGTGGACGTCGGGTACAGCCATCTCGGGCACCTTGGGGAGTTTTATCTCCGGGAGTTTCATCTCGGGGAGCTTCACGTCAGGGACTTTCATCTCCGAGACCTTCGGCAGCTGCACCTCTGGGAGGTGGACATCAGGCACGGCCATCTCAGGCACCTTGGGGAGCTTCATCTCCGAGACCTTCGGCAGCTGCACGTCGGGGAGCCGCACCTCGGGCACGGCCATCTCGGGCACCTTCGGGAGCTTCATCTCGGGGACTTTGGGGAGCTGCACTTCGGGGAGACGCACGTCGGGCACGGCCATCTCAGACACCTTTGGGAGCTTCACCTCGGGGAGCTGCACGTCGGGGAGCTGCACGTCGGGCACGGCCATCTCGGGCACCTTCGGGAGCTTCATCTCGGGGACTTTCGGCAGCTGCACTTCGGGGAGCCGCACCTCTGGCACAGCCATCTCCGGCACCTTCGGGAGCTTCATCTCTGACACTTTGGGGAGTCCCACCTCTGGGAGTTGCACGTCCGGAACGGCTGCCTCTGGCATCTTCGGGAGCTTCACCTCAGGAGCCTTCGGGAGCTTCACCTCAGGCCCCTTGGGCATCTTGACCTCAGGGGCCGAGACCCCAAGGCCAAAGGAGGGCATCTTGATGGTGGGCAGCTTTAGCTTGCTCTCAACAGCAGCTTCGGCGGCAGCCGGCCGGGGCTCCAGGAGTGAGATCCCGAAGGTGGGCATCCGAAGTCTAGGCCCCTTCACCCTGGCCTCGGGGCTGCCCTTGGCCACCTTGGCCTCGGTGACTTCCTTTGCTCGAGCCCCAAAGCGGGGGAAACTGAGGCGGGGCATCTTCAGGGCCACCTCAGGCGCCTCTCCTCGGGCCTCCACCTCCACACCCGGCAAGGCCAGGTCCACCCCTACGACAGGCGCCACCACATCCAGGGTGGGCACCGTCACTGCCACAGCCCCTTCCCGGGTCTCCAGGCAGGGAAGTGTGGGCAGAGTGGGTAGCGAGGGCAAGGTGGGCAGCTCCACTTGGGGGACCTGGATCCCTAGGGCCGCGGGCTCCACAGCAGGTGCAGCAGGGGCTCCTAGTCCAAGGGTTGGCAGGTGGAGGGCCACCTCTCCCAGCCCCTTGGGGACAGACACCTGGGGGACACCCACCTCGGCGCCTGGCAGCCGGGGCCCAACCAGCTCCACCTGGGGGGCTGTGAAACGGGCTCCTGCTGCCACCTCGGCCTCCACTTTGGCTTTCCTTGGGGAAGGAACAGCAACGGCCAGCCGGGCCGCCTGGGCCTCTTCCGCCACTTCTCGGACGCGTAGCCGAGGCAGCTGGAGGCGCCGGCGGGTTGGGGCAGCTGGGACGGGACCCTTGGCAGCCTCGGCTTTGAGGCCCCGACGCAGACGGGAGAACTTGGGAAAGGAGAATTCGACGTCAACAGGGGCCAGGTCTGCAGGGGCCCCCAGGGCCCCGGGCACCACCATCTTCTTCTTCTTCACAGGGGACAGACTCTGGATGTTCTGGGGAGAGAGGAGAGATGCGGGAGGCGGTGGGACAGTGGGAGGCTCGGGGAAGACAGGGGGAACCCCATCTGGCATTGCACCAGGCTGGGGATGTGTTGGATGAAGCATCTTGTCCCCAAAAACACCAGCCCCACTTCCTTCCTGTCATTTCACAATGACTGCCCCCGTAGGGCAAAGACATTCATTTAGAATCTGATAATGAGTCAACACGAGTGTAGGAACTAGGACCCAAGACTTCTAGGTCCTCATCCAGGATTTCCCCCAATACCTTCATTCTAGAGATGGGGAAACTGAGGCCCAGAAAGGGAAAGAAACTTGTCCAGGGTCGCTCAGCAGTTAAGTTTGCAGCACTCAGGCTTTAACCCCTGGGCTTCCTGGTTTGGAGTCTCCTGGTTCAGGACCACTGGCAAGCCTAGAGATGATGCCTCTCCAAAGTGGATAAAGGCCCTGGTCTGAGATGGGTGGGTCCCCCGCCCCAGGGAGGAGTTTAGGGGTGGAGAATAGGAGGCGGAGGGTGGGATTAGCGTTGGGTTAGTGACAAGACAGAGGGCAAGGCTGGCCCACGGTGTGGAGGAGTAGGGCTCACGGCGCAGAGACTGGATCGCTGGGGCAGTCCAGAGCCGGGGCCGGGCTAAGCACGCGTACCAGCTTGGCCACCTTGGCCCGTGGGCCCTTGATCTCGTAGCCAGCCACGGTGCCAGGCCGCAGCGCCAGGTCCCCAGTGGGCACAGTGCGCTTCAGGCAGAAGGAGACCTTGTAAGGCTCGGCACATTGCAGCAGGCGTAGTGCGTCCTCGTACTTGAAGTTCTCGAAGAACACACGGGCGCTCAGCAGCTGGTCTCCTGCAGGCAAGGTGGAGGTGGGCAGGGCGTGGGCACCTCCTGGCTCCACCCAGGCCTGGTTCCACCCACTTCCCTGGAGTGAGCTCAGAGAGGCCCCGCCCCAAACTATGGCCCCTCCTATTCCCCCTGCCCCCACCCCCCAGCACAGACTTGAGAAGCAAAGTTCCTCCCAGTTTGAGGTCCAGACACCCTAGGGTGAAGCACCACCCCATGGCCTTAGCCCCGCCCGAGCTGAGCAAAGCCACGCCCACTCAAGCCACGCCCATTGCCTTTCCACTTCCCTTCCCCACTCTCACATTTTATTTTATTTTATTTTTAAAGATTTTATTCGCAGGGAGCCCGACTCGGGCTCAATCCCAAGACCTTGGGATCATGACCTGAGCCCAAGGCAGACACACTTAACCGACTGAGCCACTCAGGCGCCCCCCATTCTCACATTTTAGACACTGATTTTGTTTCCTTTACTGAGAGGACAGAATCAGAACTTCCAGAAACTCCCACGCCATTACTCACCCCCCTACTCCTGTGGCTATTTACTCTACTCTCCACCTATTCCTAAGAATGAACTGTCCCCACTTCTACCTCAGGTCAGCCTTTCCACTGCCTTCTCAGGGACATCCTGTAGCAGTTCTCCCCTCTCTCCCCACATCACCAATTTGTCCCTTTCCTATGTTATTCCCATCAGCATACAACATACCATTATTTGTCCCATAGGAAAAGCTGTCCTGACCTCACTCCTAGAGCTCCTGCTGCATTTTTCTGTTCATCTTAACGGCAAATGCACTGAGTTGTCTAGCTGCCTTACCTCCACTTCTCCAATCACACTTCTGACACCCTTTCCAGAACCTTGAATGGCTCCTCTCAAGGTCCCATACCTCTGTGTAGCTAAGTCCAATGATCAAGTCCCAGACTTCACCTGAGGGGACCTCACAGCCTTCGACCTAACGTCACTCTCTCTCCTTCATCCACTTGTCTGGCTTGGCTTCCAGGACGCCACACAACCTCTAGAACCTCCTGGCGGTTTCTTCTCAGCCTCCCCATCTCCTGGATCTCTTAATGACACACGGTCCCAGAGTTCAGGCCTTGGACCCCTTCTCATCTCCATCTCCATGCTACACTCACCCCCTAAGGAAGCTCATCCAGATTATGGTTTAAAGACCATAAATTGGTGGGGGGGTGGAGGGATGGGTTAGCCCGGTGATGGGTATTAAGGAGGGCACGTACTGCATGGAGTACTGAGTGTCATACAAAAACAATGAGTCATGGATCACTACATCAAAAACTAATGATGTATTGTATGGTGACTAATGTAACATAATAAAATAAAATTAAAAAAAAAAAAAGACCACAAATGGGCTGACAAGTCCCAAGTGTATCTCTCCAGCCCAGCACTCTCCCCGCCATTCTAGACTCATATATCCATTTAGCCCTCCACAACTTCATCTTGGCCTCCAACAGATAGCCCTCACTTGACAGATCCAAACTGTACTCCTGGTCTTACTCCAAACAAGCTCCAGCCCCAATGTTGCCCATTTGTAGAACCAACAACTCCATCCTCAGGTCAAGAATCCCTCGACACATCCTTGACCCTTCTCTTTTCATCGCTCCCCATATCCAGTCCTGAAGACTCCTCCTTCAAAATATATCCAGTATCCAAACCTTTCTCTTCATGTCCATTAACACGGTTTTGGCCCTGAGCATCACCACCTCTTACCTGGATAATCAGAGTAGACTCTGTGTGTGTGTGTGTGTGTGTGTGTGTGTTTATTTATTTATTTAAAGTGAACTCGGGACACCTGAGTGGCTCAGTTGGTTAAGCATCTGCCTTTGGCTCAGGTCATGATCCCAGGGTCCTGGCATCAAGCCCTGAGTTGGGCTCCCTGCTCAGTGGGGTGTCTGCTTCTCCCTCTTCCTCCCCCCCTCCCCCCCACCCCTGCTAGTTCTCTCTCTCAAACAAATTAAAAAAAAAAAAACCCAATCTCTACACCCAACGTGGGGCTCAAACTCACAACCCCGAGGTCAAGAGTCTCATGCTCTACTGACTGAGCCAGCCAGGTGCCCCCGGAATAGCCTCCCTGCTCCCCACCCTGGCCCCTTCAGTCTACTGCTAATGCAGCATGCTGTCCAACACAGCCAATTCATGTGCCCCCTCCACTCACTCACAACCCTCCCAGATTAAAAGTCAAAATCCTCCCCATGGCCTATAAAGCCCTCTGAAAAATGCCCTTTCCTTACCACTCTTGGCCTCATCTCTTACTCTCTTCCTCTCTAATTCTACTGCATCCACACTGGCTCCCTTGCTCTTCATCAAGTTAGGCACACCCCAACCTCGGGGCATTTGCACTAGCTGTTCTCTCTGCATGGAATGCTCTTCCACATGGCCACATAGCTCACTCCCTACCCTCCACCAGGTCTTTCCTCCCTTCCTGGCTCACCATATTTAAAAATACAACTGTCCTACAGGCACCCATAGCACACAATGCCTTCTAATTTACTCTGTATTTTACATATTTTGCTCAAATACATCTCTCTCTACTAGAAGATAAGTTCCATAAGTGCAGAGAGTGTTGTCTGTTTTGTTCACTGCAGTAGCCCAAACACCTAGAATAATATCTGAAAATAGAAGGCACTTAGTAAATAGTTGTTGCATGAATAAATCACATCGGCCTCATCCATGTCGCCTAAAATATCCCTTACTTACTAAAGCTCCCCTCCATACCCCCTCCAAGTTAACTCCACCTCTTTTCTCCAGCCCCAACAACAAAAACAACAACTAGTGCTTAAATAGTGTTTACTGCGTGTCACTTAGCTATGCGCCAAGTGTTTTCAAATACTGACTCATTTAATCCACGTAATAACCCTGCGAGGTGAGTACTAGGATTATTCCCATTTTCGAGATGAAAAAAACCAAGGCACAGAAGATCACAAGCTAGTAAACTGCAGATCTGGGAGTCAAACCGACACCATGAACCTCCAGAGCCCGCACTGAGCCACTGCAAGGCCGACACACAAGGCCCCGCTCCAAGCCATTCTCCCCGCCTCCTTGGGGGCCGGCCACGCCCGGGATCCGGGGCGGATTCCTAACCCCGCCTCCTCGGAAAGGCCCCGCCCCATGCTTCCGCCCCGCCCACCTTCCTGCAGGCTGAGGCTCCTGGCGGCGGGCGAATCCTCTCGAAGCTCGCGGACAAAGATTCCCTCCTTGCCGCCGCCTGCTACGTTAATGCCGCTGACCCCGGTCTGCGCCTCGGTCTCCACGATGATCTCCACCAACTCCGCCCGCCTCAGCTCCTGCGGAGGGCAGCGAGAGGCCGCCATGGGGCGCTAGGGCAGGACCTCGCCCAGAGCCCAGCATCGCGCCTAAAAGCGGCTCTTAAACGGGTCCTCCAGTTACACGCCTCTGAGCGCGGCTCAGGCCGGCCGTGCGGGCCCACCCACTCCGGCATCTTCCCTTTAAAGAAGCGCGAGGGCCGCCTGCTCTCTCGCACCCGCTGCCAGGCTCAACGGTTCCGTCCACTCTTGGGCCGGCAGGAACCCCGGGGCCGCCGTCGAAGGGGCGGGGCGAGGGGCGGGGTTGTAGAGGAGGGGCGGGGTAGCGAGGCCAGAGGGAACCGGAGTTGTGAGTGAGAGGCGGGGCTGTGCCCTTGGGGGTGGGGTCAGTCCGGGGGCGGGGCTAGGGGGTTGGCGTGGGATCGGACCGCTCTGGCGGATTCAGCTCAGGCCACGGAGGAGGGGCTAAAAATCTGAGAGGGGTGTGGCTAGAGAGTAATACGCGGAGGTAAGGCGGGGACCCGTAGTCTAAGGGTGGGATTGAGGTATAGGAAACGGCTTTAATAAACAGCCGAGCAAGGGGTGGAGTGAGGATGGGATTCCGAGGAAAGGGCTGGACCTTTACGTGGTACAGGATGGAGGGGTGAGGGTGAGACGGGGCTCTTTGGAGGCTCGAACGTGTGTGAGACTGTGCCCTATTGTGGACTCTGTGACCCCAAGACCTGCACAACGCCTTTGGGAGAGGGAATCCAGTGAAGGGGGGGTGCGTGGGTAACGAGTGGTGGACCAGCAGACGTGGCATTCCTGGTATTTACTGTAAATGGTGCTGACCTGGCCCTGGCCCAGCAGCGCCCTCCGGGATTCACATCCGGGACTTAGAAAAGGCGGTGAGAGACCTCAGTTCCACAACCGTCTAGGAACGCAATCTGCTGTGTGTCTCTAGGGGGAGAACTTTGTCCTCTCTGGGCCCATTTCCCTACTGTAAAGTTGGGGGACATGCGTGTACCGGAAGGAGTGCCTGTGAGCTGAGACCTGAAGCAACAGGGATCCAAGAGGATGCTGTAATGGACAGGGCATCAGGGCTGACATAGACTGGAGTTGAGCCCAGGGCTTGGAGAGGGTTAGGGAGGCAGGTCTAGGCCCGCAGTGGCCCTGGGACTAGAGGGCTGGGAGGAGCATGGTGAAAAGAGGGGAGAACAGTCGTGGTAGGGGCAGCAGGGAACAGCAGGCCCATCACCACCACCCTGAGGCCCTGGGCTAAGCATTTTATGTACAGCATCTCATTTCATCCTCCCCACAGCTTGGACTGACACAAAGGAAGACACAGAGGCAAAGAGAAGCGGAGTGATTTGCCTAACGCCACACAGCAGAGTTAAGCAGCTGGGCCTAAACCCCCGCTCTGTGGCCTCAGAGCCCATGGGCCGACCTGGAGGCAGTGACCTCCTTGCACTTTACCCCCTGCCTGCCACCCCTCAGCCTCCGCTTGGCTCCCAGGAAAGTGGACCTGCTCTGTGCCTAGCTTCCGGTAGGAAGCAGTCTGTGTGGGTCCTCTAGCTCCGTACCAGTGACCTTTGTTCCATTTCACCAATGGGAAAACAGGGTTTGCGAGGTTAGGTCCCCTGTTTGGAGCTGTGCAGTTGAAGTGGTAGGGTTGGCATTTAAGCCCATGGGCTCAAAGCTCAGGTGTTTAACCCCCATACCTTTCCTACCTCTTCCAATGAAAGGTTTCTGCCTGATTTTCTTTAGCTTGTTATTAATAAAACTCCACTATGCCCCCAATGAATTTGCCGCTTTGACTCTTCGTCTGTACTAGGCACTGTGCTAAGCACGTTCCCTATGTTAAAATTCTTTTCCTCCCAGTGACCTATAACATAAGCGCTGTTGCTATTTCTAGTTCACAGATGGGGAGACTGAGGCACGGAGAAACCAGGAAGTGTCTTCTTGCTGCCTCAGTCTGTGTCCCCCAGCTGGGCCTCCCCAAGTTCCCCTTGCAGAGCATGTGGGCTGCTCACCTCAGCACTCCGGCTCCTGGCCTCCATGGCGCTGCTGGGCGTCACCCGGGCCCCAGGCTCCTGCGTCCTCTCTCCCTTCTGCTGCAGAACCAGCTTCAGTTCTGCATGGAGCCGCTGTCTGTGAGCCTGTGGGGGACCAGGAGGGAGGCTTGAGGCCAGGAGAGGATGTGAGGAGGAGGCCGGGCGTGGAGGGGAGAGGCCAAGATGGGTATCAGAAGGGGAGAAGGGCCCCCCACCCGTGTCCTCTCACCGCTGCCTGGGCACAGGCACCCCCTCCTAACAGGAGCCCAGCCTGGGGTACCGCACAGCCGTCTGCGGGGCTCACGCCCTTCCTCTGGGGTCTTGCCGCCTGCCAGGAAGAGACCAGGGCATGAGGCTCCAAGCAGGCCAGGGAGGGGCGGGAGGGCGGGGAGGGGCACGTGGCACCGGCCAATGCTCACCTCAGGGTCACCTCCAGCTCCTTGGGCCTCCTGGGTCCGGGGCTCTAAGAAGAAGAACGTGAGCATTACCATCAGCTAACACCACCCATTGCTTCCTGAGGGCCTGACCCTTCCTGCGCTCTGTCAGTATCCTAGCCCCATAGTGCAGTGGGGCAAATTGAGGCCGAAAAGACCTTTATTGGACAAGAAACAGTAAAGTAAAGCCAGAGCTGACTCCTGGGACTGCCTGACAGCAGAGCCCCTGCGCCAGCGTCGCCCTGGGTTGACGGAGAGAGCCAAGTTCATTATAAAACAATCCTAACCACGCCCATGTCCTCCGTGTGGGCCAATCACCTCACCTCTCTGGGCCTCAGCTTCCTTATCTGTTCAATGGGGAGAAGGAAAGCACCTACCGCGTCAAATAAGTGAGTAAATACAAAATGCTGGGTACATGGAGGGGCTTCAGAAGCCCTATTATTATTACTAAGAACTTCTTGTGGTCCTGATCTTGTGACAAATGTCCCACAGGGGTTATTCATTGCCCATACACCTCAGAAGATTAGCCAGGGCGGGAGCATTGACCTCTTGTGAGGTCAATACAGTTATCAAGCCCATTAAAGAGAAGTTACCAAGCCCATTATAGAGAAGACACCTGAGGCTGGGAGAAGGGCAGCCACCAATGGTCACAAGGGGCTGAGCCAGGACTTGAACTCATCTGAGAGTTCCAGACTCTTCTACGGAAGATGATAACTAATGGTTACCGAGTGGTTATTCTTCGTCAGTCCTGTGCTCCGCCTCCTCCCTGCAGAAAACCCATAGCCCCTCAGAGAGGCCAAGAACCTCGCATAAAGTCACACAGCCCAGTGAGAAGGAAGCAGAACTGGGGATTCCCAGGCAGCCTCCCCAACAGGCCCTTCTGGGGAAAAGGGAACGGATACTGTCTTTCCACCCCCCCACCCCCGGCCATCTCTGGCCTTGTCCTCCCTGCCCCCACCTGGCATGCCAGCCCGCCAACCCCCACTCTACAGGGAAAGGTCAGGCCTCACGCGGCACATTCCCTCAAACAATGGCCCATCTGCTGTGCCCAGTCACATTCCGCCCCTGCCCACCCACCCCCAGACGCACAATGGCCCTTCATAGCCCACCACTGGCCAGGATAGAGGACACAGGGACCCTCAATGGTCCAGCTGTACCCATTCCACTGGCAGGGACCCCACAGTAGCAGGGGGCTCCTCTCTGGCCCTCCTAGGAGGCCTGGTTTCCGTGGCTTTCCCCAGCCTCCCCTCTGAGCCCTCAGCTGCTCCAGGTCGGGTGGGCTCTCACATCTGTGGCATTTCCTCCAAACTGGCCCCAGTGCTGGCCCTCATGGGTCTTTGAATCGCCCTGAATGTGGTGGCTATTTTAGGTTTGGAAACTGAGGCTCAGAGAGGGGAAGTGACCTGTCTGGGGTCACCCAGCCAAGGCCCTGCCCTTGGCCCCAACTCTGGACCTGAACTTGCATTAGTGGCTCTGAGCGCTGCAGGAGCCCCAGGCAGCAAAACAACTGGGGCAGGGGCTGGGCTGGGAAGGGAGGTGGGGATTGGGGGTGCCCCAAATAGGCATTTTTAGAGGTACCACATTGGTGCCAACCCTGGGCTGGGCAGGCACTTTATAGATGTGGCCTCAGTACCCCATTTTATGATGACTAAATGAGGGTTAAGATATCACAGTGACAGAGTCGGCACTTGAACCGAGGTCCGAAAAACTGAGTCGCTGACACCACACAGTATCCTGAGCTGGAGGTGGGAGAGCCTGGTACTTGTAGGGGGTAGTGGAGATGGAGGGGAGGCTCTCCTGGTCTGCCAGCTCCCTGTTTCAGGCCAGGGCGGCGAGGGTCACACCCAGAGGCTGGCACAGGAAGCTTAGCCAGGGCGGGAGCAAGAGAGAGTGCCCTCCTCCCTCATCCCTGCCCGGGGCAGCCGCCCAGCCCAGGTTATATTTAGCCCATCTGTGCCCTTCCTGAACCACATACCCAGCTCCTGGGGTGGGGTAGGGACGGCTTCGGAAGGAAGCCCCCCGCTACGCCCCGGGCACTCTCTGTTCCCAGCTCTGCCCATCCCACTAGGTGGGGTGGGGTGGGGGAGAGGGAAGTGGGGGAAGGTTCCTGGGGGTCCCTGACTGTGTTAGGGGAAGATCTTCTAAAGGGGTTCCCCTGGTGACTGAAGGCCAAGCAGGACCCTCCAGATGCCAACAGCCGTTCTTGAGTGGTTCTTGTGGCACTGCCCTGGTACACTCCTCAGCTTCCAGAATTTTCTGAGTCCCCATTTCTTGAGTACTTCAACGCAAAGATCCTGGCCTACCTTGGCTCATTACATCCTCACAATACCTCCCTGAGGAAGGTTTGCCTGAGATTCCCATTTAAGATGCCACTCACACCCTTCAGAGCAGGTTGGGGTGAGGACCTGTCATTTGGGCCCTGGGCCCTTCAGCTGAGCTGGGCCTGATGGAAGAATCCTCCAGTTGGAACCCTCTTCTCCCCATGGCTGGTGCCAATCCCATTTAGGATCTCTCCCCATCCAGAGCCTCAGCTTCCCCAACTGCCAGTGATCAGGTGCCCTCAGCAGTGGGAGTGGGGAGGAGTGGACCCAACTCGTCTGGGCCCCTAGACCTGTCTGGGCCCCTAGACCGTCTGTGAGGCAGAGGGGGAGGCTCTCTGGCAGTGGGCTCCCAGCGGCCTCAGTCGTCCCTGCTCCAGCACATCTCAGGTTTGAACACCTGGGTGAGGTCTTCCACCTCTCAGGGACTTGGTTTCATCTGTGAAATGGAGCCTGCGACGAGTGGCTTTGAGGATTCACAAAATAACAGCAGGTGCTTAGAATAGTTCCAGTATATAGTAAGCGCTCAAGTAATGTACCCTAGTCTCAAATGACAGCGATTGGAGGGGGGGGCTCTGCATCTCAAAGTGTCTCATATCCAGCTTTTGCTCACCGGTGGCCCCACTTTCTCTCTTACCCAAGGGGAGCTCTGGGTGAGAGACAAAATCCAGCTCAGGCACTGGCCTCCTGCCACCAAGCTCAGTCCTGCCTCGCCAGATCCCTATCCCAAGCACCAAAAAGCCTGCCCCAGCCTCGGCATCCTGCCCCAGCTCTTCGGAAGCAGCAACTGATCTACTCTCGCACCAGCCCTGTGAGGTGGCCTCCAACAGCCCATTTCACAGATGGGAAAGCAGACAGACAACGGGTGCAGTATTCTGCCCAAGACTGCATAGCCAGAAAGAGGGGAACCTTGGGATTTGAATCCAGGGTCTGGCTCCGAAGTCTGTGCCTTTAACTCCTCTACCACACCACCTCCTGAGCCCCCAGGGATCCTTCCAGCACCTCCCAGCGCCTCCCAGGACCCTGGGTCTCATTCCCACAGTTTCTCAGCCTGGCCAAGAATCGGGTAAGACCAGCTGATCTCTTACCACTAGGCCTCCAGACACCTCGAGAGCTCCCGGTCGTCTGCTCAGCCCCAGCCCCAGGCTTGGGGGGGAAAAGGAATGGGGAGGGGGAGGAGGGGGGGGAGACCCCCAGCCATTGGCTGCCGAGGCATGACATCATCAGGGAGTGGGTGGTGGGGAAACAAACATCCCCCTCTCCCAGCTACATCCACCCGCAAAGGGGGTGGGGAGCCGTAAGACGGAAGGGACAGCCGCTGCCCTTGCCTGGGCTGAGACCTCCACCGGGGGCCTCGGTCCAGGGACCTGCACGTTGCTGCCGCCACTTGGAGGCTAAGCACCGGACTAGCATTATTTCCTGACTTCTAGACCCGGGCACGGGCCCCGCTGGTTCCTGGGGCCTCTGAAATAAACTCCTTCCACTGCCTCTTTTCAGTCATTTTGGGTTCAAATCCCAGCCCGGTCACCTGCTGGATGAATGACAGCATCTTTCTGAGCCTCAGTTTCTTCATCTCTAAAACAGGGAAAATAAAAGTGCCCACCTCCTGGGGTTGTCGTAAAGATGAGATGCGTTAAAAGAGGCTAAAAGCCTGGCATCAAGTGAGTGCCACTTATAAGTGTTTTGCATTATTATTCACACAACTTAGGGGGCTGGCTAGACTGGTCATGGGGAGGAGGGCTTTGGGCCTGAGTGAGACTGGGTACAGAGGAACCCCACTTCTCTGTTTAATGGAGTTTCCCTGTTGGCGGGACACCTATCATGTGCTAAGTACTGTGCTGGGCACCCTAAGCTCTGCTCCCAAGAATCCAGGGTGCAAGGTGAGCACATTATGCCCAGTATTTAGCAACACGACCAAGAAGTGGTGGAACTGGGGTTCAACCCCACTTCTGCTGGGCCCCGGAGACCCTGCAACTCTCTTCTGTCCTCTTCATATAACACACAAGGAGGCTCAGAGATGGTGACACCCAAGGTCACCCACCGCAAGTCATTGGTAGCAACAGGATTTGAACCCAGACCTGCCCAACTCCCAAACCAAGACCACCAGGCCTCACCCTGATCCCCTGGCCCCCAACCCCAGCCTGCCCTGACTCACCAGACCCCGGGGGGCGGCACAGAGAGCACAAGTACCCCCACATGCCCCTGGCGCCCACCCGGCCCGCTGGTTCCGATGCTCCCGGCTCTCTGAGCCCCGGCCTGGGGCCAGGGCTGGGATGAAACCGGGGATTACCCCCAAAGTGCACGTCAGCAGCTTCTTTCCCATTGTCCAGCCAGACACGGCCACCAGGCCTTCACCTCAGTTGTCAAACTCGCCCCTCACACCGGTCCCCTGGCCCCTTGGTGGACCTGTACCCCACCCCACACCGAGAGTTTGGGGCCTACTCCTGAGGGCATAGGGGACCAGGAGCAGGTTGGCAGGATCCCAGAATGCTAGGGGCCTCCCCCCTTCTCTCCAAAATGCCCCCTGCCCACTCTCAGCCGCCAGGGAAGGCAGGAATGTGCTGAGCTCTGGGAAATGCTTTCCAGGCCTGGCAGCCACCAAGGGTTGGGGTGTGGCCAGGACTCCACCAGAATCCTTCTCCTGGGAAGGGTGGAAGGAACAGAGTGATCAGGGCGGCTGATGGGCCTGAGGAGACCCTCACCCCAGCGCATTCTCTCTGTCTCATTGATTCATTCAACCATTCGTGTGTTCGTTTATTCACTCAACACACACAGGCCCTGGGCAGCAGCCTCTTTGCTGGGCACTGGCAACACCGACAGACCTAAATTTACCAGGGGCAGGGGCAGGCTCAGGGAAGGATTTCTGGAAGACCCGACATCTGAAGTCAAACTGGTTGGTTGAGAAGGAGGGAGCCAGGTTAAAAAAAAAAAAAGTGTAGGAAGAGGTTTCCAGGGAAAAGGACAAATGCAGGCAAAGTACGAGAGGGGAGAAAGGGAATGGTCTTTATCCAAGGTCAGCAGTCCGTGAGCATCTGGTCTGGTGTCCAACCCTATGCTGGATGGTGCCGAGGACACAGTGTGACTTAGATAGCCTGGGCCTGCTTTCACAGAGTTCACAGTCCAACAGGGAGACAGACCCAGAATGGCCAGGATTGTGATGAGAGAGTCGCAGGCAGAAAGGTCAGGGCCTTGATGGGGGAGGCCAGGAAAGGTGCCTGCTCCAGCCCAGCAAGGGAGGTCAGGGAAGGCTTCCTGGAGGAGGAGACATGTGAACTGAGACTTGAATGACCCACAGGAATCAGACAAGAGAGGAGGGAGAACAGTGTTATGGGCAGAGGGAACAGCCCATGCACAGGACCTGAATCCAGAGAGAGCTCAGCACATGTGAAATTTCTAAAAGTTGAGAACTGAGTCCTTGCTCATGGCTGGGTCCGCAGGGCTAAACATGCCATTTCCTCATTTATACATTTATTCAGCAGCTATTCGCAGACACCTCTTCTGTATCCACCCCTGTGCCGTGTCACGGCAGTGACCATGCCCATGGCCTCAACAAGGCTCACAGTTGGGAGGTGGGGTATGGGGGCAGAGATTCAAGAAGTGCTCAGTGAAATGAGTGCATAATTCACACTGAGTTAAGCAGTATGAGGGACAGATCTAGGTCTACAAGAGGGGCCTGGCACTCTGGGACCATCAGAAAGGGCAGGGAGGGCTTCCTGGAGGAAGTGACATTTGAGCTGGCACCTGAAGGATACATAGGCATTCAAGCAAGGCTGCTGGGCAGGTGGTGGATCAATGAGAGTGGGTTTCAAGGCGAGGGAACGGCCTATGCCAGTGACCCCTTTGAGAAATCGGTGAACGTGAAGGAGGGAAAAGTGAGGGGAGGCCCGTGGTCAGCAGCACCTGTGAGGCGGGGCCTTGTGTGCCTCGTGCCTTCAGGAGGGACAGAGTCCAGTGGAGTTTTAAGTAGTCGAGGGTGGAAAGTCTGCCTACAGGCCAGGCCAGAGTCGGGAAGAAAATCCTCTCTGCTCAGGGTCAGCCGGACAAGGGAGGCTGGTATGCACTCTTCTGTCTCTCTCTGCCTCTCAGAGCGCAGATACCCTTGAACGCAGGCCCCAGAGATTGGGAACAAGCATTCAGCCTTTTGCTATGTCAGCTGTGTTTTGTGGTTGCCCTTCGGCGGGTGAAGGAAGCTTCTTTTCCTAGTTTGCTGTTTTGTCATGAAGGGTGTGTGTCTGTCTGTGTGTCTCTCTACCGCGCTCTGTTCCTCTCCTTGTCTCTGTCTCTCTCCGGGTGTCTGTCTCTCCCTTTCTCTGTCGCTCTCTCTGTGTCTCTCACTTTCCCTCTCCCGAGGGGGTGTGGCCATGGGAAGTTGAGTTTAGGGGGTGGCACCGTGTCCTGGTTCCGGCCAAGGTCACCTCAGTAAACACAGGACATCCTGTGGGGCCGGGGAAAGAGGTGGAAGCTTGTCCTCAGGGACCACCCTTTCCCACCGACTCGGAGCCAAGTGGCAGCCGGGTCCCCAGCGGTGCAGCCAAGATCTCCCTCCCTGCGTCCCATCCTCTCTACCTGCTCCTGCGTCCGAACCTCCCTACCAAGCTCCAGGCCCATGGGCCCAGCAATCCGATGCCTTCCCCTGGTTGTCCCCCGGAGCCCCTCTCAGCCCCTGTGTCCCTCTCTGGCTTCAGCACCAACCCCAGACCTGCTTGTCCCCCTAGTCACCATCCCAGGGCAGCCCCACTGTTCCCCGCCCCCCCAGGTTAGAGCCCTGGGCCTCGTCCTAGGCCCCTGCCCCACTGAGGCTCATCAGTCCCAGAGCCCGTCCTCTTGGCGTGCCGAGCGCCTCTCCCCGTCCTCCCAACCACCCTGCCATGGGCGTGGTGTCCCTTCCCAGCCTCCCCTCAAGGCTCCCACTTCATCCACGTGGCAGCCAGAGGGATCCCTGCACTTCGTGACTCCCTTGTCCCTTAGCAGTAAAGTCCCTCCCCCAGGGCCTCTTGTGCGCTGGCCCCCCGCAGACCCTTCCAGCCTCATC
Organism: Zalophus californianus; assembly: GCF_009762305.2. NCBI lineage: Eukaryota > Metazoa > Chordata > Mammalia > Carnivora > Otariidae > Zalophus > Zalophus californianus. The sequence continues at coordinate 47,311,107 of NC_045611.1, forward strand.
ACCTGCCTCACTGCTTCTCCCTCTTTCCAGCCAAACCCAGAGCTTCCAGATCCCTTAAAACATTGTAAAGTCCCTCTCGCCCTAGCTCTCGCTTGTGCTCTTCCCTCTGCCTAGAACACCCCCCTTCCCCCGGAACCACAGCCCTTGGAGGTGGGCATTGTTGCTGTTCCAGTTGACAGATGAGCTCCCCGAGGCCCAGAGAAGTGAAGTGCCTTGCCTAGGGTCACACAGAATGGCAAAGCAGAGGTTCAAAGGCAGGTGGTCTGGCTTTGAAGCACCACCTCTGCTCAAAGGCTCGTTGGGTCAATAATCATTGACTAAATGATTTCTGCACTGGGATTGTAGGTGCTCCGTAAATGTTCATTCAATGCATGAATGGGACAGTGTTGGAAGGCGGGCCTTGGAAGGGGCAGAGTTCGGATCTCAGAGGACTGAGATAGACTCTGAGGGCCTGGAGCCGAGGAGAGACGTGGTCAGGTTTGCCTTTTACATCGGGCCAGGCACGCAGTAGTTACTCATAAATCTTCGCTGAATGAAGGGAGGGAGAGAGGGGAAGGACAGCAAGGACAGCTCTCCCAGGTGTCCAAGGAGAGAGGTGGGTGTGTCATGGGGGTGTCCCCGTGAATGCCCCTGGAGGGGGAGCTAGCCTGGGGAGTGTCCTGGTGGGAGCACACAGAAGCTCTGTGAAAAGCAGTGCCAGGGCTGGCGGCTCAGCTAGGAATGGTGTGGGCTCTGGAATCTGCTGGCTGAGGTAGTGCGGCCTCTTGGGGTTGAGCCTGAGGGCGGAGGGGCACAGGAGAGCCAGGGAGCCTGCACAATCATCTGGGGCTCAGACTTGGGGAGGGTGGGGTAGGTCCTCAGGCATGAGCTGCTCATAAACCTGAGGGTACCAGAGGGAAGGGACTAGCGCGGATCTAGCCCATATGGTGCGTTTATGCAAAAGGCCTGCCCCTTGCCCAAGGCCCTTGACCTCCATCTGCTGGGAAACTGTTGTAGTAAATATGTAAATGAATGGTGCCTGAAACATGCATGGTAGCCCCTTAAATATGGAGTTTATGTGCAGTGCACAACCTGTACAACTGTCTGCAGAGGCTCTGGGGAGAGGGGGCATCGCTGGCCAAGCAGGCACAGGGGCAGATGGGAGCCTCGTTGACAGATGGGTAGGCTGTCTGCACCAGCATGTATCACAGATTATCCCCCAATTTGGCACCAGAGACATCAGAAACAGGCTCCCAGAGTGTTGTAAACAGAGGGCATTGCTGACCTCACACTGGGGGGCCTCCCTGACCACACGACAGACCTCAAGGGAACCTAAGGCAGTGGCATCTCAGACCCCCAGACTGAGCACCAGGGGGCATTGCTGAGCCCAACACCCAAACTCCCAAGGTCTGGGTCCGGGTCAAAACTGAGTCTGAGTCCCAGTGCCCAGGAGCTGGAGTCCCCAGGTGTTGGAGTCGGGCACCCGGAAGACCCTCAGCCACCGCACAAGCTCGCTTTGGGCCACTTCCACTTCCCCTCCCTGGGCCGCCTCATCCACTTCCAGAAATGGGCACAACTTCCTCTCCTCCTCCAGGAAGCTCCACTCTGCCCGCCCCTTCCCGGCCCAAGGGGCCGCCGAAGCTGCCCGCCTCCCCCAGTTCCTCCCCAGTTTCAGCCTCCCCGGAGCTTCCGGCCGGAGGGGAGGCCCCGGGGCCCAACGATTTTGGTGTCCTCTCGCCGGCGTCTGCCGCCTTCGAGGCCCTGCTGGCCCCGTAGGTCACTGTCCGGCCCTCTGCTCTTCCCTGTCCCCTCCCCCCCCCCCGCCGCCTCCGCCCCCCCGCAGCTTTCACCGTGCCCCTCCCCCCGCCCGCACCCGGGGCGCTGCCCTGCCCCCACGGCCGCCAGGAAGGACGCCGCCTGGGTCCCGTGCCAGGCCTCTGAGTGTGCGGCCCCTCCCAGCCGGGCCAGGAATGCGGCTGGACCGCGGGGGCGGCGCAGACACCCGGCGCGCAGGCCAGCCCGATCCCACAGGCAGTCGGGCAGGTGGCCCCGGCTCGCCGGCTCGGCGGGGCCTGGGTTTCTTCTAGAAGGAAAGCAGGACCGCCTGCGTTGCGGTCAAGCCACTAAACCCGGTGGCTTTATTTCAGAGCCCCCCTCCAAGTTGCCCTATCCCCTGACCAAAGACAGATTTGAGACCGACGGGATTTTTTTTTTTTTTTAACTTGCTGGAGTCTCCTTGTCTTTCCCCTAGAGAGCTGGCTCTCCATGCTCTTTGGAGAGGCTCCATCCAGCTTCCAGCTTTGGGCTCTTCTTTCTGGCTCATCCTGAAAGCTCCCTTTTACCCCCATCCCCAGCCCCAAGATACACAGGTAGACTCCAGGCACAAGGACATGATTTCAAATAACCTGGGGCTCCACCACCACCATTATGTACACATTGGGCACATCACGGAAACCTGGCTGAGTACGTTCTGGGGGTTTTCTAGAGGGCCAGTTACCAGAGCTAATTGATCTGCTTATCAGACCAATATAAAGCAGTGAAGTTCATGGTTTGAAACCCACCTCCTCAAGTGATGACCTTTTGGAGCTTCAGGTTTCTGGGCTGTCAAGCGGGGATAGTAATCGTGCCCATGTTGTTTGGGGGATGGGAAGGGTTAACACACTTCATAAGTGCTTAGCACTGTGCCAGGTGCCCAGGCCCCGCTCACTCAACGTTGGAGGTTATTATGTCACCCTTGCCTTAGCCCAGAGACAAAGCGCACAGACTTGAAATTTCCCAGGACTGGTTTTAATTTCCATAAAATGGTGCGGTCTCTTCCCACATCAGGGAAAAGAGTCTTCCCAGGATCCAACCCCTGGGGATTCAGTCCAGCACAGGGCCTGGTCCAAATCACTTTCCAGCCACCAGGCTGGAGGCTGAGGATAGCCTCCCATCCTCAGGGCCAATCCCAGACTCCCCTCATGAGTCCTAGACAAGAGGACGGAGATGGAGTGGCTCAGGACTGGATTCTGTCTCTCCAAAGCCCCTCTCTCTGTTCCAGGGAAGCCAGCTGTGTCTTTCCAAGGAGAGTTGGTCCAGCCACCAGGCTCAGTTTGGACACCAGACCACCATCCCCGCTGTGGGGGTCAGCGCCCCGGACCCGGCGGCCGCTCCAGGGCCTGTGTGCCCACCAACACGTCCAGGAGGTAGTCCAGTTCGGCCTCATCGAGCTCCAGAGCCTCCTCCTTGCCAGGCCCATCCTCAGGGCCAGGTTTGAGGCCCTCGGAGACTGGTGCCCAAAGTTCACTGTCATACATAGAGGTGTCGATGTCCTCAAACAGGCCCTCAAGCTCATCGTCCAGCAGACAGCCAGTGGCTGGGCCCAGCAGGTCCAAGGCACCCAGGCTGGCGGGGGATCCCCCCGTGGGGCGGCCTGGGGGCCCCTCATCCACCAAGGGCTGGGGGGCCTGGCTCAGGCCCTCGATATGGCTGAGGTCCTCCAGCAGGCTGGCCATGGAGGCCGAGAGGGCGGCGTCGGAGCTGGCCAGCAGGCTGTCAGCCACACAAGGGGCTGCAGGTGGGCTGGGCACAGGTGGCAGGGTCGGTTCGGGCGCCATGGATGCCTGGATGCGCCGCAGCGTGTTGACTACCAGAACCAGGTGCCGCAGGTCCGGCTCACCCTGCCGCAGGCTGTGGTGGAGCTTGAGCACCGAAAGGTCAAAGAGGGAACTGGAGGCCGCGGCTGGGGGGGCCTGTGCCGCTGCTGGGAGGCTGGGATCCAGCCACCAGGCGTCCGCTGCCAGGGTTTCCTTCTCCTGCTCCTCCTCCCGCTTGCGCTTCAGACCTTTGCTCAGCATCATCTGCAGGGAGGAAGGAGTCACTCAGTTATAGAAAGTCAAAGTGAAGTTCAAACCCTGGCTCTGAGAACTAATGTCTGGTGGGATCTCGGGCAGACCATTTAATTTCCTGAGCCTATGCTTTCTTAGGGAAACTTTAAGATACGAATGATAATAGTCATCTACTTCATAGAGCTGTTTTATGGAATCAGTGGGATAATGTACAAAAAAGCACTTATAACACTGTAACTCTTCTGATTAACAAGTATTCTTCATAGCTATTATTATGTATTTCTTCAGCAAACCAGGTGAAACGCCCAATATTCAACCTTTTTTTTTAACCCATGAAAACAGCTATTTCACATAGTTTAACATTTATTGAGTGTCTACTACCCATCAGACAAATAAATACAGGAAATGTACAGATGGTGCTAAGAAGATACTAAGAGGTTCTGGGGAGTGGTCAGGGAAGGCTCCTGTGAGGACGTGACATTTGAGCTGAGCCCTCAAGCCCGAGAAGGAGTCAGCCACGGAAGAACCAGGGAAGCATTCAGGGAAGAGAGAAGAACAACAAAGGCAAAGAGAGACCTGGAGGCTGGATGAGCTTGAACTGAAAAAAACAAAAACAAAAAAGAAAAAAACAAACCCAAAACACCAGTGTGGTCAGCGTGCACAGTGACGCGGGAGGGGATGGGGTTTGGAGAGCAAGCAGGGGCAAGGAGTTGGGATTGCACTGTGAGTGTCATTGAAGGATTCTGAGCAGGGAATAGAATGGCGTTGTGAAATGATTAGGTTTCCAGAAGATCCCCCTCGGCTGCTTCAAGGAAGATGAGGGTGTAAGGAAGGGAGACCGAGGAAGAGCGTGGTCCTGGGCTCCATTCAGAGGCTACTGCACTCTGGGGAGGGTATGATGGCGGCTTGGAGTAGAAGGTGGTTGGCAGTGGACTTGGAAGGAAGTTGGTTGATTCAGGATTTATTTGGGAGGCAGAGTAGACAGAGCTTGCCGGGAAATCCTGACGGGCACCGGGGGTCACTGAGAGAACTTTGAGGACCCACACTTTCCCCGCGTAGGGGCTCCTGGAGGTCTGGACTTTTTTGAGTCTGGAAGCTTGCAGGATCCAGTCCCCGGGCCCTTGCCCAACAGGACCTTAAGAGTGACCCCTCACACTACTCACAACGGTCCTCGCCTCCTACCGCGAAGACCAGGGAGTCCAGAACCGCAGGAATTCAGCCCCCACCCGAACTCCGCCCCCCGGTCCCGGCGCCCCCTAGCGGCACCAGGACGGGTTTCCCCGGGGATCCGGCCCCTTCGACCCCGGGGACCCTCGACACTGCCCGATGCCCTGGCTGTCGCTCCTGCTTAACCCCCAGGGCCGTGCGGGCCGGGATCCCCGGAGGGCTCTTCTGCCCTCTCGGCCCGTGCTCGCTTCCGGCAGGCAATGGAGGCGGCTCCTCCCGAAGCGGCGGCGGCGGGGGCGGGTGAGTCACGCAGCCGGAGCCAGAGAGCCGGCGCCTCCGCCCCCTTCCCGGGCTGCGGCGTGATTCACCCAGCCCGGCCGGGCGGCACTTAGGGGCCCGCGCATCTCGATCCCGGGCAGCCTCTGCGCTCACCGGCCGGACCCGGGGATCGAACCTGCCAAACGACCCCGCCGCGGCTTTCCCTTCTCTCCTCAGGCCCCTTCACTTCATTTACATACCTAGCTCACCCGCTGCCAATCAGAACGAAGAGGGACCCACGCGCAGCCAATCAGGAAACGGCGACGGAAGCATCGCTCGCTCGCTCTCCTTCAGCAACCGGCGCCTGGGTCGGGAGACGCAGTTCTGACTCCGGCGCACGACTCCAGGCTCCTGACTCCTCTTAACTACCGCCCACTCTCGTAGTGTCCCCGCCCTCCACCCGGGGATTGGCCTTGGACGGTGATGGGCGGAGCCTGTAGGGGGAATGTTCGAAGGGAGGGGAGGGTGGCTTCACGGCGCATGCCCGACGGCTGCGTGAGGGGACCGGGACAGGTGGGTTGGCTGTTTTCGCTGCGGGACAGTGGCGGGGAGGGGCTTCTTGCTTCTCAAGGTGAGGGCCCCTCACACCTGCCCAGACACTTGCCAAAACCAAGCAGTTGCGCTCCTTACAGACCCAACCCTGACAGGGGTCTGCACTCGAAGCCGGATAGGCATGGGTTCAAATTCTGCCCATTACCAAGATCGATCTGCGATCTGGGAAAAATGCTTGGACTTCTCTGAGCCACACGAAGCCTGTTAAATGGGCATCTTCTTGCCTACCTCTTGAGAGTTAGGAAAATTAAAATAAGGTTGCGTCTGTGAGAGCACTATAGCACACTGAGCAAATGCGGGGCAGTTGGACTCAATGGTGGTTACAGGAGGGGGAGGAGGAGCGGGCGGGGTAGGAGGAGCGGGCGGGGTAGGAGTGGAGCCATCGGTGTCACGTCCTGGGCTCCATTCCCTAAGTAGCTGTGCGATTTTGGGCCAGTGTTTTAATCCCCTAGGGTCTCAGCTTCCTCACCTTTTAAAAATGAGATTATTTTGAGGATTAAAAAGGATAATCGCACAGTGCCGCCAGGCTGGCTCAGTCGGAGGAGCCTGCGACTCTTGATATCCGAGTTGTGAGTTCAAGCCCCTCGTTGGGTGTAGAAATTACTTAAAAATAAGATCTAAAAGACAAAAGAAAAGAGTAATTGCACAAAATGCTCAGAATGGTGCACAACATGTCCTTTTGTTGGTGGTAATAGCTGTTGTGGTTATAACACAGGCGCTTAGATTAAGGCGGACACATGGGGTTGGGTGTAGGTAGACAGGAGTTTAACACTTGTCTGATAAACTGACAATGGGGCTTAGCTTCTCCAAGTAGCTCATTTGCTAACTTTTCTGGAGTTGTGGGAAGAACTATTATGAGTAAAGCTCCTGGCCAAAGTAAGCTCCAGAAAATGCTAACCTATACTAGTTGATTCAGGCAGCAGTTATCAATGGATGTTCAAACCTTAGGGTGAAAGGTTAACAGGATTTTGGCAGGCTCCTACACATTCCCCCACAGGTTATTTGCTAACTGCCAAGGGGGAAATACCCTTTTACGGTGTGGAGATGTGGTGCTCACCACCTTAACCATGTAAAGAAACTCTGCATCCACAGTCATGGGACACCCCGACATTGGGTGCCACCTGATATGATGCATTAGGAAGTACACAACATTCCCTGTGGTGCCTCCCTGTTAAATTTCATAAACTGAATCTCACGAAGCCTCTAGACCTAACATTCAGCTTACAGGAAACAGAGAGGAACAAATTAAACATGAACACAATCAGGCAAAGACAGAATGTGGGACATCTGTAAGCACAACTGGGCTGTGCCACCAAAAATTCAATTTTGAGAAAACAGAAAAAGGGATTGGTGGGGTTGATGGTGGAGAACTTTCTGGAATGAAAGTTACTATATAATTTCGTTATTACAACCAAATAAGCATATGAACCCTCACTGAATCCTGATTTGGGGAGGGGGATACAGCTACAAAAGATATCCGTGGGGGCGCCGGGGTGGCTCAGTCAGTTAAGCGTCTGCCTTCAGCTCAGGTCATGATCCCAGGGTCCTGGGATCCAGCCCGCATTGGGCTTCCTGCTCAGTGGGGAAGCCTGTTTCTCCCTCTGCCTCTCCCGCAGCTCATGCTCTCTCTCTCAAATAAGTAAATAATAAAATAAAATCTTGAAAAACAAAAAAGAAATGCCTGCTGAGCCATTAGGGGTAGAATGTTAAGATATCTACAATCTACTCTCCAATGGTTCAGCAAAAGAAAAAATATACATATGCATATATACATATGTAGATAAAGGAAACACAATATTTTTTTTTTAAAGATTTTATTTATTTATTTGACAGAGACAGACACAGCGAGAGCAGGAACACAAGCAGGGGGAGTGGGAGAGGGAGAAGCAGGCTTCCTGCCGAGCACGGAGCCCGATGCGGGGCTCGATCCCAGGACCCTGGGATCGTGACCCAAGCTGAAGGCAGACACTTAACGACTGAGCCACCCAGGTGCCCCTAAAGGAAACACAATATTAACAATTAAATCTAGGTGGGAGGGTATACAGGCGCTCAGAATACATTTTTCCCCCCATCTTTTCTATATGCTTAAATTTTTTCCATAATAAAAAGAGGGTAAAATTCTAATTAGAACCGGCCCCTGCCAGGCAAATTCACATAATTTTCCCTATAACCTATTCTTATGGACTGGAGAGGAAAAAGGAGGCTCTGAGTCTCCAAGTGGCTTGCTCCAGATCACATGCTGGAGAGCTCATAGGAATCTCAAGAGCTTGATCAACCTGTATTTATTGAGCACCTACTATATTATGGGCACCGTTGTAGACACTAGGGGTACAGCACTGGATAAGCCTCATACGGTCTCTCTTTTCATGGATCAGGGGAGGAGGTAAACAGAGAAAAGAAGTATGACAACAAAAACATTCATGGATCGAACACCTTCTGTGTGCCAAGCACTGTTGTAGGCACTGATGATAGGCAGTAAGACTATAGACAAAAATCCCTGATGTGAGGGGGTGGACAATACACTTAAAATAATAAAGAAATAATTTAGTGTCTTAGAAGGTGACAAGTGAAAAGGAGAAGAATAAAGCAGAGCAGGAGGAGAGGAATGAAAGGACCTGCGGTGTAGATAGGGTACTGGGTGCTGGTAGAAAGTTCCCTGAGTAGACCCGATGAAATGAGAGAGGTAGTAGTAAAGCTCTGGGAGAAGAATGCTCCAGCCAGAGGGGAAGGGCCAAGGCAAAGGCCCTGAGGACGTTGTCTGCCAGGCAGCGAGGCCAGTGTAGCTTGGGGTGGGTCAGAGAAGCTTTCAGGCCGTTTAGAGCCCTGTACGGAACGCTATGTTTTATTCCGAATGGGATGAGACCCTGGACGATGAATAAACGAGGAAGATAATTTCGGCCTCTGTTCAGTGCCTTGAAGAAAACAAAATAGGACGGGATAATAGGGAGGCCTGTGCCAGGGTGGTCCAGGAGAGCGTCCCTGAGGAGGTGACCCTGGAGCTGAGACCAGAAAGAGCAGAAGGAGCCAGGAATTCAAAGGGGTGGGGGAAGGGAGAGGGAGAGAGATCAGGCTTGGGAAATGAAACCAGAAGCAAGCCACCGGGGCCGGCAGGCCTGGGGAGGAGCCTCCGCCCGCGGGGGAGGGGGAGGGGGAGGGGAGGAGAGCGCCCCGCCCCCAGCCGGCCGCCCCACCCGGTCGCCCCACCCGGCCTCTGGGGAGGGAGCAGGCGCCGGGCCGGCTCCCGCCGCCGACGCCTCCGGGGTATTCCGCCGCCCCGCCCGCTCGGGGTGGGGGGTGGGCAGGTGGGAGGGGCCTGACCCGCCAGCCACGCCCCGCGGCGGCCGCGCCCCATCCCCCCACCGGGGGCCGGAGGAGGGCAGTTTGGGGAAGGTGGACTCTGCCCTCAGACCCGGTCCCTCTGCGGGCCAGCCTTTCTATTTCTCTCATCAGTTCTTTAACCGGGCAGGAGCTGGGCCTCTCTGAGCCTCAGTTTGTTTATCTGGAAAGTGGGGGAGCTCCTTATACTGCCCTCAGGGGGGTACTAGCAAGCTACACGATTCCTTTTCACTCGGTTATCTGTAAGGCAAAGAGGGCCTCTTAAAAGGTGAGTCAGGTCTCATCCCTGCTCTGCTCAGCAGCCTTCCATGGCTTCCATCTCATTCGGTAAAGCTCGATCCTTCACTTCATGTCCCAGGATGCTCTCTTCTTGTACACCCCTGCTCCAGCTACACTGACCTCTTCGGGGTCCCGCAAACACTCCAGTCATGCTCTGACCTCAGGGCCTTTGCGCTAGCTGTCACCTCTGACAGGATCGTTCCCTCCGCCCCAACCCCGACTGACATGACTCACTTCTCACCTCCTTCAGGGTCTTTACTCCAATGTCACCTTGTCAGTGAGGCCTTCTCTGGCCATCCCATTGAAATAACAATGCCCCGGGGCGCCTGGGTGGCTCAGTCATTAAGCGTTCTGCCTTCGGCTCAGGTCATGATCCCAGGGTCCTATGATTGAGCCCCACCTCGGGCTCCTTGCTCGGCGGGAAGCCTGCTTCTCCCTCTCCCCACTCTCCATGCTTGTGTCTCTCTCTGTCAGATAAATAAAATCTTAAAAAAAAAAAAAAAGAAAGAAAGAACAACACCCCAGCCACTTTCTTGCTTTCTTTTTCTCTACAGTATCACCTCCTAACAGACTGCATATTTTACTCATTTTTCTATGTATTTCGGCCTTCCCCAACGAAGCTGTGTGAGAACAGGAGCTGTCTATTTTATTCCTGTGCCTGGAAGAGCACCAGGCCCACAGTAGGCACTCAATAAATGTAAGCAATTATTGGAATCCTTGGGGTACATCGGGTCCTCCTTTTCGTGGTTTACACAGTTGCTCGGTGAGGTAGGTACTACCGGAGGCCTGAGGTTGGGACATGCTGGTGTCTTTGAAGAACTGTAGAGAATGGTATAGCTGGAGCACAGGAGTGGCAGGGAGCGGGTAGCGTGAGGAAGATGAATGCAGAGAGGTAAGAGGGAGGGTTGACCGTTGCAAGGTCGGGAGTTCATTTTTGCAACAATAGAAAAAAAACCAACAACATTGTTTTTGAGTGCACGCCTGTACTGAGCATAGTTCTATGCACTGGGGCATAGAGCGGGGCTAGGACCAGCAAAACCCCTCCCTCTCAGAGTTGCTAATAGACCAGAAGGCTAACCATAAACAGGTAATAAATAACTTGAGATAGGATAGGTGCTACTAAGAAAATCAAATAGATTGTGGTGGGGGGATGTGCACCTGGATGTGTTGAGCTATGCAAGGTAGGGAAGACAACTCTGAGAAGGGGACATTTGGATTGGTGAAGCTGTAGGAGAAATGTCCTCTGGGCCGTTAACAAGTGCAAAGATCCTGGGGCGAATGAGTTTGGGATGAAATGAGACCAGTGTGACTGGAGGTGAGGAAGAGTGGGAGATTCAGTTGTGAAGTTAGGAGCAAGATTGCCAGGTCTTACAGGCCTTGGTGAAGTTCAGGTTTTATTCTGGGTATAAGTCACTAAGAGTTTTAAGTAGGGGTAAGATATGATCCAATGGGCATCTATACCGAGATGTGAAACACATGTGCCTTGAGCTTCTCATGACCATCTCTTCTCGATGTTGATTGGCACCCATTGGTCAGCTACCCCACTGCTTTCAAATTTAGATGCGAAGCCCCTCTCTGGGCAAGAATCTTGGCTTTGGGCCAGAAAGCACAGGCAAAATCCCCCTCCTTTCCTGGCCTGTGGACTCCACCCTGATGCGGTTCCTCTTTGCAGACCTTCCAGAAAAGTCCCTAAAGCTGTGTAAACTCACCTGCTGAGTCTTCAAAGGTCTTTGCAGACTTAGCCAGTACAGCAATATATCACATTGCACCTTCCCAGGCCTCCCTCTTTTCTCCACTCACCAGCCTGGGCTTGTACCTCCTAAATAAACCCTTAGCACTGTAACTTCAGCCTGGTCAAGTTTTCTAGAAAGATCTTTTTTTTTAATAGTTTTTTTAAAGTGTTTTTTTTTTTTTTTTTTGAGAGAAAGAGGAAGAGAGCACACAAACGGGGAGTGGGAGAAGGAGAGGGAGAAGTAGGCTCCCCGCGGTGCAGGGAGCCCTACTCAGCTCAGTCCCAGGACCCCAAGATCATGACCTGAGCTGAGGGCAGAAGCTTAACCAACTGAGCCACCCAGGCGCCCCTAGAAAGATCTACACTTAATGCTGGCTATGTCTGGGCATCTTCTTTCCCCTCTGGACCTCAGCAATACCTTGCATACAATTTTAAGTGCTAAGAGTGACCTATCCTTTTGGTAATTCATGGGACTCAGTTCCTCCCTCCTGTGTGCACCCATGTGGCTAGGGAATCTAAGTTTACCAAGAAGCAAAAACACAAATAGTTAAGAACCAGTGTCTGGGGGTGCCTGGGTGGCTCAGTCACTGGGCAGGCATCTGCCTTCGGCTCAGGTCATGATCCCAGGGGCATGGGATCGAGCCCCGCATCAGGCTCCCTGCTCAACAGGAAGCCTGCTTCTCCCTCTCCCACTCCCCCTGCTTGTGTTCCCTCTCTCGCTGTCTCTCTCTGCCAAATAAATAAAATCTAAAAAAAAAAAAAAAATCTTAAAAACAAACCGGGCGCCTGGGTGGCTCAGTTGGTTAAGCGACTGCCTTTGGCTCAGGTCATGATCCTGGAGTCCCGGGATCGAGTCCCACATTGGGCTTCCTGCTCAGCAGGGAGTCTGCTTCTCCCTCTGACCCTCTTCCCTCTCGTGCTTTCTATCTCTCATTCTCTCTCTCTCTCAGATAAATAAATAAAATCTAAACAAACAAACAAACAAACCAGTGTCTGGAGGCCAACTTAAAAGAGTCCTAGCTCCCTGGTCCTTGCTTTTCTTGTGGTGTGACAGGCAGCAAGTGATTTGGCCCCTCTGAACTTGAGGTTCCTCCTATGTAAAGCCTGTTAACTGAATTCTATATTATCACGAAGATCAAATGACTTAATTCAAACAAAGTAGATAAAATAGTACTCTTAACAAGTACTCAGTAATTATTATGTTTAATAATACGCCTGCCCTGACTTTGGCAGGTAAGGGGTGCAGGTAGGGAACTTACCAGGCCCCTCCCAGTGACCCACTGAAATTTAGAAACTTTAGGCAACACCATCCCTTCCAAAATACTTTTATTAAAAAAAAAGTCATTACAAACAAGCAAAAAACAAAAAACAAACAAAACCCACCACAAAACCCGCCTTTCTTTTAAATAATGCGTAATGGAGCAGTTTGGTTTCCACCCTATTGCACGTGGTCCGGCCTGGTCATGAAGCAGGAGACTGCTGGGACTAGGGTCTTGCCAAAGAGGTGGGGTTCAACCTTGGGGGAGGAGGCCAGCCCCTCCTGCTCCCTTGAGGTGCAAGAGGCAAAATCTGAGTTCCCATAGCAACCAGGCAGCACCTCCCTGTCATCCTCTGACAGGCCCAGCTTTATCTTCCCTGAGGCCCCAGTGGTCACAAGGGGAGTAGGAACTGGAGGGAAAGGCAGAAGAAATGTGGGAAGTGGGAAATCAGACTCCCAGAAACAGAGTCACGTTAAGGCATTTGGAACAGATAAATTAATTCAGGAAGACCCACCTTCACAGAAGGCTGTGGTAACCAGACACACACACACATGCAAGACGGTTTGTGGAACCCTGAAATGGGAGGAAAGGAGGCCATAGTCACTGCTCAGAGACCCCACCAAACACACATACATATACACACACACACACACACACACACACACACAGAGTTGCATCCAGGGATCCAGCCCACCGAGGCTGAGATGAGGAAAGAGCCCCCAAAGTTTTAGGATCCCAAAATGATTTCCATAATGTGATCGAGTTCATTCCACTCCCAGGACCCTGGGGCACAGAAGAGGTTGTGAGGGGGCTCCGGTGGGGCAAGTGCAGGCTCCTTCTCTACTGCAGATGTGTCAATGTCCAGAAAAAAGTCATCCAGACCAGAGTCCCCCAGGTACCGGGAGCTCAGAGCTTCTAAGAAGACTGGATCAGGCTGGGGCAGCCCTTCGTTCTGGGGTCCTGGGGGAGCCACTGGATTCTGAGGGGGCTCCGTCTCATCCATGGACGTCTCCAATTCCCTGAGAATAGAGCCGATGGTGGCTGACAGGGAGAAGTCCTCCTCGCCCAGGAAGAGGGGCTCAGGGGGCAGAACAGGTGCTGGAGCCAGGCACAGGGCGGCCTGGAGCTGCTGCAGGGTATTGTGGATAAGAACGTGCCTGCGCAGGCTCGGCGCTCGCGGACCCAGGCTTCGCTGGACCTTGTCTAGCGAGATTCGAAGCAGGGCTTGCTGGTAGCTCCGCAGGCCTGCTGGACCCCAGTCCCACTTCTCATCCTCCTCTTCCTCCTCCAAATCTGAGTGTTTCCTCTTCAAGCCTCCTACCATGGTGCCCTATAGAGAGAAGAGGGGCAAGTCAGACGCAGCGGGGCTAGTTCACATCCCAAATCTATAAAATGGACATAATATGCATCCCACAGGGCTGAGGAGGAGAAAACACGATCTGGACTGAAACATAGCTGGGTTCGCATCCCACTTACTTGCCTGTGTGGCCTTGAATAGTGAATTTGCCTCCTTGAGACACAATACTCATTTCTTCAAAAGTGTCACATATGACAGGTGTGGAGTACAGGGACCTGGGCTGGAGGCAGGGCAACTTGGGTTTGAACTCTGCCTTTGACACTGCTCAGCCGTTTGATCTTTTGTCAGTTATGAGACACTGCCTCTCTGGGGCTCAGTTTCCTCATCTGTAAAGTGAGGACTGTAAAATTTCTTAACCATATTCTCAAGGAGATCCCACGTGTAAAATATGCATGGGGCCCATCTAGTTAACCTTAACGAACAAGAATTTAATTGCCATTTATTCATTCAATATTTTTACCTATCGACTGTCTACTATATTCGAGCCACCTGGAGCCCTGTTAGGACACCTATTTGTAGAGACTCTTCTTTCACAGGGATGATTATTTTTCTTCTTTTTTCAGATTTTTTTAAAACTTATTTGAGAGAGAGCACAAGTGGAGGGGAGGAGCAGAGGGAGTGGGAGCAGCAGACTCCCCACCGAGTGCGGAATTGTAAGTGGGGCTCCATCCCAGGACCCCGGGATCACGACCTGAGCCGAAGGCAGCCGCTTAACTGACTGAGCCACCCAGGTGCCCCAGGGAGTGTATTTCTGTTCATGCCCTCTTCCTAACGCACGGGAAGCACACCCAAGAGCTGGGAAAGAGCCTCCCTCCTTCTCTCTGCCGCTCCTTCGGCTTTCCCCAAAGCGTGCCCCACGAGAAAAGTCGCTAGAACTCGACTCCTGCCAGGCTCCGCCCTCTCCATGGATCTCCATTCAGCATCCAGGCAGGCAACAACTTAGCCCAGGGGCTTCTGGGAAATGTGGGCCAATAGCCGCCCGGCACGTGCCCTGACATTGAGCATGCACTACAATCCCCAGAGGGCTCCGCACGCCAGAGGGAGCAACCTCCCCCGCCCTCCCTCAGGGCATGCGCATAGGGCCCGGGGCCGGTGGGGGAAGGGAACCCGGACTTCCAGCTGCCCGGCGCCTGCCGAGCCCCGCCCTCCGCTGCCTCCAGGGCGGCGGGTCTGAGCTCCACGCCTGTGACGCCCCTCCCCCACCCCAGACTCCGGCCCTAAAACTGCTTTCTCCCGGTCCTTCGGACCCCAAGAAGGCCCTAGATTCTTCCCCAAAACTGCTGTCGGGTCCAGAGACTCAGGCCCCAACACATGGCTCAAAAACTACAAATGCTCTCCGATCTACTCCGTTCGGGATACTGATTTTGATGCCCTCACCCGTCAACTTTCCCCTATTCTCCCGTCTTTCAAACGCCGTTTGACTTCACCTCCCAACTCTCCCTCTGACTCCAAGACCTGAACATGGGACTCTCCCCAGCACCTCCTCTCCTCCACCGCGTCTCCCTCACCAAGATTCCTTGCACGTAGTTTTCTCGCTTTTCCAAGTGCCCGGGATCCCAGCCCCAAGCCCTCACACCTTTTCCAGAGCACTGGAGCCCCGAATTCAACCCGCTCGGGAGACGCGAATTGTCCCAATCTTTAGATTTCCTGCCCCAGAAGTTGCTTCCTTAGTTCTCTCGCTTCTCCAAACACCCCATGTCCCAGCTTCAAACTCCGTCCACTTGAAGATCCTGCCCCAACAACTTCGCCTTCAGTCCGGGATCTTGAATTCAGTCTCCAGTCCCCAAACCCCACCAACCCTATCAGTCACCCTTATTTGCACCCCCTACCCACGCCCAGACCCCGCCTCCACAACTCTCGGGGGGCGCGCCTCCACCTCCCCTAACCCAAGGCAAATCTCAAGCCGGGTGGCTTCTCTCTCTCACCTTAGCTGCCAGGTTCACAATGACCAAGTCCTGGAACGTCCGCAGCTTCACGACCCCACACCAGTGCTGAGCAGGAACCTCGCTCACCTCCCCAGGGCCTCTCGGTTTGGCCTCCGGCCCACCTAGCTCCGCCCCGGAGCCGAAGCGCGAGCATGATTGGCTGGAGTCCTGCCCGCCGCTGGGCGAGGATTGGCTGGGTGGAGCCACCGGTCCGTCGCCAGGAGACGCCGGACCCGCCCTCCCTTTACTTACACCCGGGACCTTTTAAAGGATTCCGACTCGCCCGGGGGCGGGGCCACGTTTCGAAGGTGGAGGGTGGCGAGGACGTCAGAACCGTTTCCTTCAACTCAGCCACTGTCCTCTCTCCGAAATTGTCAGCATTGCTTTCTGCGATCCCTTTATGCCAGGTGAGGACCCTGTAGCGGGAGGGGCTTGGTACGCCCCTCCCCACCCCGCTTTCCGGGCGGGTGGGGCTGAGCCCCTCGCGGAGGCCGCGCCCCCGGGGTTCCGAGGGCGGACGCTGCGGGCCGGAGGATGACGCAGCTGAAGACCTGCCAATGGTTCGGCGCGGCCTACGTTGCCTGGGCGATCGCAGCCGGGTTTCTGTCTTCCTAACCCCCAGACACTGTGCCCCGCGGCCCCTTCTTAATCCTCAGGACTTCTCTGCATGCCCTGTGGTGGTCTCTCCTGCACCCCACCCCCACCCCGGCGCCCTATCCTTCCTCTCAGGCAGGATGGCATCTCCACTGCTGGGAACTCGTTCCTCGGTCGCCAAGGCCCTGGGGACAAAGTCCCAGCTCCTCCCCTTTTGCCACAAAGCCCTTCACGGTCTGGCCTGATGCACACTCCTCCTGGCTCCCTGTGATCCGGCCCCACTGGTTGACTTAGTTTTTCCAAAATGACTTCACGTGCCCGCCGCCACCATAAACGCTGAGATTTTTGTCTTGTCTTTTCCCCTGCCTTATCCCTAATGTTTTAGGTACCGTCGCAAGTACTCAAAAATGACAATAAAGGGCCTCTGGATCTTTAAACTTGTTTCCCCATCCTGAAATACACCTTCAGTTCCCAGGCTGCCTCTCGCCAGAACTCATCTCAAAACTTTCCTCCTCTCAGAAGCCCTCCCTTGATGCTCCAGAGCGGGTGAGGGTCCATTCCATGGTGTCCTGGGCTTCCTCCCGTGATGGCCCTGACTCCTCTGCCCTTGCCTCCCAATCCTGGCCCTGTGCACTCGAGGTCGGGACTGTGGACCCTTGGAGGGCAGGTACCAACCAAGGCTATCTTGGTCACCCAGGGCTTGGTCCATAGCATCACCTAGCACGTGGCTGGACACAAAGAAGGCACCCAGTGAAAAGTTTTGTAAATGCCCAATATGACAGAAAGAGGGCAGGAAAACAAAAACAACAGTGCTAGTGCCCTGAAAGCCTGAATCAGTAGTGCCCCACCCCCACAAGTTTCACCAAGAGGAGTGGGGAGGCAGATTTCTGCAGGCGACCCCTGGGAAGGGAGGTTAAAGTTCTTCAGACCCGTTCTCATTGGTTGGAACTTGCCACCAGTCATCCCTGCTTGCAGAAGCAATATAGGAATGGAATGGATTTTTTTGGGGGGGAGGGGAAAGTTAAAGGTGTTGGGTGGGTAGGTCGGGGAAGCTGGAAGTAGGAAGAGAGGAGGGGCTCACCCAGACCTGGGAAAGGTGTCTCTGGGGAACATGGGCAGGGGACAGTAGATTATCAAAGAGGAACATGATTAGGAAGGGACCATTCTTCCCCCTTCCCCCTCCCGAACCTGCCCCTCTTCCAGGGCCCCCATCTCAGACTGGCCCCACCATAACCCCATCTCCAGGTTCTAGCTCTATGCTTCTTCCTGGATGCCTCTCCCGCTGCCCGCCCCCCCCCCATCATGGACTGTCCACTCCGCTCACACCCACTCTCTTGCCCCGCTTAAGGCCTCTGTCTTGGTACCCTGGGGCTCCAGGGCCTGCTCTTGCAGGACTTTGATCCACATTCACCCAGCAGCCAAGGGCAGCTTCATAAAATACAAACCTGACTGTGCCCCCTCCCCGCCTCTCTCCTGCTCCGCTCCGTGCACAGAACCTCAGAATAAAGCTCAAGCTTTTTACAATGATTCTGCACAGTTTAGCTTCCATGTAACAGCCTCTTGGGGCTGATCACTTCTCCCCTCCGACTTGTTTGCTCCCCAAGCTGGGTCAGGTCGTTCTGTCAGCCCTCTGGGCTTCCTCCTTCAGAGCTACAGTCACTCTGCGTTGTCACTCTCACGGGCCGGGGTGTCTTCCTCGTTGGACTGTGAGATCTGCGAAGCCAAGGTCACCCCTTATAGTCCTCACAGTCCTCACCTGGTCTCTAGCACAGGGCCAGACAAGGACATGAATGAAAACCTTCCACAGAGGCAGAGAGAGACCCTGAACCACCCAGACAAAGCCAGACAGAGGAAGTCACAGAGTTGGGTCTTCTAGAATAATTTGAAGCTCTTGGCTCAAGATTTATTTACTCCTTTCCTCTGTTCTCCATTTCCCAGAATGCTGTCCTCCCGGACAGGATCAGAGCCCTAGTCTCTAGTCGTACTGGTGGGAGGGGTAGGTGTTGTGGCCATCGTACTTATCGGTGGTAAGGCAGCTCAGCATGAAGTGGCCCAGGTCATGTTTGGAGATGACCCTGGAGGGCCCTCGTCCATCCAGGGTCACTGTGTAGGCCCCTGTCAGCGGCTGGTCTCCTGCAAGGTAAGGACACAGGGGATGGGTGAAGCCCATGTCCTTTCCCCTTCCCACAGCGTGTGACCACTCCAGGGTGCTTACAGTGTACCCAGCCCAGAGGGTATAAGAATCAATGATGTATGAAACCCTTACAAATGCAAAGGATGTCAATCTATACCCCTTACTTCATTCATTCGACAAATCCTTACTGATGGCCTATTAGGTGTCAGGTGCTGGGCACCCAACAAGGGACAAAACAGCCAAGAACCCCCTGCCCTTTGCAAGCAGACGTTCCCTGGGAGAAGGCAACAAATAAGAGAGTAAAAGAGACAATATGTTATAGGGAGAGAAATAAAGCAGGGACTAGGCTAGGAATGATTAAATAACTCAATGTTACCCATGGGCAAACTGAATCTGCAAGAAAGTCACTTCCCAGGGTTGCAAAGGGTGACTTCCCAGTGGCAAAGGCTACATTTGCTCTGGGTCCTTCCGTCTGGAGGCATACCTTGGCCATTAGGAGGGCACCTGTTGGCTGCATTATGATAATTAAAAATCTCTGACAGGGATCAACTTAACTGAGGGATCGAATGCAGCCGACCGGTACAGGGGCAACCTGGAATAGTGTGCAGTAAGAAACATACACCCCTCACCCAAGTGACATTCCTGCCAACAATGTTTCATCTGGGCCTGAGAGAAAACAAGCAGAGAAATCCAGAACGTGAGACATGAGATATTCAGAAAGACACCTGGTTTGGTTAATTTTATGAGACATTTTAAAGAAGAGAGATGGAGGATTGTTTCAGATTCAAGGTGACATAGCAACTAAACACAGCCCATGATCCTTGGTCAGATCCTGATTTTGTAGGGAGGGGACATTGAAAAAAAAAATATATATATTTTTAAGGATTTTATTTTTAAGTAACCCAGTGTGGGGCTTGAACCCACAGCCCTGAGATCAAGAGTTGCAGCTCTTCCAACTGAGCCAGGCAGGCACCCCACTATTTCTTGACAATTGAAGAAATCTGAATATTGAATATGGAATAGACACTAAATGATGTGATCGAGTTAACCTCCATTCCCTTGGTGCATTAATGGTACACTGGGCCATTCCCAAAGATTTTTCTTCTTGGGAGACACCTATCAAGGTTCTAGGAGTGGAGTGTGATGATGTCTGCACCTTACTTTCAAATGGTTCAGCCAGAAAAAAAATTTAAAAAAATATATATATATATACACACACACACACAAAGTGAAATAAGTCAAGCAGAGAAAGTCAATTATCATCTGGTTTCACTTATTTGTGGAACATGAGGAATAGCGTGGAGGACATTAGGAGAAGGAAGGGAAAACTGAAGCGGGGGAAATAGAGGGGGAGATGAACCACGAGAGACTATGGACTCTGAGAAACAAACAAGGTTTTAGAGGGGAGGGGGGTGGGGGGTGGGTATTAAGGAGGGCACGTACTGCGTGGAACACTGGTTACTATACGCAAGCAATGAATCATGGAACACTACATCACAAACTAATGATGTACTGTATGGTGACTAACATAATAAAAAAAAATAAATATATATATACACACATGCTATAAAATATATATATACACATGTATTCATATATACACATCAGAGGTATGCATGAAAGATAAAGCAAACGGCAAAATGTTAATTGAATCCAGATGAAGGGTTTATGGATATTCACAAAGCTTTAATTTCTTCAACTTTTCTGGAGGTTTCAAAATTTTTACACACATACCACCAAAAAAAGAAAAAGAAACTGAAGAAAGGTACTCTGTGTTTTTTGTTTTGGGTTTTTGTTTTTGTTTTTTTTTTAGATTTTATTTACTTATTTGAGAGAGAGAGAGCATGAGCAGAGAGGGGCAGAGGGAGAGAGAGAAACAGACTCTCCACTGAGCAGGGAGCCCAACACAGGGCTCGATCCCGGGACCCTGGGATCATGACCTGAGCTGAAGGCAGACGCTTCACTGAGCCACCCAGGCCCCCCTGCCCACCTTTTTTTTTTTTTAGAAAGGTACTTTGTGTTAAATAATTTTTAGGCATGATGTCTCTGGGCTTCACTTCAAACCCAGGAGGTCAAGATACGTACAGATGTTCTGTAATATGTGCTCTGTTCAGAGATGACAAAACCAAGGTTCAGAGGCCGCGGGCCTGAGGTCCCCACGGTGCCAGGGCTGGGATTTTCACCCAGCTCCACCCCCACAGCCTCACTGCCACCGATTCAAAGCTTAGGATTCTGGTCCCAATAGGGCCCTAAACTGAACTCAAACACTGAACCTTATTTGACCCTCTAGAAAGTGTGCAGGCCTCCTCCTGTCAGGGGCCCCAGGAGGCAGAGGGCAAAGTAGAACTGCTCAAAGCAGGGGTGACTGAGTGGCTCAGTGGGTTAAGTAAGTACCTGCCTTCAGCTCAGGTCATGATCTGGGGGTCCTGGGATCGAGCCCTGTGTCTGGTGTCCTGCTCAGCGGGGAATCTGCTTCTCCCTCTCTATTCCCCACCCCGACACCCCCGCTCATGTTCTTTCTCTCTCTCTCTACCCTCTCAAACAAATAAATAAAATCTTAAAAAAACAAAACAAACTGCTCTTTCAGTGAGCAGGCAGATATGAAGGAGATACAAGTGCCTGGCCTTTGGGCCTTTGGGCTTCTGCACCGCTGTTCCCTCATTCCAGTCCTCTCTTCCATGGACATTCATCTGCCTCCTTTCCTCCTTGCGCGAAGCCATCTCTTTAGGGAGTCTATATGAATGGCTCCCCGTTACTCCCTTCTCTGTGCTTTACAGTTTCTCCATTCCCTGCACCATACCTAACAGGAAGAGCATCTAGCTTCCTCGTCTCCCTGCCAGAAATGTGAGCCTCATGAGAGCAGACTGTGTCACCGGGCTCTATAAGGGCACACACTCCGTATGCGAGAGACGTTTGTTGAATCAATGAATGAATGTCTCCCTGTGTCTGTCTCTGTGTGTCTCTCAAGGAGAATTCTAGACCTGGGAGAAGAGGACGTAGGTGTAGTTTACTGATCCTCTCCACAACGCCCCTGGGAAGTGTGGTTCCCCTGGATTAGTTCATCCAACATTAGCTCATATTTACTGAGCATCTACTATATGCTCAGCCCTGTTCTGGGTGCTGGGAACACAGCTGTGATCAAAACACGACAAAATCCATGCCTTCAAGGAGTTGACATTCTAGTGATAGAAACCCACACTAAATAAAGGAATCGGGGCGCCTGGGTGGCTCAGTTGGTTAAGTGGCTGCCTTTGGCTCAGGTCATGATCCCAGGGTCCTGGGATTGAGCCCCGCATCGGGCTCCCTGATCGGCGGGAAACCTACTTCTCCCTCTCCTACTCCCCCTGCTTGTGTTCCCTCTCTCGCTGTCTCTCTCTCTGTGTCAAATAAATAAATAAAATCGTTAAAAAAAAAAAAAAAGAAAGGAATGATATGCTCTGTGTGGTGAAAGGTAAGTCCCCTTCCCTTGAATATGGGCTAGGCCCAGGAACTCACTAATAATAATAATAATAATAATAATAATAATAATAATAATGGTGGTTGTTTTACATTTCTAAATTTGGGGTGGTTGGTTCAACAGAGATAGCCGCAAGGGTGTTAGAAAGCAGATAAAATCAAGCAAGAGAGAGAACAGAAAGTATAAGGGGAAGGTCTGCAATTTTACACTGGCCGGGGAAGGCCTGGCAGATCTCCCCAGCAGATAGGAGGGCGCAGGCTGGTGGCGACCCTGCCGCCAGGTCCCAGCCCCACTCACCTATGTGTGGTGGCATCACGGCCACGTACTTCAGGCCCGATTCCTGCAGCACCTTGTGCATCCGGATGTGGTCATTGGTCACATCCTGCAGTCGTGGGGGCACCTTGGTCGGGTCCCACAGAAGGAAGGCTGGGGGGAGGACACAGGGCACAGTGAGCGAAAGCTTGAGGACAGACTGGCCAGGCCACACAGCCTGCTGGCCTTATGCCAGGAGAAAACCCTACAGGGGCCCTCCACGGCCTTCCAGCTGTCCCAGCCTCCTGTCTTTCTGACGGCCACACAAGGGCTGACCACTTCTCTCCCCACCTGCTCCTGTCCAGTTACCTCCTACCTGGCCCGTGGGAGCAGCCTCCTCTCTGGTCTGCCCATCTCTGTCCCCACACGCAGCCAGATGGGGCCTCTGACCCCAGAGGGTCAGAGCTCATCTGCAGCTCCGTATCACTCGGGGTGAAAGCAGAGTCCCCATCAGAGCCCACGAGGCCCCACCGCATCTGGCGCCATCAGCCCCCTGACCGCGGCGCTCAACACTCTCCCTTTCACACACTCTGCTCCAGCCACGCTCCCACCTCAGAGCCTTCGCAACTGCTGATCCCTCTGCCCTCCCTCAGGTCCCTTCCCTTCCTGGGGAGGATGGAACCCAGAGGCAAGGCATGGAGGCGGTGGAAACCAGCCATGAGCTGTGTGAACTCAGGTCAGCTGGTGGGCCTCCCTGTGCCTCCATCGCCTTGCATAAGAACAGCTACTATTAACTGAGCACCTACTATGTGCTGCTCTCAGCATAAATACTCAGAATTTGGTGAGGATTAAGTGGCATTCATCCTAAGGCACTCAGATGGTGCCTAGCAGACGGTTAAGTGCTCAGTAAATGCTGTTTGCATTAAAGGTTCCGGTTATGAACACTGTACCCTGTGTTTTGGATTATTCGAGGCAACCAGTTATTTAATGTGGCTCTCCTCAAAAATGGGGAGCTCTGTGAGGGCAGAGACCCGGTCTGTGTATGCCTGGCGCTGTCCTTTCCTGCAGGAGGCTCTCCCTGTCCCTCTCTCGGGCTGGGTCAGGTGCCACCTCGGGGCTTCTCCTGTTCTGGCCCTGATCCCTCTGTGTCCCTCCATCTTGGCCCCGACTACTCTGGCCTATCCCTGTGCAATGATGGGTCTATTCACCACTTCCCTCCCATGTACGAGACCCGTGAGTACAGAGCCCAGGGCTGTACTGGTCACCACTGCGTCCCCAGCATCACCCAGCAAGGTTCATGCATACCGTTAGTGCTCAATAAATGCACAGGAACTTGGGATGGCTCCAATGCCACCTTGCAGAAGCCCCTTGGCTGCCTGTCCAGTACCTACCCTCCACCCTTCAGCCCCATCCCTATGACCCCACCACCCACCCGAGGTGCAGGCCACGACCTTGTCCACGCCATGGGCCTTCATGGCCGCCACAATGTTCCGGGCACCCTCGGACATAACTGTGGTAGGACCTTAGAGGGGACAGAGAGTGGCTGTCACTAGCAGGCGGCGGTGGTGGCTGGGGTGGCAGGGGTGGGGCTGGGGGCGGGGGTGGCGCTGGGGGCCGAGGCCCAGGGGTGGGCCGTGGGCAGAGGGGGGGCTCAGTACTGAGGTCATTGCGGGTGCCCAGCAGCACGATGACGGCATCCTGCCCAGCCACGGTCTTGTCTACATCGGCCGCATGCAGAACGTCACCCACTACCACGTGGGCCGGCTTGGGCCCCTCTGGGGGCAGCCTGGAGGCGTCCCGCACCAGCACTGTCACCTCATAACCTGTGGGCAAAGAAAGCAGAGAGGCAGGTCAGTGGGCTTGCGGGCTGGCACCCCCAGGCTCCAGGGGCTGGGTCCTAGAGGGTGCCACGAACCCCCAAATCCACCCCCCAGGTCCCCTGCGGTGGGGCAATACCTTCATTCCAGTTTATAAACAACCTGCCTCCAATGGCCTCCCCGCCCCGTACTCCCCAGACTTCTCCACTCTCCAGCAACTAAAGGGTTAAAGCCTGGCATCACACTGGCCTATGCCCCCCATCCATGCTCCTGGAGGAAAGTGAGGTACAGAGGAAAACATGAGTTGCCCAAAGGTTGCCCAGTGCTGGGATTGGTCCCCGAGGCTTACTTCTGAAGGGCTGGGCCCGGTCTAAGTGGTCATTAAAGATTTTGAACATCATCTTGGTATGTCCCCTCCCAAAGAATTTTGAATGAGTCTGTGTCCCCACACATACACATCCATTTTAAGTTTCACAGCCAACACATTTCTTCCTTTGTTCTAAACACTGGCAAAGGATGTTAATGTTTGGGTGTATGCAAATGATGATATAAAAAAATTATTAATTGTGGTCTCTGTTATGGACTAAATGTTTATCACCGCCCCCCATCAAATTCATATGCTAAAGCCCTAACCTCCAATGTGATGGTATTTGGAGATGGGGCCTTTGGGAGGTAATTAGGTTTTGATGAGTCATGAAGGTGGGGGCCCCATGATGGGGTTAGTGTCCTTACAAGAAGAGGAAGAGGGGCACCTAGTTGGCTTGGTCAGTTAAGCATCTGACTCTTGATTTTGGCTCAGGTCGTGATCTCAGGGTCGTGGGATCGAGCCCCAAGTCGGGCTCTGCGCTCAGCATGGAGTTGACTTGAGACTTTCTCTCTCCCTCTCCCTCTGCCCCTCCCCTTCTACCCCCTCTATCTCAAATAAATAAATAAAATAAAATTTAAAAAAAAGAAGAAGAAGAGAAAGAGACCAGAGCTCTCTCTCCACCAGGTGAGGGCACAGCAAGAAGTCAGCTGTCTGCAATCCAAGAAGAGGGTCCTCACCAGAGGCCAAATCTATTGATACCTTATCTTGGACTTCTCAGTCTCCAGAACTATGAGAAATAAACATCCGTTGTTTAAGCCACCAGTCTATGGTATTTTGTTATAGCAACCCGAGCTGACTGAGACAGCCTCTAAGTATCATTCTTGGGATAAGTGAACCCGAGCTCCTTCGAGAAAGGGCTGATTGCCAGCCTGGGGCAGAGAAAGGACAAGATGAGCCTGGAATATCTTGTGCAGTTGGCTGCTAAGGTAGTGCTTAACGAATGATGCCATTCGTTATTTCGAATACAGATTTAAATGTAGATTTAAATAATGTATCTAAAGGTTTAATGTGGACAGTTGATTTTTGGCAAGTGTGCCAGGACAATTCAAGGGGGAAAGAAAAGTCTTTTCAACAAATGGTTCTGGGGCAAGTGGATATCCATCTGTAAAAAGAATGAAGTTGGATCCCTCTCCCACACCATATATGAAAATTAACTCAAAAATGATCAAAGACCTAAATGTAAGAGCTAAAACCATAAAACGTCTTAGAAAAAAACATAGGTATAAATCTTTGTGACTTTGGATTAGGCAATAGTTTCCTAGCTATGACATAAAAACACAAGCAACAAAAGAAAACATGGACACACTGACATCATCAAAATTAAAAACTTGTGTGCTTCAAGGACACTATTAAGGGGCGCCTGGGTGGCTCAGTCGTTAAGTGTCTGGCTTCGGCTCAGGTTGTGATCCCAGGGTCCTGGGATCGAGCCCCCATCGGGCTCCCTGCTCGGTGGGAAGCCTGCTTCTCCCTCTCCCACTCCCCCTGCTTGTGTTCCTGCTCTCGCTGTGTCTCTCTCTGTCAAATAAATGGAATCTTTAAAAAAAAAAAAAAGACACCATCAAGTAAGTGAAAAGATAATCCATAGAATGGGAGGAAACTTTTGTTAAGTCATACATCCGATAAGGGACTTGTATTCAGAATATATAAAGAACGCCTACAACTCAGAAATAGAAAGATAAATAACCCAATTAAAAATTGGGCAAAAAATCTGAATAGAGACTTCTCCAAGGAAGATACACAAATGGCCAATAGATATGCAAAAGGATACTCAACATCACTCGTCAACAGGGAAATGCAAATCAAAACCACCACGAGGTACAACTTGACACCCACTAGAATGGGTGATAAAAAAGACAGACATTAAATGTTGGCGCCCATGTGGAGAAATTGAAACCCTCATATACTACTGATGGGTGTGTTGAATGATGAAGCTGCTTTGGAAAACAGTCTGGTAGTTCCTCAAAAGGATAAACATGGAGTTTTCATATGACTCAAACTTTCCACTCCTAGGTATGTGACCAAGAGAAATGAAAACATATGTTCACACAAAAACTTGTACATGGAAGTCCACAGGGGCATTATTCATAATAGCCCCAAATGGAAACGATCCAATGTCCCTCAACCTCATGGATAAATAAAATGTGGTCTATCCATACAATGTACATAACAGTACCCAGCAATAGAAAAAAAGGACATATTGATACATGCTACAACACGGACACACCTTGAAAAAATGTTCTTTGCTAAGTGAAAGAAACCAGGCACAAGGAACCATATAGTGTAGGATTCCATTTATGTGAAATGGCCAGAACAGGCAAATCCGTACAAACAGAAAGTAGAGGAGTATTTGCCCCCTGGGGGAGGGGTTGAGAAGAAAAATGGGGAGGGGATGACTCCTAGGGATTTCTTTTGGGGGTGATGAAAATGTTCTAAATTAATTGGGATAATGTCTGCACAACTCTGTGATTAGGCCAAAAAGCACTAAGCTGTATACTTTAAGTGGGTGACTTATATGGGATGTGAATGAAATCTTAACAAAACAAAGCTGTTATAAAAAGTAGGAAACTAAGACAAACAAATGAAAAGTTTGGGGGAGTGCCTGGCACAGGAATGAATCATATATGGGTGCTGGCTGTTACTACTCTTTTTAATCGTCTCAGAATGTTATTTCCTGGGGGCCTGGGTGGCTCAGTTAGTTAAGAGTCTACCTTCAGCTCAGGTCATGATCCCAGGGTGCTGGGATCGAGCCCCACATCGGGCTCCCTGCTCAGTGGGGAGCCTGCTTCTCCCTCTCCCTCTGCTGCTCCCCTGTTTGCACTCTCTCTCTCCCTCTCTGTCAAAGAAATAGATAAAATCTTAAAAAAAAAAAAAAAAAAAAAGACTGTTATTTCCTGTCCTGCTTTAGGCCTCCCTGGGCTCCTGGCCCCTGTGTCAGCCCCTCCCATCCATATTCATGTGGCAGCCAGACAGAGCTTTCCACAGTTATATTGGAGTGCCCTCCTGTTCATAACCCTCCCCTCAGTGCCCTGAGATGAAGTCTATGCTCCTCACGACAGCCTTCCAGTCCCTTGGGGTCTGGCCTCTCCACCTCTCCAGGCTGTGCTGGAACCACTACCCTCTTCACCCACTGCACCTCTTTCAGTTCATCAAATGCATCATGTCGTTTCCTGCCCCCTGGCCTTTGCACGTGCTGCACCCTCTGCCAGGAGCACCCTTTATCCTTTCCCCGGGCCCCCAGGTACTTGGGTGTCCTCTGTCACGGTCCTACTGACACTGCCCTGGAATATATCAGTGGCCCTGCAGGTCTGGGGACATTGTCATATTCGCCACCGTCTCCCTGGTGTTTTATAAACACAAAAGCGCAGGCTTTACTGCTCCATGGACCTGGCTGCCAGCTGTGCCACTTACTGGCTGAGGAACCACAGGAAACACCTTCCCTAATTGGACCCCAGTCTCCTCTCTAGCGTGAAAACGATAAATCCCAGTGTCCCCATCCTGTGTGACCACCTTTCTTCAGGGAATGACACAAAACCTGTGTTGTACTCTCACACATCATGGAGCAGCGGGGGCTTCCAGGGTGCCAATGTGGGCATTGGTTAACTACCAATGGTTAAAACGGACCCTAGTAAATTCTGGGTATTCCAGGGGAGAAACATGTCCTCCTGGAGAGTGAGAGCTTCGACACAGGCTCAGTACAAGGGTGCCCATTAGTGTTCTATTTTTGCTGATTAGTGACATATATTGAGAACCTCTTATAGGCCAAGTGCTGTGCTAAGTTCTTTCTACAGACGAATGGTATTTTTTTTCCAAAAAATTTTTTTTAACACAACCCACATTTAAATGTAAATTTCAATAGCCACATGTGACTAGTAGGCTACCATACCAAACAGTAGTGTTTTAGAACTCACAGATTTTTACCTTTGGAAAAAAGAGCATTTGGAAGGTACTTCCAAACTTCTTCTGTGTTTTTTTTTTTTTTTTACAAATTCCTTACTTTATATTTTTCTCTTAATTTTTTATTTTGTTTTTTTTAAAGATTTTATTTATTTATTTGAGAGACAGAGAATGAGAGAGAGAGAGAGCACATGAGAGGAGGGAGGGTCAGAGGGAGAAGCAGACTCCCTGCTGAGCAGGGAGCCCGATGCGGGACTCGATCCTGGAACTCCAGGATCATGACCTGAGCCGAAGGCAGTCGCTTAACCAACTGAGCCACCCAGGCGCCCTTAATTTTTTATTTTGAAAAAAATTCAGACATCTAGGAAAGTTGCAAGACCGCAATTCTCATGCTTGCTTTTGCTTTATCTTTCTGTGTGTGTATATATAACATATAACATACATAATTATAGATGTGTGTATATAAATACATTTATACATATATAATTTTTTTCCTATTTGAGAGTAAGTTGCAGAGATCATGCCCTTTTTAAGTTTTTTTTATCTCAACCCTCAGTACAAAATGGATTTCAAAGCCTAACCCAGTATATACAAATCCGCACATATATAACTGAAAGAAGGTTCATTAAACCAATATACAATATGCGATACAGTCTTACACCTTTATGACCAATTAAGTATATTTCAAAACTCACTATCACCCACAGTTTGAAAAGCACCAGATTGCAACAACCATGCCCATTTTGAAGATGGAGAAATTGAGGCAATTTTAGACAACTAAGCCAGGATCACACGGCCGAGTTCGCTTAGCCTAGAGAAGGCCCACTGAGCACCAACTATATACCAGATACAATTCTGCACATTTTCCATATATTATCTCATTTAATCATTGCAAGCACCCCAGAGCAAGCGCTACTAGTTTTATTCCCACTTTGCAGGTATCTAGGCACACTGATGACAAGGCATTTGACCATGTTGGTGGTAAGTGGCAGAGCTGGGATTTGAATGTGGGCAGGCCAGCACCAGCCTATAGAATCACCGAGGTAAATAAAATCCCAGCTCAATCAAGCTCTTCTTTTTCTGATGGGGAGAGTGAGGCTCAGGGGCTCACTGTGGCTCTGGAGAAGGCAGAGCCTCCCCTAGGCCTCAGCTCTCAATTCCCTGGGGTGCAGTCCCAACTGTGACCAGCAGGGTGGACAAGCCCAGTTCAGTGGAATTCAGGATTAAGGGTAAGGTAGTCACATGGGAATCCAGATCCTCATGGTGACTCAGCACCTCTCAACTTCTCCCTCTTCCTTCCTCCCCCAGAAATGCTTATCCGCAAATTTCTTCCCCCCCCCCACCCCACAAATCAAGATCCTCACTAGGTCTTCTTGGAGAAGGGGTGAGCAGTGGGCCTGATGAGGAACTGTCAGGCAGAGTCTGCGGAGGGTGGGCTGGGCTACAGGGTATCAGAGAGTGGAATCCTAGCAGCCTCCACCCCTATGGGGCACCCAGATAGTCAATATCGTCAGAGGCACTGAGGCCAGCAAGGGTGGGGTCCTATATCTGGAAGTCCCAGGCCCCGCTGGGGGTTGGTGAAGTCTAGATGGTGGAAACAGGGAGGATGCGGGATGCTTACCCCTTTCTTGAGGCAATTGCGAATTTCCAGCTCTCACCCACTTTCCCACGACCAGCGCCCAAGCCTTCACCTATGTCTCCGCTATCCTCTTTCCATTAGGTGCTCACAGCAACAGGCCCCCCAGCCTTCTCGACTTCCAGCCTTGCCGCCCAGGCCAGGAGCCGGTGGACTTTCGGCAGTTAAGAGCACAGGCTGGGTTCAAATCCCAGCACCACCACTTTCAGCTGTCTGATATTGGGCAAGTCACTCTCTGGGCCTCAGTTTTCTCTTCTGTCAAGTGAGGTGATACTAGTTCTTACCGCACATGAAGAGCTGTAGGTGCTGGGAGGCAAGCCGCTGCCTGGCTGAGTAAGCCCTCGCTACGTGCGCTAACCACCACCACAACTACAGTAACAACGTTTCATAAGAGCACTGTATGTATTTCATAAGAGCAACCTGTCACTGGAGTCCCCCTTGCCTCCCAGGACCAATTCCTAGTCCTTGGACTCACATAAAATTGGACCTCACAGCGTCCCCCACTTCTGTCCCCGTCGCCACCTGCTTTGCCCCTAGGTCACAAACCAAAGCACTGATGGCCCAACCAGCCTCCCCCGGGTCCCAGGAGGCCCCTTCCTAATGTGCTGCATGTGCACCCCGTGACATCCCCCGCCCACCCCAGCTCATGCCTGCTTGCACCGCCTGCGCCAGGGTGGTGAGCCCGGTCCTGCCCGTGGCGCCGAAGATGGCAATCTTCTTGACGGCCATTCTGCGGAGTCGTGGGGGTGCGAGGCCACGGAGTTGCACGACGCGCGGGAACCGACTGGCTGGCTGCTGGGCCGCCCTCTCCGTCCTTCTCCGGTGGGAGGGACGGGGCGGGGCAGGCACGAAAGGCCACGCCTCAGCCTGCCTCTGGGCCCAACAGGCCACGCCTCTAGCTAGGAAGAATGCGGTGGGCGGGACAGTAGGCGGCACGCCCCTCTGCCTGCCGCCCAGCACCGCCCCCTCCGCCTGCCACTTAGACTGGGAGGCGTGGCCTATATGGCCAACTGGGAGGAGCGTGGGTGGACCCGCTTCCCCGCCCCTGCGCTCTAGCAGGGGGCGGGGAGAAACGCGGGCCACGCCCACCGACCTCTTTTGGCTCACGCCCCCTCTCCTAGTGCCTGACGCTGACCTGCGATTCACACTGTACCCCAAGGCCTTCTGGAAGCTACGAGGGAAGAAAGTGAGGGAGGGTGTGACACTGTGTGTGTATATGTGCCCGTGTGACTCTGTGGGACTGTGTGAGTAACCCCAAGGGAGAGCAAGATTGTGGATGACACCATGTGCCATCCCCTGTGTGTAGCGCTATGTTGCAGTAGGGGACTGCGTGTGACACCACGTGTGGCAAGCATTGATGCTGTTCTTTCGTGACCTTGTGGTGCCACTGTGGATGGATGACACTGTGTCCATCTGTGATGCTGTATGCATCCATGAAGCTGGGGGATATGGTGTGGGACATGTGTGAGATGTGTTTTATGGGAGTGTGTGACTGTTAGACAGTGACAGTGTAGGACACCCCACGTGTCATGTAAGGATGTGTGACTGTGACCCTATTTGAGTGTGTGGCTGTGGGTGTTAGCTATTTGTGACCTCTTGTGACTGTATGATGTATGAGTGTGTGACAGTGCAGGATGTGTGACACGTGAGTGTGTGACTGGTGTGACAAGCTTGAGCGTGTAAAAAAGTGTGTGACACTGTGTGATTGTGAAGCTGTGTGTGACCTGTGAGTGTATGACACTCCTTGTGACCCCACGGGAGTGTGCGACAGTGTATGACATACATACACTGTGTGCGTGACACAGCGTGGGTGGTGGTGGCACTATTCAAGTGTGTCACTATGTGTGAGGCTGTCGGGCACTATGCCAGTGTGGGACCCCATGTGAGCGTGTGACTGCGTCTGAGTTTGAGTGTTTGACTCTGTGTGACCCCGTGGGGGGGGTGATACTGTGTGAGTGTGTGGCTGTGGGTCATGTTTGCGAAGCTGTATGTGACCCTGTGTGTGTGTGTGTGCCAGTGTGGGAGTATGTGACCCCGTGAAGGATGCGTGGCTGTGTGTGACGCTACCTCTGGCCCCGTGAGTGCTGTGGCTCGGTGTGTGACCGCGCGTGGGCCAGCGCTGCAGGCGGCCGAGGCGGCGGGGGACGGTGGGCGGGAGGGGGTCCCGGGGGCGCGCCGAGCGCGGCGGCCGCGCGAGCGGGGGAGGCGCGGCGGCGGCGGCGGCGGCGGCGGCGGCGGCGGCGCATGCGGATCTGGTCGAGCGGCGGGGCCGGCGGGGCCCAGCGGAGCCGGGCCGGGCCGGGCCGGGCCCCCGAACGCCGACAGGGAGGGCGGTCGGGCGCCGCGAGCAGCGGGGACAGCGGCACCGGCGGCCGCGGGCCCAGGTGAGCGGCGTGGGGTGAGAGCCCCTCCCTGCAGCATCTCCCCACCTGCCCGAGCATCCCTCCCCCGCGTGCTGTGGGCATGGCCTGAGCCCCTAGGGTCTCCCGGGCTGGAGGAGGGGAAGGGTCCAGGGCGGAAGGAGCCCCCACCCCTCAGCCCAGCCAGCCTCGCGCCGTGCGTGGGTCTTCCACCCAGGCCTTGTCCTTCCCGGGCCCCCTCCTTGCGAGCAGTGACTAGACTGCAGGGACAGAGAGGTGCGGCCTTGGAAGGGTTAAAGCATCG
This sequence comes from Zalophus californianus, assembly GCF_009762305.2. NCBI lineage: Eukaryota > Metazoa > Chordata > Mammalia > Carnivora > Otariidae > Zalophus > Zalophus californianus. Next base: position 47,343,653 of record NC_045611.1, read on the forward strand.
ATTCCCACCCCCAGCCTCGAGCCTTTGCTGGGGCCGCAGGACACCTCTCTCCACCTCCCCCATCTCCTTCTCCTCCCTTCCTTTTCTCCATTCAGTCGCGTAATGGCCAGTGCCCTTCCGCGGGCTGACGCTCACCAAGTGCTAAGTGCCTCCCCATCCCCAAGTATCCTCCACTGAGGAAACAGTTATGATCAGCATTTAACAGGGAGGGAAACTGAGGCAGAGAGGCCAAGTTAAAGATGGGTTAAAGACACAGCGGGAATAAAGCAGGGCTTGAACTCATGTCTGTCTGACTTGAGCACAGGCACTTTGATTTGCTACGATATGTGACCAGAGGATGAATAATAATAGCAAGGACCATGTATCAAGGGCTTGCATGTACTAGATACCATGTTCCCTGCATTATTAACTGATTTCATCCACAAACATCCCTAGGAAATGGGCACTGTTATCATTACCATTTTACAGATGAACAAACTGAGGCCTAGAGAGAGGAAGTGACTGGCCAAGGTCACACAGGTGGTAAGTAGCCATATGCCCACTTAGAGCTCTCCGTGGAAGGAGAGAAGAATAACAGTGAATTTTGGAGTGTCCACCAAAAGGGCAGTCTCCACTACACTGACCAAGACCTGGACCCTGCTTTCCTACAATCTGGTGGGTTGTCAACTGTCTGAGTCTTTGAGAAGGACATTGATCTCCCCGCAGTTCCCTCCTTTCTTAGTTTTGGAATCAGGGGGCCGGGAGGGAGGAGGAGACGCATCTGATGTCTCTCACCCCCTTAAATTTCATATTTGCAATCTGGCAGTGTTCTAGAGCCTAGCTCTGGATCAGACAACACGTCAGCTAGCTGTTACCACAATAATGCTACGTAAGGAACCACCCCCAAACTCAGTGTCTTAAAAACACTGAGCGTTTATTTAACCATCAAGTCTGAGGTCAGTGATTTAGGCTGGGCTCAGCTGGGCAGTTTTTGTGGTCTCGACTGGGTTTATTCACATGTTGGGATGTGGGGTTGGGAGCGGTGTTAGCTGATGTAGTTGGCCTTGGCTTCAGTGACTGCGGCCTTAGACGGGGACTATGCTGACAATGTTTTCCTCACCCTCACAATCAAGCACAAGCGAAAACATGCAAAGTCTCTTGAGTTTTAGGCTCAAAATTCACCAGCACTTCCACCTACTTCTGTTAGTCAGAGCTCGTCATGGGGCCAAACCCAGAGTCAGGGTTGCAAGGGGACACTCTTCCAATTTTCCCATCCCTACAGTAGAAGAACGGTCAAGAGTTACATGGCAAAGGATGCGGTTATAAGGGTGAAGAATTGGGGCTGTTTAATGCAATCATTTGATCACAGTACCTGCATTTGAACTCTGGCTACCCACTAGCTTTGTGACCTTGGGCCTCAGTTTCCTCCTCTGTAAAATAGGCCAAATACTAGCCTATCTTTAGGGAATTAAATTTGTGGGAATTAAATAAGATAACACCTATGGAAGTCCCGAGGGCAGCACAAATACTCAAGAAATGTTATTTCTTGTTCTTACTGCATTGTAGAGTTCTCCTGCTAACAGTGTCATCATTCTAACAATAATACAGGGACAGTTTGCCCAGCCCCTACCCTCTGCCAGGTGCTAAGCTGGGTGCTTCACCAACAGCCCTATGAAGTGGCCAGGACGAACATGACTTGTCAGTAGTAGTCTGTGCACTTGAAAGACAGGGAAACTGCGGGTAAGGGAGTCGACAGGACTCACAGCCTGTCCACTGTTAGAAGCGGGACCTCTGAGCTCAGGCCCTGTTTCTAGCCTAATGTGCCTCTGCTTCTCCCCAGGCCTCACCTTCCCCAATGGCGCAGGTACCGGGGGAAGTAGACAACATGGAGGGCCTACCGGCCCCTAACAACAACAATCCCACAACCCGCTGGGAGAGTCCTGATCGGGCCTGGGAACGTGAGCAGCCAGCAGCCTCCACTGCAGCCGCCTCCCTCTTTGAGTGCTCCCGGATCAAGGCCTTGGCAGGTACCTGGAGGAAGGTTGGGGTGGGAGGGGGAAGGGAGGAGGCTGCTGGGGTGGTGTCTGTGTACCTCCGCATTCCAGAACCTTGGTAGCCTGGAGGATGGGAAAGAGACTCACAGACACTTTGCAGGTGAAGCTATAGACCAGCACCGTCCAGTGGAATGTTCCACAGTGACGGGAAAACATTCTCTCTCTGGGATGTCCAATATACTAACCACTAACTACTAGTACTTCCGGCTGTAAGCGCTTGCAATGTGGCCGGTGCTTCTTGAGGGACCGAATTTTTAATTGTATTTCGTTTTAATTAATTTAAATGTAAATAGCCACATGTGGCTGGTGGATACTGGATGGGGCAGTGCTGCCTTAGAACCTTAGAAATGTAGAGTTTCAGAAATGTGGGATTTTATAAGCATATTTTCTTAGAACTGCAAGACACTGAAATATTGGATTTTTGGGCCTTGGAATGTCATGCTCAGAGATTCTTCAAACTTGAGGCCTTTAGAAATGACACTCTTAGAACATAGAACTTTATAAGCACAGACCTTAGAAATTTTAATCATTGATTTCCCCCACCCTCCGCCAGGATCTTAGACCCTTAGAAACCTAAACTCTAATACACATAGATCCTTGGGGCTTTATAACCCTAAACCTTTAGAATTTCAGATTAGAATTGTAGATCCTGAGAATTTTGAGATAGAATGACTACACCTTCCAGCTTTTAGCACTGAAACCCTCAGTCTGGGGCCAACCAGGATGGTGAGCAACCCAACTTTCATGTTTTAGAACAATATAAGCAAAGACGAGAGGGCTGTAGAACTTCAGAAGCATTTGATCATCAGCATTAAAACTATGAGCAAAGGGGCGTCTGGGTGGCCCAGTTGGTTAAGCTTCTGACTCTTGATTTCAGTTCAGGTCACGATCTCAGGGTCATGGGATCAAGCCCTGCCTCAGGCTTCTGCGCTCAGTGTGGAGTCAGCTTGGAATTGTCTCCCTCTACTCCTCCCCCCACCACCATTCGCACTCTCTCTCTCAAATAAATAAGTTTTATGGGGCGCCTGGGTGGCCCAGTCGGTAAGCGTCTGCCTTCAGCTCAGATCATGATCCTGGGGTCCTGGGATCAAGCCCCGCACTGGGCTCCAGCCCCCGCATTGGGCTCCTTGCTCAGCGGGGAGCCTGCTTCTCCCTCTGCCTGCCACTTCCCCTGCTTGTGCTCTCTTTCTCTCTCTGACAAATAAATAAATAAAATCTTTAAAAATAAATAAAATAAAATAAAAAACTTAAGAAAAAAACAACCATGAGCAAAGAGCCTGAGAACCTTCAGAGACAGGTAACTTCATAATCATTAACTTTAAGCCTTTAAAACATTAGACCCTTGGGACCTTTATTATCTTGGGAATGTGGAATGTTAGAAACATAAACTATAGATTGTAGTAATCATGAAATCTTAAAACCCTAAGGTCGGAATCAGTTCCCTGAGAATCTCAAGAATTTTAGTAACTCAACATTTGACAATCATGGGACCTTTGCTACTAAGAGTCTTGGAACTTCATAATTGTAGGATGTTGAACAGTGGTGTCCAACCCAAGGGCCTCTGGGAAGCAGGTGACATGAAGAAAAGAGTAGACTGGGGACCATGGTCAGCTGGAAAGCAGCACCCTGGTCACCAGCTCCAGCCATGGGGAAATGTGGGCCTCAAATTGCTAGCAGTGATGTTTATCCTCAATTTCCCAATTTAAAAAAAAATCTGTATGTGCCACAAAGTATGAACCAATATTAACTCCCAGACTGCCGGCTTCCTCTGATTGAGAAACTACAGCGGTATAAAAATATACTCTTGGAAACTTAAAATCATACTTTCAGACTCTTCAAGCCTTAAAACCTTGGGATCACATCAACTTAGAATTCTAGAATTTATCCACAAAATATTTATTCAGTGCCTGCCCTGTGCCTGCCCTGTGCTGGACAATATGAGGGACATAAGGGTGACTGAGCCAGCCCACGGGGCTCCCAGGCCACTGGGAGAGTTAGATCCAGCCAGAGACTGATGACCCCGAGTGGTCAGGGCCCAGATGGTGAGGCACAGGTGGAGGGCTGGGATGGGGAAGCCCAGGGACTATAGAAGCTCAGATAAGGTACCTGATTCAATCCAGAGGGTCAGGGTGCTTCCTGGAGGAGGAGGTACTGAAGCTGAGCCCAGAAGGATGAATAATAGTGAACCCTGGGGTGGAGAGTGAAAGAGAAGACCTCCAAAAGTTGCAAGTGGCTAGATTGAAGTAGTGAGTAAATGACAATGTGAAAGGAGGCAGTGAGTTAGACCCTATAAGCCACCATGAAGGGTGTGAGGGCACTGGGGAGCTATGGTAAGATTTTAAGCAGAAGTGGGATGTGGTAACATGGGGATCAAGGACTCTTCGCATCTGAGAACCACTGATTCACAGAACATCAGTGCCGAATACCACAGACAGACAAACATCTAGTCCACGGAAATGTAGGGATCCCCTATAAGAAAAAAAAATTCTCATACACTCCCTGTGTCTACTTAAATTATTATATCTATAATTTTCCTAAGTGCAACAAACCGACGATTCTGTTTATATGTCTTATGCCTACAGTTCTCTAGAACTAAAACACGTTATATTGGACTCCAGAACCAAAGTGAAAAACCAGTTAACGTTCAGGTTGGGGTGCCTGGGTGGTTCAGTTGGTTAAACGTCTGCCTTCAGCTCAGGTCATGATCCCAGGGTCCTGGGATCGAGCCCCACATTGGGCTCCCTGCTCAGCGGGGAATCTGCTTCTCTCTCTCCCCCTGCCCCTTCACCCTGCTCGTGCTCACTCTCTCTCAAATAAATAAAATCTTAAAAAAAAAAAAAGATTCCGCTTAACAGTAACTTCAGGATGCTGTTTATACTGTTTAAATGATGTTGCTGCTCGAAATCCTAATGCCGTGACGTAGATCGCTAGGGTGCATTTTCTTTTGCATCCCTTTGCTTACTTCTCTCATGGTTTTTCTTATTCAAACTATAAGGCCAAACCTTTAAGCAGAGTTCTGAGTAACACGCTTTTGTATGAACACGTTTGGGAAAATTATCTGGACTCCATGCTCAAGAGAGTTCCCTTAATCATGCTCCCCGGTTTATGGCTCGCTGTCCTCATCAGTCTGTGAGGACCCTCTCTTCCTCTTTATCTATTCACCTAGTCTCTTTGCTTTTTAACATTTTTTAAAAAGAAATCTTTACGCCCAACGTGGGGCCTGAACGTGAAATCCTGAGATCAAAAATCTCGTGCTCTACCAACTGAGCCAGCCAGGCGCCCCTATTCATTTATTCTCTTTTATTCTCACATCTCGCACCAGTGCCTTCTCTCCTATGGGCAACCATTCTAATTGTTTGTTTGTTTGTTTGTTTGTTTGAAGAACAGGCTATTTGCTTATTTATTTTTATTTTTTTAGAGAGAGAGTGTGCGTGCATGCGCTCTAGTGGGGTTGGGGGAGGGGCCGAGGGAGAGGGAGAGAGAATCCCAAGCCAGCTCCACACTCAACACAGAGACCATCATGGGGCTCGATCCCATCACCCTGTGATGAAGACCTGAGCTGAAATTAAGAGTTGGTCGCTTAATCAACTGAGCCACCCAGGCGATCCCCATTCTGATAGTTTTAATGCAAATTATTATCTTTGCATGCCGATGATTTTGCAAAATGTGCATTGTTAATTACTGTGCATGTATACATGTATTTTAACTGTTTATTAAAGTATTACATGCACACAAAAAGGCAGATAAATCGTGAGTGTCCAGCATTTCCACAGGTGAGCACCCTCTGGTAAACAATCTCCAGATAAGGAAAGAATAGGACCACCCCAGAGAAGTCCCCCTCAGGCTACCTCTCTCACTACATCCCAAGAGTAAACACTATCCTAACTTCTAACAGCACGCACTAGTTTTTTTTTTAATTTTTTATTGTTGTGTTAATCACCATACATTACATCATTCGTTCTTGATGTAGTGTTCCATGAAGCACGCACTAGTTTTGCTGGTGTTTGAACTTCATATAAATAGAATCTTGAAGGGTGTACCCCTTTGTGTCTGGCTTCATTCACTCAACACTGTGCTGATGAGATTCATCCGTGTCTACCTGTCCTTGTAGGATATTCCTGCTCGTTGCTGTATAGTATTCCACAGTGTGAGTATGCCATAGTCTATCCATTCACCTGTTGATGAGCATTTGGGTTACACCTCGTTTAGGGCTATCACAAGCTGACTATTGCAAGCCTGTAATTCCTGGTATTTCAAACTATTACAAACTGTTGCTGCTTTAAACTTTCTAATACAGGTTTTTGGTGGGCGTAAGCACTCATTTCCACCCAGGAGTGAAAGCATTGGGTCATAGTGTAGGTGTATATCTAACTTTAGTGGAAACTGCCGGTTTGTGTCATTTTATATTCCCACCACCTGTGTGTGAGGGCTTCAGTTCCTGTACATCCAACTCTTAGTACGGTCAGTCTTTTTAATTTTAGCCATTCTGTTGGGTGTGCATTCTATTGTGGTTTTAATTTACATTTTCCTGGTGACTAATAACAACTAATGAAATAGAGCACCTTTTCATATGTTTATTCACTATTTGGATAGCTTCCTGTGAAGTGCCCATTCAAGTCCTTTACCTATTTGCATATTAATTTTCTTGCCTTTTTCTGATTGTTTTGTAGGAGTTCTTATATGTCCTGGGTACAGGTCCTTTGTCAGATAGATGTGTTGTGAATATTTTCTCCCACTATGTGGCTTGTCTTCTTGTTCTTTTAGTGTTGCCTCTTGATGAGCAGTATTTCTTTTTTTTTAAGATTTTATTTATATATTTGAGAAAGAGAGAGAGCATGAGCAGGGGGAGGGGCAGAGGGAGAGGGCAGACTCCCCGTTGAGCAGGGTACCTGATGTGGGGCTCCATCCCAGGACCCCGAGATCATGACCCGAGCTGAAGGCGGAGGCTTAACTGACTGAGCCACCCAGGCACCCCAATAAACACTAGTTCTTAACTTAAATGTAGTCTAATTTGATCATTAATAATTATTTCCTGTGTCGCTAACACTTGGTGTCTGAAGAAATCTTCGCGTACTTTAAGGTCTTGGAGATTTTTTTTTTTAAAGATTTTATTTATTTATTTGGGAGAGAGAGAGAGAACATGAGAGGGGGGAGGGTCAGAGGGAGAAGCAGACTCCCTGCTGAGCAGGGAGCCCGATGTGGGACTCGATCCCGGGACTCCAGGATCATGACCTGAGCCGAAGGCAGTTGCTTAACCAACTGAGCCACCCAGGTGCCCTTGGAGATATTTTTTAATGTTTTCTTCTAAAAGTCTTATTTATTCCTTTCACATTTAGATTTATAAGCCAGCTGATATTTACTGTATTTATTACTGTGTACAGTGTGAAATGTCGGTCAGGGTTTTTTTTTTTTTTTTTTTGCCACATGGATATCCAGTTGACTCAGTTCCATTTATTGAGAAGACTTTCTTTTCCCTACTGAACTGCAATTTCACTGTTACAAAGCTGAGAGCTCTATGTATATGGGTTTGTGCATGCAAGCATTGCTCATTGGTGAAGGTTTTAGCATATTCTAGAAGGTGGGTTTTTGTTTTTAAGTAAGCTCTAGGCCCAACACGGGGCTTGAACTCACAATGCTGAGATCAAGAGTCATATGCTTTTCCCACTGAGCCAGCCAGGCGCCCCTAAGATTGCAGTTTTTGCATTGTCTTCCCATTCAGCACTATGCCTTAAGACTCAGCCATGTGGGTGCACCTGGGGGACTCAGTCGGTTAAGCGTCTCACTCTTGATTTCAGCTCGGGTCATGATCTCAGGGTCGCGGAATCGAGCCCCGGGACAGGCTCCCCTTTGGGCATGGAGTCAGCTTGGGATTCTCTCTTCCTTCTCCCTCTGCCTCTCCCCACTTGTGCCCCCCCTTTCTCTCTCAAATAAAATAAAATAACAATCTAAAAAAAAAAAAAGAAAAGAAAAGGCTCAGCCATGTGGCACTGTGCGCATCTACTATATTGCTCCTAACTGCTGCATGGAGTCTATGGTATGAACTCACCATATTCGATTTTCCCAGTGATGGACAATGAGGCTGTCTCGAAGCCCCAACCTGCCCTTATCCACTACCCCCCAACTAGGGGGTATGCCCTAACTTAATTTGACTCCGATCGCTTCCCAGATGGCTGCCCTGGTGTCTAACCCCCACCAACAGGCATGGGGGTTATGATGTACCCAGGTTTCCACCACTACTTGGTATCCACCGGCTTCCTAACTTTTCTCAGACCAGTAGCCAAACATCCTTGACATACTAAGTGTTACTATATCCTTTCCCCTTAATCAACAATGGATAAAAGAGCAGTTAGTTATTCCTCAGCTCTATGAAAGTCTCTGTGTACTAAAGGTATGAATACATTGAGGTCTTATTCTAAGGAAGTGTGTTTTGCTTCTGACTAGTGATTACCACAGCGGAGAATATATAAATGACAACTCATAAGATGCCTGGGTGGTGCAGTTGGTTAAGCGTCTGCCTTCAGCCCAGGTCATAATCCCAGGGTCCTAGGTTCAAGTCCCGAGCTGGCCTCCCTGCTCAGCGGGGAGCCTACTTCTCCCTCTGCTTGCTGTTCCTCCTGCTTGTGCTCTCTCTCTCCTTCTCTCTCTCTCTTTGACAAATAAGTAAATAAAATCTTTTTAAAAAGTCACATAAAGGGGCGCCTGGGTGGCTCAGTCGTTAAGCGTCTGCCTTCGGCTCAGGTCATGATCTCAGGGTCCTGGGATCGAGCCCCGCATCAGGCTCCCTGCTCGGCAGAAAGCCTGCTTCTCCCTCTCCCTCTCCCACTCCCCCTGCTTGTGTTCCCTCTCTCGCTGTGTCTCTCTCTGTCAAATAAATAAATAAAATCTTAAAAAAAAAATAGGCCAGAGTAGCCAACAAAATGTGAGAAATTACTAAGTGATAAGTAGACATTTCAATCAGCTGAACATACTTTCACTGATTGTAACAAGGGCAGTTTGGCTAAAACCTAGAAACTTAAATTGGAAGGTACTAATAACTGTTCATCAGATGTCTATTTTCACACCCACCATATAAGGTAAATGCTAAAAATTAGTGTTACACACATCATTACATAAACATTCTCATGTAGGGTAACTTTTCTACAAATACAAACTTGGCTTTAGCGACAACTAAAATTCAAGAGGCTTTGAATCCCATTTCATGAGAAAAACTAGGCCCCAGTTCTCAAACTGTGGCCCAGGGACTCTGGAAGGTCAAACGTTTCATACTTCAAAGAGCTTAGTCTTTTTTATTCTTCCCTTCTGAGTGTATGGTGGAGTCTTCTGGGGCTGCAATGACTTCTTCACTCTACTGGCTCATCAACTGTGTGCTTGTGTAGACTTGTATTTGAAATTTTTCTTAGTTTTAATTCCTAATATAGTAAATATCAATAAATAAAACCACTATCGAGAAAAAAAAACTTAGGGCGCCTGGGTGGCTCAGTTGGTTAAGCGACTGCCTTCGGCTCAGGTCATGATCCTGGAGTCCTGGGATCGAGTCCCATGTCGGGCTCCCTGCTCGGCGGGGAGTCTGCTTCTCCCTCTGACCCTCTCTCCTCTCATGCTCTCTCTCTCACTCTCTCTCTCAAATAAATAAAATATAAAAAAAATCAAAATATCATTAAAAAAAGAAAAAAATTAAAAAAAATAAAAAGTCACATAAAAAATGACAACTTACTATGAGCACAATGGCAGAGGTAGGACAGTTGTCATTTGGGTTGGAGTCTTGACAACCCAAAGGTATGGGTGCCAGCTAGAGTCACGGCAGGAAGCAGATGGCTCCCCTCAAGGGAGTAAAATTGAGGAGAGCTTAATGAAGGGACTAATTACAGAGGTGTGGCCAGAATTATGGGAACTTACAAGGCCAGTGGACACCCCAGGGACTGGGGCAGGGCAGGGAGTGGTGAGGGGGCAGAGGCCTCCCAAGTTGGGGGTGTAGAGGGAGGAACCAGGTGCTGATGAAAGCTTTCAGTTCAGGCAGGGAGGGAATAAATCTCTCAGCCCTTCCTTTCTCTTTTTTGTTTTTTAAATTTAATTTATTTATTTGAGAAAGAGAGAGAGCGTGCAGAGGGAGGAGCAGAGGGAGAGGGAGAGAGAATCTCAAGCCGACTCTCAGTTGAGCCCGGAGCCCAATGCGGGGCTCGGGGCTCGATCTCAGGACCCTGAGATCATGACCTGAGTGGAAATCAAGAGTCAGATGCTCAGGGCGCCTGGGTGGCTCAGTTGGTTAAGCGACTGCCTTCGGCTCAGGTCATGATCCCGGAGTCCCGGGATCGAGTCCCACATCGGGCTCCCTGCTCAGCAGGGAGTCTGCTTCTCCCTCTGACCCTCCCCCCCTCATGCTCTCTCTCTCTCATTCTCTCTCTCAAATAAATAAAATCTTTAAAATAAATAAATAAATAAATAAATAAAATCTTAAAAAAAAAAGTCAGACGCTCAACCAACTGAGCCACCCAGCACCCCCTCCTTTCTCCTCTAACCTGCTAGCCAAACCCAACCGAAAGTCTGAGGCCTTTGGGGCTTGTGGAGCCCATTCATACAGTCCACACGAGCAGTCTCCCTGGGCCCAGAGCACGTGCAGAACAGTAGGGGCGACACCCCAGGGGCAAACGGAAGGTACCCTACTGGTAGCCAAACATGCTCACCAGCACAGTAAACATTCAGTGTCATCTGAGGTCAGAAGTGGCACTCTGGGACCTATCTGGTTTCACCTCCACTGTGGTTTTTGTTTTGTTTTGTTTTGTTTTTTAAGATTTCTTTATTTAGGGGCACCTGGGTGGCTCAGTCTATGAAGCGTCTGCCTTCGGCTCAGGTCATGATCCCAGGGTCCTGGAATCGAGCCCCGCATCGGGCTCCGTGCTCAGCCGGGAGCCTGCTTCTCTGTCTGCCTCTGCTGCTCCCCCTGCTTGTGCTCTCTCTGTCAAATAAATAAATAAATAAATAAATAAATAAAATCTTAATAAAAGAAAAAGATTTATTTATTCATCTGAGAGAGAGTGCCCATTGCCCTCGAGTGGGGGAGGGGCAGGGAGAGAATCTCAAGCCGACTCCCTGCTGAGCATGGAGCCCAGGATAGGGCTGATCTCACAATTCCTGAGATCAGGACCTGAGCCGAAACCGAGTGCGAAGCTTAAGTGACTGAGCCGGCCAGGTGCCACACCCCCACTGTGTTTTGTTTGTTTGTTTCTTTTTTTTTTTTAAAGATTTTATTTATTTGAGAGAGAGAGAATGAGAGACAGAGAGCACAAGAGGGAAGAGGGTCAGAGGGAGAAGCAGACTCCCCGCTGAGCAGGGAGCCCGACATGGGACTCGATCCTGGGACTCCAGGATCATGACCTGAGCCGAAGGCAGTCGCTGAACCAACTGAGCCACCCAGGCGCCCTAAAAATAGGGAGATTTTTGTCTTTAAAAATCCAGATTTAGGGGGCGCCTGGGTAGCTCAGTCGTTAAGCGTCTGCCTTCAGCTCAGATCATGATCCCAGAGTCCTGGGATCGAGCCTGACACTGGGTTCCCTGCTTGGCAGGAAGCCTGCTTCTCCCTCTCCCACTCCCCCTGCTTGTGTTTCCTCTCTTGCTATCTGTCTCTCTGTCAAATAAATAAATAAAATCTTTTAAAGAACAATCCAGATTTGGGGCTCCTTGTGGAATATCAAATGATATGACAACATTGGGGCTCCGTTCCAAGGAGGCTCTGGTCACAGGGGCTGTGTGGCCGCTGCCCCTGTTCTAGGGCCTCGTTTTCTCAGTTTCGGAGCCTGCCTGGCCCCTGTGAGCATTTCAGTTCTGGGCCCCAATTCCATGCTAACAAGATTGTAGTCACAAAAACCAAAATCTCACGGCATCGTGCTTTATGAAGTCACCAACTGGATGGCCCTGGAGGTGTTTCTACTCATTTTCTTTGGGTATCATCAAAATGAAATTATGAAATAAAAATATATTCTCATGGATCCCTGTCTTCCAAGCATGAGTTCCATTGATCAGAATCCATTGATTTAGTCCAAACCCCTCATTTTGCAAACGGGAAAATGGAGGCCCAAAGGGGAGAAATGTCTGCTTGAAGTCAAACAGCATGTTATCAATAGAGGCAGGACCGAATGCAATTGTCCTCATTCTGGCACCACACTGGGAATGCACAGAAGTCCCACTTTGGCTTCAGCGTTGGCCAAAATCTGGTGTTTGGCTCGGGAACCCGCTATTGGAAGGCAAAATAACCAAATACTCAATTCAATGTCTATTCCGTTACCACTTCCTGGTGTGTGATTGATAATCAGGCGTTCACACAGGGCCTCATCCCTCTCCACACAGCACAAAACGCACATTTTTAAAAAAGATTTTATTTATTTATTTGAGCGTGCGCACAAGTAGGGGGGAGGGGCAGAGGGAGAGGGAGAAGCAGTTTCCCTGCTGAGCAGGGAGCCCGATGCGGGGCTCGATCTCAGGACCCTGGGATCATGACCCGAGCTGAAGGCAGACGCTTAACCGACTGAGCTACCAGGTACCCCCAAAATGCACATTTAAACAAACAAGGTATTTCATGTGGATTTACTATTAATTTCTGCATATTCACTTTCAAATTAGAAGTAAACATTCAAGATCTTGTTTAAAGTAAAAAAAAATACAGGTCAGTGGATATTTTCTAGCAATGTATATATATTTTCACTGCCAGAATCAAGTGCAATATTTAATATTACAAAAGAGGGGCGGGGGCGCCTGGGTGGCTCAGTCGTCGGGCGTCTGCCTTCGGCTCAGGTCACTGTCCCAGGGTCCTGGGATCGAGCCCTGCGTCGGGCTCCGCGGGAAGCCTGCTTCTCCCTCTCCCACTCCCCCTGCTTGTGTTCCCTCTCTCGCTGTGTCTCTCTCTGTCAAATCAATAAAATCTTTAAAAAAAAAAAAAAAGAGGGGCGCCTGGCTGGCTCAGTTGGTGCAGCATGAGACTCTTGATCTTGGGGTCATGAGTTTGAGCCCCACGTTGAGGGTAGAGTTTACTTAATAACAAAAATAATATTATGGGGCACCTGGGTGGCTCAGTCAAGCGTTTGACTCTTTTTTTAAAAAATTTTTTATTGTTATGTTAATCACCATACATCATTAGTTTTGGATGTAGTGTTCCATGATTCATTGTTTGTGCAAGCGTTTGACTCTTGATCTCAGTTCAGGTCATGATCTCGGGGTCATGTGATCGAGCGCCAAGTCTGGTTCCACACTCAGAAGGGAGTCTGCTTGGCCCTCTCCCTCTGTTCCTCCCTGGCTTGTGTTCTCTCTCTTTCTCAAATAAATAAATAGAACCTTAAAAAAAAAAAAAAAAAGACTCACCCGATTTAAAAAAGGACAAGGGATTTGCATAGACATCTCTCCAAGGAAAATACACCAATGGCCAATAAACATAGGAAGATGCTCACCATCATTAGTCACCAGGGAAACGCAAATCAGAACCACATTGGGAGACCACTTCATACCACTAGGATTGCTGTGATCAGATGGGGAATAGCAAGGAGTGGTAAGAATGTGGGGACCCCGGGACCCTTGTACAGCACTGGTGGGAATGGAAAATGGTGCGGCCACTTTGGGAAACAGTCTGGCAGTTTCTCAAAAGGTTAATCGGAGGGGCGCCTGGGTGGCTCAGTCGGTTGAGTGTCTGACTCTCGATTTCGGCTCAGGTCACCATCTCAGGGCCGTGAGATCGAGCCCCACTTGGGGCTCTGCACTGAGCCGGAAGGCTACTTGGGATTCTCTCTCCTTCTCCCTCTGCCCCTCCCCCTGCTTGTGTGCAAGCTTGCTCTCTCTCTCTCTCTCTTTCATAAATAAATTTTTTTAAGATTTTATTTATTTATTTGAGAGAGAGAGAGAATGAGAGACAGAGAGCACGAGAGGGAAGAGGGTCAGAGGGAGAAGCAGACTCCCTGCTGAGCAGGGAGCCTGATGTGGGACTCGATCCCGGGACTCCAGGATCACGACCCGAGCCGAAGGCAGTCGCTTAACCAACTGAGCCACCCAGGCACCCCCATAAATAAATATTTTTTAAAAAGTTTAGTCGTAGAGTTAACATAGAACCCAACCATTTCACTCCCAGGTATATACTCAAGATAGCTGAAAACGTGTGTCCACACAAAGACGTATGTACCCGAATGTTCATAGCTGCATTATTCATAATAGCCACAAAGTGGAAACAATCCCAATGTCCATTCGCTGGTGAATAGATGAGTAAAATGCAGGATATCCACAGAATGGATATTATTTAGCCATAAAAAAGAAAGAAAGTACTGACACATGCCACAACATGGATGAAACTTGAAAACATCATGCTAAACGACAGAAGCCAGACACCGAAAGGTCATCTATTGTATCGTTCCACTGATATGAAATATCCAGAATAGGTAAATCCATAGAGACAGAAAATAGATTAATAGTTTCCTAGGGCTGGGAGAAGGGGGAATGGGGAGTGACTGCTCATGGGCACAGGGTTTTTTCTTGGAGGGATGAAAATGTTCTGATATTAGATGGTGATGCGGGTTGCACCACCCTTGGGAAAATACCAAAAATCACTGAATTTACACTTTAAAAGGGTGAATTTTATAGTATGTGAATTATAGCTCATACTAAAGCTGTTATTTAAAAAAAAAAAAAAGGACGGGCGCCTGGGTGGCTCAGTTGGTTAAGCATCCCACCTTGATCTCAGCTCAGGTCTTGACCTCAGGGTGGTGAGTTCAAGCCCCTCTTTGGGCTTTGGTCGCAGAGCCTGCTTAACCAACTGAGCCAACCAGGCACCCCTTCACCAAGCCTATTTAAAAAAAAAAAAAGAAAGAAAAGCTAGTAGGAGAGGTTCCCAAGCAATGTCTTTGTCAGTGAGACAGCCGTTGAGCAGTTGCACACAATCTTCCGCCCCCACCTGTTGGCAGTCACGTGCCTACTCTGGGCCCCAGGGACGTGGGAAACTCGGGATCCAGCTGGCAGTCCAACTACCACAGGGTGGGGGTGGAGGGGTTCTGGTGTGTGTGTGACATGGTTCCTGCCCTCAGCGGGCATTCCTCCTAGCATATCCCTTCCTCTTCATCCCCCACACCTCGCCAGTGCCAAGTTGTATTTTTTTCACCTGTGACTAACTCTCCAGTATGTCCCCTTCTCCCATTCCCACCTTCTGTCCTGGTCCGCTTGTCATCTCTCTCCAGAGTCGCTTCCCCAGTCTCCGCCCTGAGCTGCCATTCTTGCCTTCTCTGACCTACCCTCCCCACTCTCCACGGCAGCCAGAGGTGGTCCTGAAACACGACTCTCATTCTGCCCCACCCCCTCCTTAACCTTCCAAAGCTCCCTAGTGTATTTTCTGTGCCCCCACTAAACTGAGCTCTGGGAGGGAAGGCCTCTGTCTGTCCTAAGTGCTTAAAACAGTGCGGGGCACACAATAGGTGCTCAAATATTGATAGGATGAACAAGGCCAACTGGGATGAGACTCGGGGAAGGCTTCTTGTGGGAAGTGATATCTCAGGAAAGCTTTAAAGGACCTGTCTCCAGCGGGGCAGGGAAGGGTCTGTGCAAAGCCCTGACTGTTGCAGAGCTGGGCGGAAACAGGATCTGGGCCAGGAGTGGAGGGCTGGGGAGAAAATGCAAGGGCTCCGGAGGTATTGGGGATGCGGGGTATCGTCAGAGCCTGTCTTTCAGATGAGCGCGAGGCCGTGCAGAAGAAGACCTTCACCAAGTGGGTGAACTCGCACCTCGCCCGCGTCGGCTGTCATATCGCGGACCTCTACGCCGACCTCCGCGACGGCTTTGTGCTCACACGGCTCCTGGAAGTGCTGTCCGGGGAGCAGCTGGTGAGGGGACCTGAGGGCCTGGGGGAAGGCGGCGGCCCTGGGATCCCGGGCTGGGTTATCATAGGGTCCCGCTTATGGGTGTGTGGAACGTCCTAGAAGGGCCCGGCGAGTTAGCGGGCCTTTATTCAGGTGGGTGGGGCTATGGCACAGAGGTGGGGCTTGGGTGAGCCTGGGGGCGTGGCTGGGAACGGAAGCCGGGTTCTGTGGACGGTGAGGGCCGCGGTTCCCGCGGACTCTGGGCTTGGGGTGGGGAGGAGCTCTGTTGGAGGGGGTGGGGCTATTGGAGAAGGAAGGGGCTTTATTGGAGGGGGCTGGCCTGGGTAGTGCGGTAGCAAGGCGGAGGGCTATAAAATAGGGACAGGATGCTGTTGCAGGGGGTCGATGGGTGAGGGTGCGTTTGTCATCGGAAGGGGAGGTGTAGGTCATGGAACTCTGGGGCACCAGACAGAACGCTGGTGTGAGTTTGGCTTGTGGTATGGGTTGCAGTTGTATTTCTGGGCTTGGATGAGGCTTCATGGCAAAAGGTGGGATTCTGATGGGAGTTAGAGATTTATTAAAGGAGCTCAGAAATCGTGGGTGGCATGGCTATAGCATGGAAACAAACTAGTGCTATAAACGCGGGGAGACCTGGGGGAATGGGCGTGGCTCTCCGCAAGGGCCTGAAAGGGAGGCAGGGAGGGGTGTGGCCATGGATCTAGTGGCCAGACCAAGGTGGCCTGGAGCAGACATCCAGGGGAAGGGGCGGGAGGAGTAGGGTTATTGGCGAGGTAGCTGAGGCTTCTAGATAAGAGGTGTGGCTGTCAGGTTGGAGGCGGAGCTTCAGTAAAATGGGTTGGAGACGGGAACTAGAATAAGCCAAGAAGGGAACGGGCTCTTAAAAGGGTCTCGTTACGGGAAAGGGCAGGGCTTCTTTTAAAGGAATGGGTCCTGGGCGCCTGGGGGGAAAAAAAAAAAAAGAGGGATTGGGTCCTTGGTCTTTGAAAAGACCGAAGGGGCGTGGCCTGGGCTTGGACATCCAGGGGGCGTGGCTATGGGGGCCGGTCTTCTTTGGAAGGGGTGAGGCCGAGGGCACAGTGTTCTCGGCCAGGCCACCCCCCCAACGCCCCTGCCACCCTAGCCAAAGCCCACGCGCGGTCGCATGAGGATCCACTCGCTGGAAAACGTGGACAAGGCGCTGCAGTTCCTGAAGGAGCAGCGCGTGCACCTGGAAAACGTGGGCTCGCATGACATTGTGGACGGGAACCACCGGCTGACTTTGGGGCTAGTGTGGACCATCATCCTGCGCTTCCAGGTGATCCCCAAGTGACCCCTGCCCGGCCCACCCCCCCAACGTGCGGCCTTAGGAGGGCATCCCCCGCTCACTCCCCGACTTATTCATTCATTCATTCATTCCAAACATTTCCCCAATAGGATCCAGGAAACCTAATCCTGGTGGTGGGGGTAAAAATTAAGATAAAAATCATCATCATCATCACCACCATCACTATGATCATTTACATATTTTTTACTCTGTTCTAGGCACTGTTCTAAGCATTTGGCATTTAATAGCCCAACAACCCCATAAATTTGATACCATTCATTACATTTTACCATAAGGAAAGTGAAGCCCAGAGAGGCAAAGTAATATGTTCAAGGTCACACAGCTGGGGAGTGGAGCTGGAATTCAAATCCAGGCATTTTTGCTCCAGTTCAGAAACAAAATCGACAAATTTTCTGCCTCTATGGAGCTTACATTGTGGTGGGGGAGACAGACAGTAAACAAACCCTTAAATACATAGACAGGAGATGGACGAGAAAAGGATCGGCTCTAGGTAAGAGCTATGCAGAAGAGAATAGATTATGATAAAACAGTAAAAAATACAAAATATCAGGTTGATAGTGTTGAGATTTTAGACTCGGTGGTCAGAGAAGGGCCCTCTGAGAAGCTGATGGCTGCATGACATGAAGATGAAGGGAGAAAGCATTCCAGGCCAGAGACACAGCATCTCCAAAGGCCCTGACTAAGGTGGGAAGGAGCTGGAATGTCGAAGGTATAGAAAGGCCAGTGTGGCTGGAGAATGGGAGGCAAGGGGGAAGCAGGGAGGAGATGAGGTCAGAAGGGTTGACAGGGCCTAGGTGATCTGCAATTAGCGGTTTTGATTTTATTCTGTTTGAGATGGGGAGAAATTAGAGAGTTTTATCAAGAGGGTAGACATAGGGACGCCTGGTTGGCTCAGTTGGTTAAGCATCTGCCTTCGGCTCTGGTCATGATCCCAGGGTCCTGGAATCGAGCCCCACATTGGGCTAAAATCTTAAAAAAAAAAAAAAAAAATCAAGTGGGTTGTTGAAGGCCTCACTGAGAGGTG
This sequence comes from Zalophus californianus, assembly GCF_009762305.2. Lineage (NCBI taxonomy): Eukaryota > Metazoa > Chordata > Mammalia > Carnivora > Otariidae > Zalophus > Zalophus californianus. The sequence goes on from NC_045611.1 coordinate 47,361,872, forward strand.
ACAAATGAATCAAGACTTCAAGTTGGGGTGGAGCCATGTGGGCCCCTGAGGGAAGGAACAGGCAGTGCAAAGGCCCTGAGGTGGGAGCACACTGGTGATTTAATGAAGAGGACAGCAGGTCTCTGTGGAGCAGAGTAGGCTGTTGAAGATGAGGTCAGAGACATAACAAGGGGAAGTTTACTTTTGCCCTGAGAGATGGACCCACTGAGGGTCTCAGGGATGGGAGGGAGGCATGCGATCTGATCCGGGTGCTCACAGGGTCCCTCTCTGCTGTGAGAACAGACTAGGGGGGCAGGAGCAGGGAGACCAGCATGCACGTGACTGAGCTAGCCCAGGCCAGAAATGATGGTGGCTTGGATCAGGGAAGTGGGCCAGACTCCCAAGTATGGAGGCTTCCCTGGAAACTGAGACCCTAGTCCACAACCGCCTCCCCCAATTGTAGATGTCCCGGCCCACTCCAGATCCCACTCTCACGCTCCTGAACCCCCAGCCCCAGCCTGAAGCTGCCTCTCCCATCTCTTCTGTCACCTACCACCCTCCCTGGCCATGGGGGACGCCGGTATCTCCCAGGCTCAAGCCTTCCGGGTCCCAGCAGCCATGTTTGGTATCCTCACAGATTCAAGTAATCAAAATCGAGACTGAGGACAACAGAGAGACCCGCTCAGCCAAGGACGCACTGCTTTTGTGGTGTCAGATGAAGACAGCTGGGTAAGCACACCCCCTACCTGGCGCCCCCACCCGGCCAGCGGGGCCCTAACCTAATCTGGAGGGTTCCTTCTGGGACAGGAGTGCAAGGGGCAGCCCAAGTCCTCAGTGTCCAAAGTTACATCTGAAGTTAATGAACTGATAAATAAAGTACGTCCACTCTTCTGACCTTGACAAATAAACCCGTGTAACGATCTGGAAGGCCGGGTTCAAATTCAGAACTCGGGCTCATCAGAGAGCAGTGTTGGAGAGTAGTGGACAGTCCCCTCTGTCCCTGCACCTCGAGAGGCCTCACATGCACCTGTGTGGACATCCCAGTCCTATTCCTGAGCTGTGGCCACCCTGCCACCCTGAAAGCAGCCACCCCTCAGCCTAAGAGGGCCCACCCTGGGGCTCGGGTGGTCCCGAGGAGAAGTTCAGGCTTCTGGGTACCTTCAGTGGGGCTGAGAACGGAGCTGTGCAGGCTCTGCTGGGAAGTCCTCAGGACCCCCAGGGCTCTGCCCTGCGGGAGGGGCGTGGCCTGGACCTCCGGTGCCCTCTGGAGAGCTGCCCCTGGGAGGCAGGGGAGGCATGGATGGAGACTGGGCTTTCTCTGACGCTCAGCCTTCTGGGACTGGCTGCCTGTCTTCCACTGCTGTCTTTCCTGGTGTCTTGGGTTTACCTCCATGTCTGCTTTTCCTTGTTTTCTATCTCTCCCTCCCTCTTCTCTCTCCCCTCCTGTCTCCTCCCCTCCCTCCTTTCTTTCCCCATCTCTGTATCTTGTTTTCTCTCCATCTCTCTCTCTTTCCATCTCCCTGCCTCAATTGATCTATCTAATATCTGTCCACCCACCCATCCAACCATCTCTGTCGATCTCTCTCTCCCTCCCTCCCGACTGTCTCCATCTCTGCCTCTGTCTCTCCGTTCCATGCCGCCAGTTACCCTGAGGTAAACATCCAGAATTTCACCACCAGCTGGCGGGATGGCTTGGCCTTCAATGCGCTCATTCACCGGCACAGGTACCACCCGGCCTGGGGCAGCCTGGCCCCACCCCGCCCCACCCCCTACCTTGCGTCCCGTGGGTACCCGCCTGCACACGTGTGCATGTAGATGGCACATGTAGACTTGAGGACCCATCCCTTCACACGCAAGCCCTTCACACTTACACAAGGCACACACCCCGACGGAACCCTGTCCAGGCCACGTACTCTGTACACACGTGCCCTGACATGGATGTGTATACACACTCACGCTCATGCGCATACACAGCCTGTGTTTGCTGCTTCATTGCCCCCAGGGTGGAGAGCTCACTTCCCCATGGACTGTCCTCTGTGGTGTGTGCACGGCCGCCTCCCCCTCATTAGCAAGTCCTTCCTCTAGGCGAGCCCCAGAGCCCCCCTTCTGCCTCCCTGCACACTCACCTTTCACACCCCTGCGCCTGGCACTGAATTGGCTGAGGGGTGGGCATCCAGACAAAGTCCATGCACATCATGTTTGTACACATGGTAGATTAGGGAAATTGAGGCCCGGAGCCTGGGAAGGACTTGCTCTGGTGTGGTGGGAGCGGAACCCAGCCTCTTCTGCTGTAGACACGTGTTCACTCACAAGCCTTGCCTGTCACACATACACACTCATACACATGGGGAGACCCAGCCCCACCCCCACAGCTAGAAACCCACCAGCTCTACCCAATGGCAACATTTACTGAGTGCTTCCCGTATACACAGCATTGTTCTCAGTGCTTTCCAATAAGTCACTTAATATTCAGTGAGCCCGCGAGGCGGATGCTAGTATTATCCCCATTTTACAGAGGAGAAAACCGAGGCACAGAGACAAAATAGCGAGACAGCCAGGAAGTAGCCAAGCGGGGGTGTGGGCCCGGTGGGCTGGCTGTGTGATACTGTTTAGAAACACACCCAAGTAGACACGTATGCCTAGTGAATTCAGTCGCACACATGCCCTCACGCCATTCTCACAGCCACAGATAAATGCATGGACACGTACCAGCACACACAGCTCTCCCTGGGCCCGGTGGCGCCCCTCCTGCCCCTCGCCGTGGGTGGGGCTCCGACAAGGACGTCTTTCTGCCCCCTTGCACACTGGCCCGGGAGCCTGCCTGCTGCCTGCCCGCTCTGTGCCCCTGCCCAGGCCCGATCTCGTGGACTTCAGCAAACTCACCAAGTCCAATGCCAACTACAACCTGCAGAGAGCCTTCCGCACGGCTGAGCAGCACCTGGGGCTGACGCGTCTGCTGGACCCTGAGGGTGAGCCCTGCACAGCCCCTGCCGGACTTCCTCTTGGGGGGACTTCCGACCCCGATGCCACCCCAAACTCCACTCCATCCTGCTGCAACACCATCCCAAACCCAAGGCCTTCCAAGTCCCAGCTCCCTCCCAGCCCCTCCCCTTCCTCATCTCCAATCCCTCCTCCTCCCTGTCTTCCTGTCCCTTCCTTTGGCATCTCCATCTCCAACCGCAGCCTCATCCCCCTTCCTGTCTCCAGCTGAACCCCCTCTCCTCCCCAACTGCATCCTGAGTCAGCTCCCCCCAAGCCCAGCTCCCTCTCCCTCCCTAACTCCGGTCTCAGCCCCAAAGCCAAGCCCACCCCCAACATGATCCCCATCCCCATGCCCTGACTTCAGCCTCACTCCTAATCCATGATCATGCCAACACCAATCCCCCAATCTCTGGAATAACAGCTGTTCCTTTCCTCTGGTCATCTACTCTGTGCCCAGCACAGGGCTGGGAATTTTATGGAAACTTCTCCCCTTCATCCTCACACTGACCTGGTTGGATAGAACTTACCCATCGTGTTTTAAAGTGATAGAAACGAAGGCTGAGAGATGTGGGGTCACTTGCCCAGCGTCACACGGCAAACCAGCAAACGGGACTCGTGATAGCTGTATTCTTGATCAGTGCCTGGCACATAGTAGGTGTTTAGTGGCTGTCAGTTTCATGAGCTGGTGAAGCGTAAAGGCCAAGTATAATATTGTGCACTCAGTGGGCAAATCAAAATAACAATCGGAATTCGTTGAGTTTCTCCTTTCTGCCAGGCTATTTTTTCTAATACTTACAGTGCTCCCAGGTGGCAGGCACTGTGATTATCCTTCCTGTTACACTGGGGAAACTGAGGCTCAGAGAAGTTAGGTCTATTTCCTAAGGATATACAGTGAATAAGTGGTTGAACAGGGATTTAAGCACATGCTGCCTACAAAGTCCATGTCCTCAGCCTCCAACCTCACATCATTTATGTACTTCATAAATATTTATTGAGTTCCTACTGTATGCTGAGACAGTGGTGAAAAAAGACAGGCATAGGGGCGCCTGGGTGGCTCAGTCAGTCGAGGATCCAACTCTTGATTTCAGCTCAGGTCATGATCTCAGGGTCATGGGACCAAGGCCCACCTAGGGCTCTGCGATCAGCGGGGAGTTTGCGTGAGGATTCTCTTTCCCTCTCCCTCTGCCCCTCTGCCCCTCCCCCCACTCACATTCACTTGCACACATGCTCTTTCTCTCTCTCTCAAATAAATAAATACATCTTAAAAAAAAAAAAAGACAGGCATAGCCTTCGTCTTCATGGAGCTTAAACTCAAGCTAAGGACGTGATCACATAAATGAATATTTAATTGCAAATTGTAAGTTCCAGGAGGCAAGATAAGATGCCGTGAGGAAGACTAACAGGCTGAACAGGGAGGCTTATCTGAGGCAATGTAAGTTGAGTTGAGCCCTGAAGGATGTGTGGGAGTTAGGCCCACATAAGAGGGAACATTGTCCTACATAGTGAAAACAGCACGTGCAAAGGCCCTGAGGTGGAAGGCAGAATGGTGTGAGATAATTATGGTCGTTTCTCCATGGTGGTTTGCATGTGTCAGGTAGTATTTAATCCCATGAGGCAGATCCCCATTTGGCAGATACAAAAATTAAGGAACAGAGAGGTTAGTTATCTTGCCTGAGGTCACACAACTAGTACGAGTGGGTTCTCTCTCCCTCTGCCCAATCCCTGTCAGAATGCTCACCGTCGTGCTCCCCCACTCTCCTTTCCCCCCAGATGTGAACATGGAGGCTCCAGATGAGAAGTCCATCATCACCTATGTGGTTTCGTTCTACCACTATTTCTCCAAGATGAAGGCTCTGGCTGTGGAGGGGAAGAGGATCGGGAAGGTTTGGGGAGCCGAGGGATGGGGTGGGTGGGAGCTTGGGAACCACCTGGAGGCACATCTGGGACGAGGCTGACCCCAGCTTCCTTTGCCGGCTCAGGTCCTGGACCAGGTGTTGGAGGTGGGGAAGATCATTGAGCGCTATGAGGAGCTGGCGGCCGAGCTGCTGGCCTGGATCCACCGCACCGTGGGCCTCATCAGCAACCAGAAGTTTGCCAACTCCTTGAGTGGGGTGCAGCAGCAGCTTCAGGCTTTCACGGCCTATTGCACCCTGGAGAAGCCAGTCAAGTGAGGCCCAGCTCGGGGTGGGGGGCAAGGGGAAGTGTGGAGGCGGGGTTCCTGAGCTCCAGCCCCTTCAGGTTTCAGGAGAAGGGGAACCTGGAGGTGCTGCTCTTCAGCATCCAGAGCAAACTGCGTGCCTGTAATCGTCGCCTCTTTGTGCCTCGGGAGGGCTGTGGCATCTGGGATATCGACAAGGTGAGGTTGAGAATGTTGGGGAGAGGCAAGGTTACTCTGTGCGGGTGTATAGGTTGTGCACCGCTCAAGGGAGCCATCTACATTGTAGACATCATGGACTGGATATTCATCCTGACGGTTTTCCATCAGGGAGGTGCCATGAAAGAGCAATTTTTTTTTTCCCAGTTTACACAAAGGTGCTCTAAATGCTAGGAGTCACCTCAGACAGAGAAGCCAGGGCCATTAAAGTGTGGGGCGTTGTTGGGGTCTGACTGCCGCCTCCTGTCTCCCTAGGCCTGGGGCCAGCTGGAGAAGGCAGAGCACGAACGGGAGGCTGCTCTGCGGGCTGAGCTGATCCGGCAAGAGAAGCTGGAACTACTGGCCCAGAGGTTTGACCATAAGGTGGCCATGAGGGAGAGCTGGCTGAATGAGAACCAGCGCCTGGTCTCCCAGGTACCGCATTCAGAGCTTGGCTCTGGGGGAGATGGAGGGAGGGCGGGGCTGCTGGCCCTGGGACCAGAGAGGGAGACTCGATCTCCTAAGCAACAGAGAAGTGTCGGATTAGTCTCCCAGGTGGCCAATGACGGTGGGAAGGGAGAACTGGTCTCCTAAGTGAGCAGTGGGGGAGGGGAGTGGGCCTGATCTCCAAGGTAACAGGAGAGTGAGGTTGGTCTCCAGGGTAACTAGAGAGGACGGAATTAGTCTCTTCAGAAATAGGGAGAGTATTTAATTAGACTCTTAAGTGACAGAGGAGGTTGTATCTCGTGTCCAGGGTAACTCGGGAGGATAGAATCAGTCTCCTAAGTAACGGTAGGGTAGGCCTCGTCCCCAGTCTCTAGGGCAATGGTAGGATGGGGACTGTTTCCTGAGTGACAAGCTTCAGGCTAGATATGTGATGGAGAAGTGTGGGGCTGGTCTCCAGGGTAACAGAGGAAGATGGGGCTGGTCTCCAGGGTAAGTGGGGATGGTGGGGGCAGGGGCAGGGTGACAAGTGGACAGCTGGGGCAACATGGGTGAGTGTCTGCGGCCTGCCCTGCCCTGCCCTGCCCTGCCCCAGGACAACTTCGGGTATGAGCTGCCGGCAGTGGAGGCCGCCATGAAGAAGCATGAGGCCATCGAGGCTGACATTGCAGCCTACGAGGAGCGGGTGCAGGGCGTGGCCGAGCTGGCCCAAGCACTGGCGGCCGAAGGTTACCACGATGCCCGGCGCGTGGCGGCCCAGCGTGACAGCGTCCTGCGCCAGTGGGCCTTGCTGACCGGGCTGGTGGGGGCACGGCGGACACGGCTCGAGCAGAACCTGGCCCTGCAGAAGGTCTTCCAGGAGATGGTGTACATGGTGGACTGGATGGAGGAGATGCAGGTGGGGCCAGCCCCAGGGCCAAGGGTGGGCACGGTGGGCCGGGAGGGCCAGGGAGGGCTGTCGACACTGAAAGGGTTGTCAGGGAGCTGGAGAAGGATGAAGGGAGAGAGAGACGTTGACAGGGACAAGGAGATTGAGACAGAGATCAGAGGTCAAGAGATGGCTTGGAGGAGCAGAAGAGTAATCCAGGATAGTGCCGGGTGGGGCCGGCCTGAGGGCCAATGCCAAGCATGTGCTCAGTGCTGCCCCCTCTGGTAGGCTCAGCTGCTGTCCCGCGAGTGCGGGCAGCACCTGGTGGAGGCCGAGGACCTGCTGCAGAAGCATGGACTGCTGGAAGGGGACATCGCCGCCCAGAGTGAGCGGGTGGAGGCGCTCAACGCTGCTGCCCTGCGTTTCTCTCAGCTGCAGGGTGAGTTTGGGTTTGGGGTTTGGGGTGGAGACCGTCAGGGCTGGTGCTCACAGAAACTCCTAAGAGACAGTAGGAAGGAGTGAGCTCCCTGTCTTTGGAGGGATCCAAGCACCAAATAGGATCACACTCCACTGGGCATATCATGGGGGAAATTATTGCCTGGAGTGGAGGTTAGACCACATGACTTCTTCCTGCTTTGAGATTCTGCAGTCGTTTTTATCGAGCACTTTTTTTTTTTTTTAAGATTTTTATTTATTTGTTTGACAGAGATAGACATAGCGAGAGAGGGAACACAAGCAGGGGGAGTGGGAGAGGGAGAAGCAGGCTCCCCGCAGAGCAGGGAGTCTGATGCGGGGCTCGATCCCAGGACCCCGGGATCATGACCTGAGCCGAAGGCAGGGGCTTAGCAACTGAGCCACCCAGGCGCCCCTATCGAGCACTTGTTTTATGCTAAGCCCTTCACAGCCAAATGTCAATGAATACCATAAAAAGACTGTGTAAGGTAATATATAGTCAGGGCCTGTTCGGCAGCAAATGAAAGAAATACCAGTTAGCTTAAGGAGAAAAGGGGAGTCACTAAAATGTCCAGAGAGGGGCAAGTTTGGCTTCAGGCACGGCTGGATCCAGGGATTGTCCCATGATGCTTTTAAGACTCCATTTCTCTGACTGTGGTCTCTGTGTTTGTGTCACTGTTGGGCCGTCCCTCCCCTTGCGGTATAAATCTGGGATCATTCAGCCCTGTGTTTACATCCTAGCCACTTAGACCCAGCAGGAGACAAGCCCCTCTCCTCCAATATTTCTGACAAAAGGTTGAAGGAAAGCTTTCATTAGCCCACTGTGGGTTCCCTCCCCTCTGCTCAGCCAAGCATTGTAACCCCCGGCTCTCCAGTGAGCTAACTGGCCACATCTATGTGACATGGCCACCCCAGGGCCAAGTGTAGGGTCAAGCTCTTTCCAAAGACATGAACCAAAGAAGAGGAGGGTGGGAAGCCATTACCAGCAGTAGGGGCGTGGATGCTGATAGGCAAAACCAAGACTGGCTCTGATAAGGTTCTCATTGTACTGATGCCAATTCCCTCCAGTCACAGACCAGCAGGAATCCCCCTGTGGTCAAACCCAGTTGGGTTTGTCGGCTCGTTGCACACACCCTGGGGAACCCTGGGGCCTCTCAGTAGGAGGGTGTCAGGATGGGCTTGTTATAGGATGTAGGCTTGCATTAGGGGATTTGGGCATGATTTGTGCAGTGTGTGTTGCTGCGGGTTGCATACTGTCAGGAGGCAGGAGTAACTAGGTGATCGCTCATCTTAATCATTTGTATCCAGGCTGTGGGAGGAACCGGAAGTGGCAGTGGTCATTCACCTGAGCTGGGTGAGGGGGATGGCTGGCAGTTTCTGTGGCTTGCACAGTGACCTCTATTCTGTGTGCGCTCTGACACGATCATGGAAGGGCCTTGTGTCCATCCCACTCCCTCGTGGTCGCAGAGTGGCCTTGTCTGAAGCTGGTGTCCTGAGAAACGGTATGCTAGTCGCCGATGCTGCCAAGGCTGCTTTTTGCTTTCTTGCAAAAGAAAAGGAAAGGAAAGGAAAGGAAGGCCCAGAGCTGTAGAGCTAAGAGGGTTCCAGGCTGGCCTTTCTCACTCCTGTGTCTGGAACCTCAGCTCTTGGGAATCTTGAAACATCAGTAGAAAATGCAGGGCCTGTCTGGCTTGCAGGATGGTGCGGCGGGGCGGTTCTCACCCTCATGGGCTGGGGCCAATGGGGAAGTCTTCTTCCAAGCCCCATCGGGACCTGGCCGCCCTGGCTCAGCCCCTCTCGCCCACATTCCCACCCCAGGAGACGCTGTTGGGACCCTCTCCTTCCCCTTATGGATGTTTGCCCCAGGAGCCTCCCTCTGTCTTCTCTTTGCGAGATCTTGGCGCCAGGTGGCAGCCGGCGGGCACCACACAAACAGCAAAGAGGCTGGTGTGGGGTCTGTGTTGTCATGGTGACGGGAGGCTGCGCTGCCTGATACGTGGTCCAGAGGTTGGGCCTCCCGGTCTGCCACTTCTTAGCTGATCCTGGGCAAGTGGCTTCCTTCCCCGAACCTCAGTTTCTTCATCTGTAAGATGGGGCTAATAACGATACTGCCCCACAGGGTGGTTGTGAGGATGAAGCGACACTGTGCCAGAGTCAGGTCTGGATACACGGATGCCTGTTGCTGTTGATTATTCAGTTGGATGCCGTGGTATTTGGGTCAATTTCAGCAAATGTCCAGAATTCCAGAAATGGCTCATTCCATCTAGGGCAGCGTCTCTCACAGGGTTTTGACCCAGTAAGAAATACGTTTACCTCCTGACCCAGAGTTCACACGCACGCATGCACACACACACACACACAGGCACAAAGGTTTTATGAAACAATGCCTCCCCTTGCCCCATGTGTTGTGTCCTGATATTTTCTATTCTATTCGTTCTATTCTATTCCATTAAAGAAATGCTGAGCCATTAAGTTAATTTCACAATTCTCTCGTCACAAACCAGAGGCCTAGGAGGAAGGCGAACGAACTATTTGAAGAAAAAGGGAGTTCAGGTCATCCCTGGAGTTAAGAGATAAGGCAACAGAGGATGAGAGGGGGAACCCAGAAAATCACTTAAGAATAGAGACATTTCCCGCTGCCTAGCTGGCTCAGAGGGTAGAGTTCGCAACTCTTGATCTCTGGGTTCGAGATCAAGAGTTGCGAACTCTTAAGTTCGAGCCCCATGTTGGGTGTAGAGATTACTTAAAATAAAATAAAAATAAAAAGAATAGAGATGTTTCATTTGGTCCAGTCCTGAAGGAAACACAATTTACCCTAAAACATACAGATTCTAGGATTCTCTGAATCTCAGCTTCTACCCATCATTCAATCAGTAATAAGTCACCATTTTAATTAGGTACTGCTCTGGGCTCCACCCAGTGCTGGGCAATGGTGGGGACCCAGTGTGACGGAGACAGCCCCAGGCCCTGCCTTCATGGGGCTCCCAGTCCAGTGGGGTCAGGGCCGGGATGGGGGGAGTGGGGCACAGGCTGAGGGCTCAGGGCTGGGATAGGGGAAGCAGAGAAGCCTGGGGGAGCCAGAGAAAGTTGCCTGCTCCGGACAGCGTATCAGGGAAGGCTGCCCGGAGGGGACGCGCAGCCTGGAACCAAGGACCGGGCGGGTAGCCTGCACCTCGCTCTCGGGCGCCCCATGGCCCGTGCCCAACCCGGGATCCTCCCCTTCTTCTGGCCCAGGCTACCAGCCCTGCGACCCGCAGGTCATCTGTAACCGCGTGAACCACGTGCACGGCTGTCTGGCGGAGCTGCAGGAGCAGGCGGCGCGGCGGCGCGCGGAGCTGGAGGCCTCGCGGAGCCTGTGGGCGCTGCTGCAGGAGCTGGAAGAGGCCGAGAGCTGGGCCCGCGACAAGGAGCGCCTCCTCGAGGCGGCGGGCGGCGGCGGCGGCGGCGGCGCGGCGGGCGCGGGGGGCACGGCGGGCGGCGCGCACGACCTGTCCAGCACTGCGCGCCTCCTGGCGCAGCACAAGATCCTGCAGGGCGAGCTGGGCGGGCGGCGGGCGCTGCTGCAGCAGGCCCTGCGGCGCGGCGAGGAGCTGGCTGCGGCCGGCGGCGCCGTGGGGCCGGGCGCCGAGACGGTGCACCTGGCGGGCCTGGCGGAGCGCGCGGCGAGCGCCCGGCGGCGCTGGCAGCGGCTGGAAGAGGCGGCGGCGCGACGCGAGCGGCGGCTGCAGGAGGCGCGGGCGCTGCACCAGTTCGGCGCGGACCTCGACGGGCTCCTGGACTGGCTTCGCGACGCCTACCGCCTCGCAGCCGCGGGCGACTTCGGCCACGACGAGGCGTCCAGCCGCCGCCTGGCCCGCCAGCACCGCGCGCTCACCGGGGAGGTGGAGGCGCATCGCGGGCCCGTGGGCGGCCTGCGGCGTCAGCTGGCGACACTGGGGGGCGCTAGCGGCGCCGGGCCGCTTGTGGTGGCCCTGCAGGTGCGCGTGGTGGAGGCGGAGCAGTTGTTCGCCGAGGTGACCGAGGTGGCAGCGCTGCGGCGCCAGTGGCTGCGAGACGCCCTGGCGGTCTACCGCATGTTTGGCGAAGTGCACGCGTGCGAGCTGTGGATCGGGGAGAAGGAGCAGTGGCTGCTGGCCATGCGCGTGCCCGATTCGCTCGACGACGTCGAGGTGGTGCAGCACCGGTGAGCGCGCCCTTGTGGGACTTCCGGGGGCCCCTTCCTCACGCACGCGGTCTCGCCTGCCTTGGTTCAACAGTTCCCACTTTCGCTCCGTGGGGACCGGGATTCCAGGGGAATGGGAATGATAGTAGTTCCCACCTCACGGGTGACGCGTGAGGAGAGCTTGTAGAACACTTAGCAAATGCCTGGGTACAGGGAGCATTTCAGGAGCGTTTGCTGTTATCTTGAGGCTTGCAGTCACCTGGCGGGAAATTAACGTAAGCTTCTCCAGAGACACCCCAGCCTGGCCCCTCCCCTGGCACTGCCACAGTTCCCGCACAATTGTCACCTCCCTAGCTCATGAAATAGCTCCTGTCACTTCCTCTTCCATCATCCTCACCCTGCTTGACGTTTCTTCATAGCACTTAACCACCTGGTGACACGTGAGATGCTGACTCGTCTGTTGGCTGACTTAGTAATGAGTTGTGAAATTAGTGATGACCCCTTGTATTCATCCATTCATTCGTTCACTTGGTACTTACTGGGCTCTTGCTGCGTTCTAGGGCTTATGCTGGGCATGGCTGACACACCGGCCTGGTCCCTACCCTCGCTGTGTCCACACTTACCCAAGTCACAGCTTTGGGCATTTTTTTAAAAAGGGGAGGACTGTGCCCAGCTTTAAAAAGCCAGCTTTAAAAAGATCTACTTCGCTGCCATGTAGAGGGTGTGTTGGAGGAGTTGAGAATGGTGGCTGGGAGCCCAGAAAGGCAGCTGGAATGGGACCTCAGGTGGGAGGGGACAGGCTAGGAGGCCAAGCGGAGAGGCCATGGGGGTGAGGAGTCTGGGGAGGGGTGTTGTCCAGTACAGGGCCCAGAGCTGTGGCCTAGGGGTTGGTGGGGCTGCCCCTGAGATGGGGACCCAGGGGATAAACAAATTTGGGGGAAGATACCGAGGCCGGTTTGAGTCACAGTGGCTGCAGGGAGCCCTGCAGCGGTGTCCGGCAGCTGCAGAGAGAGATGTGGGGGTCACGAGAACTGAGACTGTGGGGATGGATGGGGTGGCCCAGGCAGGGTGGGAGAGAACGGCGAGGGCGTCCAGGACAGAGGCTTGGGGGATGTAACGTTCAGGGGGCGGGTAGGAGGAGGAGGAGCTGGTCCGGGGTCCCTAAGAGTTAGAAGGAAATGCAGGTCAGAAGGCCAAGAGGTGGGCAGGTCCCCAGGTCCAGGCCTGCCTGAGCACAGCCATCCTCCTTCTACAGATTTGAGAGTCTGGACCAGGAGATGAACAGTCTGATGGGCCGTGTCCTGGATGTGAACCACACGGTCCAGGAGCTGGTGGAAGGAGGCCATCCCAGTTCAGACGAGGTGCGCTCCTGCCAGGACCACCTCAACTGCAGGTAGGCGGGGCCCGGGGCCTCACACCAGTCCTTACCCGTTCTTTCCATCATTCTTTTCCTTATTCACTCAACTGTCAGTAATCAAGAGTGTGCGATTTCGACCCCGAGGTGATAATGGCCACCTAGGAAATCAGCGGAATCTTGGGGGGAAATGGTAATACCCAGTGCTAGTGATGATGTGGTAAAATGAGGATACAATATATTTTAGCGGGTTATTAGTTTACTTGTATAGAAGCGATTGGCTGAGTATCTACTATCTGCCAGGAATTTTTCTAAGCACTTTATGTGCCTGGTTTTATCTTGCAATATCCCAATTTCCATAGTCAAGTTTCCAGAATTCGGAACTCTTTTAAAAATGGTAACAGATTGGGGCACCTGGCTCAGTCATTTGGTGTCTGCCTTCGGCTCGGGTCATGATCCCAGGGTCCTGGGGTCGAGCCCCGCGTCGGGTTCCCTGCTCAATGGGAGACCTGCTTCTCCCTCTCCCGCTCCCCCTGCTTGTGTTCCCTCTCTCACTGTGTCTCTCTCTGTCGAATAAATAAATAAAATCTTTTTTAAAAAATGCTAACAAATTAATATCTTTCCCCCTAGAACACTACCAGCTGTTCTTCCAATGAGGGTAGGGTTCATAGATGAAGACGCAGATCCAGGGAGGTGAAATCCTTAACATGATTACTCAATCCAGTAAGTAGGAGTCAAACCCAGTTCTGTCTGAATTGGAGCTGGGCCTCTTGAGCACTTGTATTGAGTCTTCTCAACAACCCTATGGGGCATAAATTGCCCCATGTTAGAGAGGGGGAAGCTGGGGCTCAGAGATGTGAAGACATTGGCCCAAGGTCACACAGCAAGTTAGGGGGTCAAGCCTGGATGTAAAGTTGAATTTGTCTGACTCCTAAGACTATTTTTAACTGCTGTGCAGTAAGATTCCAGTAACCAGGGATTTTAAAGCCTCTTTAGCCTTGACAGTCTCAAAGCATCAGGGCCTCAAATGATAACAACAATAATGATTTACAGCTTGGTAAGAGTACATGCCAAGAGCTTTAGCCACATGATATCATTAAATACTCATTGAAATGGACATTATTATCCCCATTTTCCAGATGAGGAAACTGTGGATCAGAAGGAAATGATCTGTCCAAGGTCACGTGGTGAATCTGGCCAAAGCAGAACTTGAACTTGGGTCCTTTTTTTTTTTTAAGAGAGAGAGCACAAGAGGTGGGTGGAGGGACAGAGGGAGAGAGGGAAAGAGAGAAGCTTAAGCAGGCTCCATACCCAGCACAGAGCCCAATGCAGGGCTTGATCCATGACCCTGAGATCATGACCTGAGCTGAAATCAAGAGTCAGATGCTTAACCATCTGAGCCACCCAGGCACCCCTGAACTTGGGTCCTTCTGATTTCGGAGTCCTAATCTCTGCCCTGCGGCATGTCCATTCTAGAGGGGACAGAGAGACAGTGAACAAATAAACTAATAAATGAACAAGATCTTTAGAGAATTCTCGTGACCTGGTAGAACATAACCAGAGGGCTGGAGGTGATTTTAGATCTTGTGGTCAGCCATGACATTTTGAGCTGGGCCCTCAAAGGGGTTGAGAAGGAGCCAGCCAAAAGAGCTTGCTATCTTCCCCCAGATTGTCCCCACTCAGTAAGAGCAGCGCACAAGTACTGTTTGACCCACTTCATAAATCATAACTCACTGGACTCTCACAACACCCCTATGAGGTAGGTGCTGTGTTAGACGCTACGATGGCATCCATTTTACTGATGGGGAAACTGAGGCACAGAGAGGGTTACTTGCCAAAGGGCAGACAGATCAGCTTTGACTCCAGGCAGTCCAGTTTGGACCACATACAGCCTATGAAGAGGAAGTGAAGCCTAGAGAAGTATCATCACTTGCCTGAAGGCACAGAGCAATACATAATTTTTTTTCCATTAACTTATTTTGATACAGAACACATTTGCCTTTCCACCATTTGATCCTAGCACCTGGCTCATGGGACATGCTCAGTTTCTATTCGCTGGACCCAACAGAGTATCTAAGGTTGTAAGCCAGCACGTCTTACACTCAACATCCCTCTTAAAAACTGTTAGGGACCCCAAAGAGCTTTTTTTTTTCTTTTGTGAGTTGTATCTATCAATATTTACTACGTTGGAAACTGATACTGAGAAATGTAAAAATATTAAGTCATTTTAAAATCACAATCATAAGCCTGGCTAGATAAGATTTAAGAAACATATGCCTCCCTGAAAAAAATAAAATAAAATCACAGTCATAACCCCAGGAGGTTAACGTCACAACATATTTTTTTTAATGAAAAATAACTACTTTTCAAACACAAAAAATGTAGTGAGAAGAGTGGCCTTGTGTTGCATTTTTGCAGATCTCTTTGCTGCCTGATTGAGGAGAAGGCAGCCGAGTTCCCAGGTCTGTTCCTGCATTCAGGCTTGGTCATGCAGCCTCTGAGAATTACACAGGAGTCTGGGACAGAATAGATAGAAGAGAAAAGGCAAATAGCATCTTAGCGTTATTACAAAGACAGTTTTGACCTCGCTCAGATTGCATTTTGAGAACTGCTGCTGTAAGCAAGTGTGCCTTGTAGGGTTTTATTTTACACAGGCAGAAACTGGGGCTCAGTGTGATAAAGTGACTTTCCAAAGTCACACAGCGGCTGGGTTCTATCCCAGGTCGGTGCCCCGCCCCCCCCCCAGGCCCGGGAGGAGTCTCCGTCCTCCTCAAGCCGCCTTCCTTACCCCCACCCCCAACCCCGGCAGGTGGAACCGCATCGTGGAGCTGGTGGAACAGCGCAAAGAGGAGGTGAGCGCAGTGCTGCTGGTGGAGAACCACGTGCTGGAGGTGGCCGAAGTGCGCTCGCAGGTGCGCGAGAAGCGGAGGGCGGTGGAGAGCGCGCCCCGAGCCGGCGGCGCTCTGCAGTGGCGCCTGAGCGGCCTGGAGGCGGCTCTGCAAGCGCTGGAGCCCCGCCAGGCGGCCCTCCAGGAGGAGGCCGCCCTGCTGGCTGTGCGCTTCCCGGCTGAGGCGGCGCGGCTGCACCAAGGCGCGGAAGAACTGGGCGCCGAGTGGGGCGCGCTGGCAAGCGCCGCTCAGGCCTGTGGCGAGGCGGTGGCCGCGGCCGGGCGCCTGCAGCGCTTCCTGCACGACCTGGACGCTTTCTTGGACTGGTTGGTGCGCGCCCAGGAGGCGGCGGGCGGCGTCGAGGGGCCCCTGCCCGGCAGCCTGGAAGAGGCGGATGCGCTGCTGGCTCGCCACGCCGCGCTCAAGGAGGAAGTGGACCAGCGCGAGGAGGACTACGCGCGCATCGTGGCAGCCAGCGAGGCACTGCTGGCGGCCGACGGCGCCGAGCTGGGCCCGGGCCTGGCGCTCGACGAGTGGCTGCCGCACCTCGAACTTGGCTGGCACAAGCTGCTCGGCTTGTGGGAGGCGCGCAGGGAGGCCCTGGTGCAGGCACACGTCTACCAGCTCTTTCTGCGCGACCTGCGTCAGGCTCTCGCGGTGCTCCGCAACCAGGTGGCCGCCTCGGGGTTCACGCGGTGGGGGTTTGAGGCCGCGGGGTCTCGTGGCGACAGGGAAGTGCATGGAGGAGTGTTTGCAGGGACCACCGGGTTCGTGGCTCATCTGAGGTCAGTGGGATGGGGAGGGTATGTGGTATGGATCGTGGGTTTGTGGATCATCCGCGGTGAACATGTGTGGGCGTGTGCGTAACAGCATTTGAGGATTATGATGGGCGGACTGGTGTTTTATCTAAGGCGGCTGACAGTTTGTGGACTACCCCAAGTGAGTAAGGCACTTGGATATACGTTGCAGTGACTTCCCGGGTTTGTGAATTGTCTGGAAGGAAATAAGAGCGCAAGGTTGATTGGTGATGGTTAATGGAGTTCAAAGATCTTGGGGTGGATGATGGAGGGTAAAGATCATGGAAATAGGTAATTCAGGCCCGGAGGTTATCTGGATCAGCAGTTGTTTGTGGCTTATGTGGTTTTGGGCGCCCAAATGAGCAGATGATCTTATTGGGAATGGCAATTTGCATGCCCTCTGGAGAGGGGCACTGTTTATGGTTTGAGAAATCAAGTGAAGTGCCATGGTTATCTGGGAACAGCTGATCCATTTGGAGGTCATTCGGGGATGGGAAGCAAGTTTGGGGATTTGGACAAGGTAGAACATCCCGTTCTCAGATTGTCCAAGAGTAGCTAGCAAGCTTTAGAGATCATTTTAGAAAGGGTGACCACCTATGCCGGTTATCTTAGAGAAAGCTCACCCGGTTTGAGGATTATCTGGGGGAGGACAGACAGGGAGCCCCTGGAATTCTGAGGCTACTGAATATGGGAGCGGAGGGGGCCTTAAGAGAACCTTTCCGGAACCCCCCCCCCCATTTTACCAGTTAGAAAACTAACCCCAGAGAGGGAAAGAACTTCCTTGAGGTCACCCAGCACCCGGTTCAGGCTTCATGGATTAACGAAATATTTACCGAATGCCTCCTCTGTGCCAGGCACTAGTCTTAGGAAACAAAACACCAAATCCCACCTTCATGCAGCTGCCTTTCGTGTGTGTGTGTGTGTGTGTGTGTGTGTGTGTGTGTGTGTGTGTGTAGAGGGGGAGAAAATGATAAACAAGTAAATGCATACAAAAACAATGTCAGGTATACTCTATGAAAAATAATAAAGCAGGATGAAGGGATATAGCTGGGGGTGGAGGGTGGTATTTTTTGGCAGATGGTCAGAGACCTGAAGAAAGTGAAGGAGCCAAGCACGGGGTTATCTGCGGGGAGGGACTGCCAGGCAGAGGGCCTAGCATGGGCAAAGGCCCAGAGGTGGGATCCTGCCTGGCATGTTCGATGCTAGAGCACAGTGAGCAAGGGGGAGGACAGAGGGAGGCGGCAAGCCCGGGGTGGGGGGGCAGCGTCTCCCAGGTCCTGGAACGGAGCTTGGCTGAGCTGAGCCCCACCCCTCACCCCTCCCTCCCCAGGAGATGGCACTGTCGGGGCCGGAGCTCCCAGGCACAGTGGAGACAGTGGAGGAGGCGTTGAAAAGACACAGGGATTTTCTCACCACGATGGAGCTGAACCAGCAAAAGATGCAGGTGGCCGTGCAGGCTGCCGAGGGCCTGCTGAGGCAGGGCAACGCCTATGGGGAGCAGGCCCAGGAGGCTGTGACCCAGCTGCTGGAGAAGTAGGTCCCTCAGACCCCAGGGGCACAGGGGAGGGATGAAGCGGCCAGGGCTCCTCCCTTTCCATCCCCGATTTCCGCTTCTCCGCCCCTCTCTGGTTTCTCTTTAATTCCATACTGGTTTAGATTTGATTTAACTTGACGTTTCGTGAAAAGGTAACTAACCGGTGGTCGGAAACCCAAAAGATACAGGATATGCAGTGAAGTTTCTCTGCCAGGCCGGCCCTCAGCCTGGGGTAGTTGGACAGGTGGTGAAAATGTTAACTTCATTTCCTCAGTGCCCTGGCTCCGCCCTGCTGTGCTGGTCCCCAGATCCCGCAGCTGAAGGCCAGACACAGGTTCCATTCTAGCTTTCCAGACGGGATGCCGTGCCCTGCCATACTGGGTTTTTGGGTATGGTGAATGAGCCCCTCTGGCAGGCCCCGGCGGCCAGGTTCCCTAGGAAGCTCGCAGAGTGTGTGTGTTCGTGTGTTCCTTTCATGCTTCCCTTGCACATTATCGGCCACCATCTGTCTCTCATCACTACCCTGTCTCTTGTCTGTCCTTGCACTAATTGGGCAAAGACATTGACTGAGTATCCACTGTGTGCCAGGCACTCTTCTAGGCTCCGAACAAAACACTTCCCCCTACCAAAAAATCCCAGCCCTCAAGTAGAGTCTTTCATAGGGGCTCCTCCAGGCTGATTTCTGTCATCGATGTTTCTGTCTCTTGTGGTGAGTCAGTGAGGGCCCAGTGCCCTTCTGTCCTTCCATCCAAAGCATGCCTGGTCACTCCACCACCATCTGCAGCCTGGAGACCCCAGCCCTTCCTCTGTCTGGGGCTCAGGTGTCTTTTTCCCCTAAATTCATCTGGGACAAAGGCTGGAATTTTCTAAGGGAAACTTTCATGGGGATTCTGGTCCTGAGAGTGTAAACTCGTGATTTAGGGCTCCCAGTGCCAGGCCTGGACCTGCCCTTCCTTTACCCCACATTTTTTTTTTTTTTAGATTTTATTTATTTGAGAGAGAAAGAGCACAAGCAGGGGGTAGAGGCAGAGGGAGAGGGAGAAGCAGACTCCCTGATGAGCAGGGCGCCTGATGCGGGGCTCGATCCCAGGACCCCGGGATCATGACACTTAACCAACTGAGCCACCCAGGTGCCCTAGCCCACACTTCTTGAGCACCTGCCGTATGCCAGGCTCTGCAGAATGAAGAGGTGGGGCCTGGGGGACTGCCCATTCTGTGATTTTCCTCTTCCTTTCTTCCTTTCTTTTCTGTCATTTAATTGCTCCTTTCAATCTATCATTTATTCAGCTAATTAAACAGGTACTGGGTCCATGCCCGGTTCCAGGCCCTATGGGGGGCAATGCTGGGCACGCACCAGTGACCAGGACAGTACACGAGAGCTCACGTGAGCTCCATGCGGTCTGACAAGGGCAGCCTGGAAATACGGGGGGTTGAGGGAGCCCCACGGGGGCATCTGCCATAGGCTTGTGCTGGGTGAGGCTGGGAACACACCAGGAACCGAGACCAGTCCCAGTCCCCACCCCGCCTCACCCACAGGCTGCAGTTCATTTGTCTAGGGACAGGTTTCCAACCCGCCAGAAGTCATGAAACATCCATTCGCTGGGGCCTGCAGCTCAGATGCTAGTCCCAGCTCCACCCCTCACCCCAGAGGATGCAGGGCGAGTCACTTAGTTCCTCCGTGTGTCTCACCTCACCTGAAACCTGGACCCTTCCTGTGTGTGTGAACTGCTCTTCTTTGTACTCTAGAGGCTCAGTTAGGGGAACTGACTTACCCAAGGTCACAGCCAGGAAGTGACCCGGCCCGGATATGAAGGATGTGACCTCTGTTGTTTTCTTGCCCTCCGCCCTCGCCCTCCGGGAATGGAGGGATTTTCCTCATTCCTAGGACTGATGTTTGCGAATTGGCTGGTAAAGACCTGGAGGGATTATGTCAGTTCAATTTCAGAGGCATTTCCTATTTCCTGGCTCCTGAGCTGAGTCTGGGCAGAAGGGAATTAGTATTTTGCTTGTTTGTCTCTGAGTTGTCCTGTTCCCCCTTCTAGCCGCGCCCCTGGTTCTCGGTGACTTTTCTCTCCCTCTTTGCCTCCATTTATCTGTGTATCTCTGCGTCTCTGTTTCCTTCTGTGTCTCTCTGTTTTTCTCTCCCTCCATCTGCATTTCTCTGACTCGGTGTTCGCTTCTGCTCCTTTCTCTGTCTTTCCAGAGACTTTACCTTTGTTTCTGTCATCTCTCTTTCTCTCTGCCTTATGTCTCATTCATTCATTTGTTCATTCGTTCATTCAAGAAATGTATATAGAGCACCTGGTGTGTGTGAGGCTCTTTATCTAGGTGTTGGTGATACATCTGTGACCAAACCAGAATTCCTGCCCTCATGGAATGACATCCTAGTGGGGGAGACAGACAAGATAAATAAGTAACATACAGCGTGTTAGATAGTGCTAAGTGGGAGAGAAAATTAAAGAAGAAAAGAAAGCCAGAAAGTGTTGGAGAGCAATCAGGAGGGCCCTCACTAGGAAGGTGGTATTTAAGTAGATGTTGGGGGGCAGGAAGAGCATTCGGGCCAGAGGGAGCTGCCAGTGCCAAGGCCCTGAGGTGGGAATGGCTTGTTCAAGGCAAAGGAAAATGGGATGTCCCCAGCCCTCCTCCACCAGGACTTCTGGGCACTTTGTACTGTGGGCAGGAGGCCAGGCTGCCTGGGGCTGCAGTCCCTGCTGGCTCCGGGGTGGCGGGGCTTGGGTCCAGCCCGGCCGGTTCACTCAGGCCAAAGGTCTGGCCCTGCTTGCCAGTGCACCTGCGTACCCTCTGTGGCTCTAGCCCCATCTTTGCCCACGCCCCACTCTCTTCCCTTTCTCCAGCTCTGCTGCACCCTCCCATGTGGCTAGCTGTGTCTTTTACTGGTATCCTCTTGCCACCTCTCTGCCCTTCCCTCTCCCCATTGTCCCTGCCCCAGCTCTGTCACCTTCCCTCCCTCTGCCTCCTCTCTCTCCTTGTCCACTGCTCTTTGTCTGTCTGTCTGTCTGGCACTACCCTGCTGCATTTCTTTACTTATCTTTCCTTATTTCTTCTCTCCCTGGGTTTCTTTCTCTTTGTCTGTCTGGGGGTCTCTGTCAATCACTTCCTCTTGAGGTCTATTCCTCCCTGTCTCTGGTCTCGTGTCTGTGTGTTTATCTCTCTCTCTCTGTAGGCCTCTGCACCTCTCTCTCTCTTTCTCTCTCTGAGTCTGTCTCCCCCTCCTTTCTCTCTAGATGTCTCCTGATCGCTAAGTTACTGTCTCTCGGTATCTCTACTCTGCAAGTCTCTTATCTCTCTGGACTTGTGTCTCTCTGTCACTCTTTCTTTCTAAGTGTCTGTATTTCTTTCCCGGTCTCTGTCTCTGTCCCTCCCTCTCCCATACTGTCTTGCTCTTTCCCTCTCTTTCTGCCCCTTTCCAGCTCAGCCCTGGCTCTGCCCTCACTGATGTTTCTTTGCCTCTCCCCCCAACCCCACCCTACTTTCTCCTCGTCCTCACTCTTACATATGACCCCGGGTTCCTAGCCCTGCCAAGCCCGATGCCCGCACAGCCCTCCCGCCAGTGTCCCCCTCCCACCCCCCCAGGCTTGCCCCAGCCCCTATCTCCCCATCCCCAGGAGCCAAGAAAACCAACTACGGGCCCAGCAATGGATGCAGAAGTTACACGACCAACTTGAGCTGCAGCACTTCCTCCGAGACTGCCACGAGGTAAGAACTCCAGCTGTGCTGGGCGCGGGGACTTCTTTCCTAGTGAGGGAAGTGCTCCAGGGCTGAGGCGCCATGGGGGCGGGGACGCCCCGTCTAAGTGGGTCGTGGAGCGATGTTCACTCGGAGCCGCCAGGAGGCGCGCGGATTCCAGCCTCAGTGCGCAAGCTCCGCAGCTCCCGCCTCCTGTCGCGCGGGGGGGGGGAGGAGGGAGAGGAGGGAGGGGCCTTGGGCGCCCCTGGCAACGGCGCGCGTTCGCGCCTACGGGTTCCGCGGGGACGCGCGGTGATCTCACCTTTCTCTCAGGAGATTTGTGAGAAGAGCCTTGCTGGCGAGAGTGGTGAGAGACTGGCAGGGACAGGGTGGGGCAGGCGTGGGTAGACCAGCTGCCCAGAACGCAACTTCGGTCAGAGACGGTCCAGAAGCAACATTTCACCCCTTTAAAAGTGTCCAGGAATAAGCTCTACCCCTTTAGAGATGATCTACACATCTGTAAGGATCGCCCCAAATCAGAGATGGTTCAGGATCCCCTCCCCATTAGAGACGGTTCAGGAAGCATGCTACCTCCCCCTCCTTCCCCTGTATTCCATAGAAACTGTTTTGGACCACATAAAAGATCGCCCCATTAGAGATGACCCAAGAAACATTTTCCTAACCCCTAAAGATGATCCCGGCCTCTCCATTTACCCAGGATCATCACCACCCCCCTCCAAAATGATCCAGTGCCTAAGTTTCCCCCAAAGATGGTTCAGGACCCAGGCCCCAATTCCTCCTATTAAAGATGGTTTGACACCCTCCATGGTGACCCGCCACGGGAGATTGTTCTCTCCACATATGACATGGACAAGGGCCTCCATACCTCCCACCTCCACGTAACTCAAGCCCATTAGAGATGGGTCTAGGAACATGCTGTCTCTCTCCTCCCAAATGGAGATTATTCTGGCAGTCCATCTTATAAGTCCATCTGGCAGAACATTTTATGAGATATTCCAGGACCCCTCCTATATCCCCTATCTATATTCCTAAGATAGCCAGGAATCTGAGTCCCTTCTCATTGGAGATGGTTCAGGAGCCCACCCCACCGCCACCCCGTACTTCACAAAGCTGAGGAAGCCCAGGCCCCAGGCCCCCCATCCTGCCCTTCGATTAGGTCCAAGAGCTCCTTCTCCCTGTTGTGAGATTGTTCTGGAGCAAGTAGCAATAATCTGAGGTGGCGCAGAACCACCCCCACCCCCACCCCCCATGCTCCTCAACCCCCCCCCCCAGCTGAGGCCCGGCTAGGAGGCGGGCACGGAGGCAGGCAGGGGGCGCGCGCGGGCGGGCGCGCTGCCGCGGCGCGGGGGCGGGGGCGGGGGCGCGCGTCCGCCAGAGTCTCAGCCGTCGCCACCGCTGCCACGGCCGTCGCAGTGGAGGGGACGAGAGCCCGCCCGCCGCAGGGACGCTCCGCCAACGCCGCCGCCACTTCAGGTCCCCGGGGCGCCCAGGGGAGGGGGCTGACGCGCGTCCCCGCCGAGGCGTGTGGGGGAGGGGGCTCGGGCGCGTGCTCGCCCGCCCTGGCCGCGGGAAGGAGGGGCGCGGGCGGCGCGGGGGCGGGTCGGACCTGCGCCGGGACCCCAGCCCTGGGGAGGGGCAGCGAAGCTGGGAGCTGTCCGCGGTGCTGGTGCGGGCGGGACTGAGGGGCCGGGTCCCAAGGGAGGGAAGCGGAAAAGGGGGGGACTTCTGAGGCTACTCCAGAGGTAGTCTGGATTTGCCCTGGGGTTTAAGGAGGTCTCATTGTCTCTAGGGGGCTCTCCTCTGGGTAACGGGTGATCTGAATTTTGCCCTGGGGCTAGGGGGCTCTACCTTTTGAGGGGTTTCTTCCTTGGTTCTTGCGCCGTCTGTATGAGCTTTACATGATGGGAGCGAATCACTTTTTCAGGGGTCTCCTTTGGGCGATGAGGGACTTGGATTTGTCCTGGGTTTGGGGGCTCTGATTTTGAGGGCCGTTTCCTTGGTTGTTCCGGACTCTAGCTTTGCCCTCGGTGATGGGGGTCAACCACTTTGGGGGGACTTTACCTTGATGACGAAGTACCATCTCATTTCGGGGCTTTGCCTTCACTATGAGCTGTGGCTGCCATTGGCGAGCTCTTCCCTCTGTCAGAAACCTGTGAATTGAGTTGGAGGGTTCAGCATTTGACTTGGCTCTAGTGTGTGTGTGTGTGTGTGTGTGTGTGTGTATGACGGAGTCTGAAGCTGACCTGAACCCCTAGGGAGCACATGCTCCAGGGACACAGGGTGGGGTTTGGCCAGCTCAGGATTTGTCCTTGGCTATGACTTCATTTGACTCCCAGATCGAGCTAGAGTCTTTTTTTTTTTTTTTTTGCAGGAGGCAAGAGGAGGATCTTGTGACTGGGCGGGGGGGGGGGGGGGGGGGGGGAGGAAAAGGGGGAGGAGCAGAATGTCCCAGGTGCCAGGTTTGGTCATGAGTGGGTGGGGAGATTCCGGCTTGGGGGATAAGTCTTATTGGGGGGGCCTTAGAAGGCAGCCTTGTGATTGGTCCTGCTCAGGATAATGAGGGGGGGCTATTCTGTGCTTGCATTTTGGATGACTGGTCTTGCTGGTGAATGGGGGAAATACAACTGGCTTTAGTTTGGGAGGGGGGCTGGCTTAGGAAGGTTCTGTCTGATCCTGTTGAGGAGTCTGGGACTAGATTTTGGGGTAGGCTCATTTTGGGGAGCCAGAAGGTGGCCCTGTTGCTTACATTTGGGAGGTTGGGTTTGGCTGGCGGCTGGAACTAGTCATGGTTTGGGGGAACTGCAGTCCTGGAGTCCCAGGGCTGAATATGGGAAGTCCTGTGGGCTCCTTAGGGAAGCTGGTTCTGGGTTGTGGGGGATGGGTTTACCCCAGATTGGAGGGCTGGTTTGGAGGGAACTAAACTTGGCTGTAGTTGGGAAGTTGTTTAGGGGTTCATCTGGCCATAATGGGAGGTTAGAGCTAGATATGGGCTTCATTGAATACCCTTGGGAATGGCTTGAGAATCTTGAATTGATTCTTACTGGAGGTGGCTAAGACTGAATCAAAGGGTTAAAGTGTTGCTATTGGGAAGATGGTGTGGGAAGCTGGGGCTAAATTAGAAGTTAGCTAAATTAGGTGGAGGTCTAGTTTTGGAGGGTTGATTTGTCCCTGGGTGGGAGGAGGCTGACTGGCCCAGGAGCTGTGCCTTTGGGGGCTTATGAGGAGTTGAGAAGGGCTGCCCTGAGGACAGGGCAACTAAGAGATTGGGCATTCTGGGGGATGCTCATCCATCCTCCACCTCCTAGGAAAGAGTTTGAGCTGTGCTCCCCCCTCCCCCAACAAAGACCTTATTGCAAAGGCTCTTCCATTCCTTCCTCCCTCCCTACCCCTAAATCTAGCAGCCTAGGCTTTGAATCTGGGACTTCCTTGGAGGGGATAGGGGTACTGTGCCAGGTTGGGGGAATCGGCTGAGCTCTTCTCCCTGTCCTGCACAGCTGGATGGCTGGATCCATGAGAAAATGCTAATGGCTCGGGATGGCACTCGGGAAGATGGCCACAAGCTGCATAAGAGATGGCTCCGGCACCAGGCATTCATGGCCGAGCTGGCTCAGAATAAGGAGTGGCTGGAGAAGATTGAGAGGGTGAGGATATAGAAGGTCCCTCTGCTGGTGCCAGGTGCTGGAGGCCTCCAGGGGACCTACGTCTCAGTTCCTGAACCCTCCACTGCCGCCCTGCCATTCCCACCCCTCTGAACCCTTTCAGATCATTTCCACATCTGCTCCTAGCAATGTGGCCATGAGCGATGCTTATAACCTCTTTGAGCTTCGGTTTTGCCATCTGTAAAATGGCTAGCATCTCTTCTGCATGGTGCCCATATCCTCCTGGTTGTTAAATATTTTACCCCTTCTGGCTTTCTTCCATGCCACTTGGAGCATCTAGGCTGGAAGGTCAAGTAGACAGGCTGGAGCAGTCCTGGGAGACCCAGGGTTAACGTGAACTTTGGATTCCTCCAACCCTGGGTTCTGATTGTGTCTACGCCTCTTACTAGTTGTGGGCCTTGGCAAATTGTGCTAACTTCTTTGAGCCACCGTTTGCTCTGCTTTAAAATGAAGGAAATAGGGGTGCCTGGCTGGCTCAGTTGGAAGAGCATTTGACTCTTGATCTCGGGGTCATGAGTAGAGATTACTTAAATAAATAAAACTTTTAAAAAAGAAAATTAAATAAGGAAACAATGAACACTGCTACTTCCCTGGGCTCTTAATGCAGTAAAGTCCTTAATACAAGGCCAGGCACCTAGGAGCATAATTGCTATGGTATTATTTTTAATATGTACTCTACCATATGTAATTCTAGGCCATCAAGGAGCTTGACCTCAGTCTTGGAGGAACCCAGCCTCAACTCCCAAACCTGATCCCTACTCTTGTTGAACCCCTAGACCTACAGCCCTCAGTACCCCTACTCTTCTGATGCAAAGGGGACACCCGGGTCAGCCTTAAACCCACTGATGCCCCATAAATAGTGGCACGGGGCAAAGCCACACTGAGTTTAATGGAGGTTTATTCTTTCTGCTTCTTTTGCTCTCTCTCTATCTCTTCTGTCTCCATCTCTCTCTCTCCCTCTCTCTCTCTCTCTCTCTCTCTCTCGTCTGTCTTTCTTTGGTCCTTTTCCCATGTTTCTGACTTTATGGGCATGTCCCTGTATCCATCCCTCTATGTCTGTCTGTCTTTTGCCTCATCTTTCTCCCCATGCATTGCTTCCTTCCATCTCTGGACCTGTCTCTGCCTCCATGTCTCCCCCTGTGTCCCATTGCCCCCATACTTCTCTGTCTTCTCCCCACCCCGTGCCTCCTCCTGCTCACCTCCTGTCTCCCACCTGTCTGGGGCAGGAGGGCCAACAACTGATGCAGGAGAAGCCAGAGCTGACGGCCTCGGTGCGGAAAAAGCTGGGTGAGATCCGGCAGTGCTGGGCTGAGCTGGAGAGCACCACCCAGGCCAAGGCGCGGCAGCTCTTTGAGGCCAGCAAGGCCGACCAGCTGGTGCAGAGCTTCGCCGAGCTGGACAAGAAACTCCTTCACATGGAAAGCCAGCTGCAAGACGTGGACCCTGGCGGGGACCTGGCCACCGTCAACAGCCAGCTCAAAAAGCTACAGGTATGGCCTGGCTGACCCAGACAGGGTCTCTGTATGCCACCGGGGGCCTGAGTCAGGGTCAGACTCCACTCAAGGTATTGCACACAGAAGGGATGTCATACAGGGGTTTATTTCAGATGTGTTACAAGGGCTGAAGAGCAGAAAGGGAGTACCGAGGGAATCCAGGTAATAGTAACTCACTGCTTCTGGCAACACCAAGAGATTGGTCCCATGATTATCCCCCATTTTACCAATGGGGAAGGTGAGGCACAAAAGGTGAAGACCCTGCCCAAGGACACAGCTAGCCAGCGGCTCCCTTGGGGCACGGGGAGGGCTCAGGGAACAGACGCAGCGTCTGCATTATCTCGGCTCCTAGCTGGCCGCCAGTCAGTGGTCAGGATCTGGTCGTTTGACATGACCGGCTAAAGGCGGGAAAGTGGGCGTTACTTTTCACCTCTCAGGATGTAACAGCTCCTGCCTTCGTGTGCCAGGAACAATGCCAGACCACCACAGGAAACTGAGCCTCCCGGAGGTGAACTTACTGGCCCAGGGGAGCCAGTGAAGAGCCTGGATTCAAATCCAGGACCCTTGACTCTTCACCGCTCCTTTTGATACATCTGCTGCAGAGTTATGCTGCTAAAGGGGGCTTGGCATAGGGTCTGGGGGAAAAAAGAGAAAAAGAAAAAAGTTAGCTAATAATAATAGCATAAAAACGCTGATTAGAATCTATTCATTCATTAATGCAGCACGTCTTTACTGAGCACCAACTGTATGCCAAGTGCTTGTCTTGGTGCTGGAAAGTAGCAGTGGGCAAAAGTGACCCAACCCCGCAGCCTTCATGGGGCTCACGTTCTGGTTGGGGAGACAGACAAAGGAGCAAAGAGATACACAGAGCTGACCCTGATGCCAGTGATGTCATTACTGTATACAAAGCAGCGGCCCTCACATGCCTTGGTCTCCAGGACACCTTTCCACTCTTAGAAATCATGGAGAACCCCCAAGAGATTTGGTTCAGGTGCATTATACCTATCAATATTTACTGCACTAAGAAAACAAAGGATTCACGTAAAAACAACGATAATAATATCAGTTTTTTTATATCAACCCCGGAGCATTCTTTTATGAAGAATAACTCGGGTGCCTGGGTGGCTCAGTCGGTTAAGTGTCTGCTTTCGGCTCAGGTCATGATCCCAGAGTCCTGGGATCGAGTCCCGCATCGGGCTCCCTGCTCTGTGGGGAGCCTGCTTCTCCCTCTCCCACTCCCCCTGCTTGTGTTCCTGCTCTCGCTATCTTTCTCTTTCTGTCAAATAAATAAATAAAATCTTTAAAATAAATAAATAAATAGATAGATAAATAAATAAAATCTTGAAAAGTCAACATATTTAAAAAGAAAAGAAAAGAAATGGGGATCTGTGACTGTCAGGGAGGGCCAGCCAGAAGCAGAAGGCATGCTCCACTGAGGACAGCTTGAAGAAGTTGGTATAATGGTCCAGTGCTCTGCCATTGCTGTCTTGAAATTCTTAATCATATTTGAACGCAGGGCTCTGCATTTCCCTTGTGTACCGGGCCCCACAAATTAGGTAGCTAGTCCTGAGCCGAACCCACCTCGAAGCCAGAAGGCAGGGGAGGCGATTGGGGCGGTCTGTACAGGTCAGCCCCCTGGGCCCCAGAGCAGGGGAGAGAAGCTTAGACTCTGGGTCAGGAGGGGCAAAAGAAGGCAAAGGAAGGCATCCAGTGCATT
This sequence comes from Zalophus californianus, assembly GCF_009762305.2. NCBI lineage: Eukaryota > Metazoa > Chordata > Mammalia > Carnivora > Otariidae > Zalophus > Zalophus californianus. Next base: position 47,390,263 of record NC_045611.1, read on the forward strand.
TCCCCTATTACAGCATTGTTTTTTTTTTTTTTTAAGATTTTTATTTATTTATTGAGAGAGAGAAAGAGAGCATAAGAGGGGGGAGGGTCAGAGGGAGAAGCAGACCCCCTGCTGAGCAGGGAGCCTAATGCGGGACTCGATCCTGGGACTCCAGGATCATGACCTGAGCCGAAGGCAGTTGCTTAATCAACTGAGCCACCCAGGCGCCCCCACTATTGCAGCATTGTTAATGGTCTTACTGTGCTAGGTCACTCGTTACCAGTGGGACTGTGGGAGACAGTGTGGCACCATGGTCAAGGCCCCGGATGTGGGAGCCTGGCTGCCTAGGGTCAAGCCCTGGCTCTCTGACTTACCAACGGGGTGACCTAGAAATTACTTCTCACTTTGGGCCTCAGTTTCTTCTTCCATAACATGGGAATAATGATAGTACTGACCTCATGTGGACGTTGTAAAGATGAAAAGACACAATTTATCTAGTAGTTTCAGAATTGCTGGCTCAACAAATCTGAGTTTCAGTATTTGTTTACAGGTTTTTAACATTTGTATTTTAATGGTCTTCAACGGGAGGGGGTTTATCATCACTGTGCTGTGTTCAAAGTTACTTGGTCAATATTTCCTGACCTTCCTTGTGGTTCTTATTTATGCGAATGTTGTTTCTATTCAGAGCATTACTCCCCCACCACACACACACACTCATTTTGCTGCTTAAAAATGTATTTTGGGGGCGTGTGGGTGGCTCAGTTGGTTAAACGACTGCCTTCGGCTCAGGTCATGATCCCGGAGTCCCGGGATCAAGTCCTGCGTTGGGCTCCCTGCTCGGCGAGGAGCCTGCTTCTCCCTCTGACCCTCCCCCCTCTCATGTACTTTCTCTCTCTCATTCTCGCTCTCTCAAATAAATAAATCTTTTAAAAAATGTATTTTGGGGGGTGATATATGAAATGTTAATATAGTGCCAAAAGTTAGAATGGTCTTCCATTCACGTGATCTTGCCAAATAGCTTGCCCGAAGCCTGCTGCCATTTAATGCTCTCTCCCCAGCAGCCTGTGAGAGTTCCTGTTTCTGCCCATACTCACCAGCACCTGGTATTGTCAGACTTTTTAGATTTTTTTTCCCAGTCTGATGGATGGGTGTTTGCATTTGTATTTTTTCCTGTGACCAGTGAGCTTGAACATCCCTGTCTGTCTTCTGGCCATTTAGGTTTTGGAGGGAGGATTTGGGGCCTCCTGTTCTTCCCACCCCATGGAAGGAAGCACTGTTCAAGCACTGTTCCTGGGAGAGGCCTAGGCCCAGCAGAGACAAGGGTCTGGCTGGGGGGGTTACACAGAGATGGGAGGCAGGGGCGGGCCCCAGCACAGGACTTTCCCCAGCAGAGGGAGCCTGAGGTGGCGGGGAGTGACTCAGTAGGCCACCGCCCCCAGATGGAGCCCAGCTGGGCCCCAGGAGCTGCCTCTGGGGAAGGGAGGGGCTGCCCAAGGCCCCCCGCTGTCCCCTGGGGCTGCCTGAGAGCTCAGACGCTGGGCACAGGCAGGAGGGCGAGCGGCTGCCATCCAGCCGGCAAATTTCCTGGCTGCCGCACCCCTCTGGCCCTGGGGCCAGGCGGGGCTGGAACAGGCTGGTTCAGGCAGAGGGGGTATGGATGTGTGAGCCGTCTGCCCCCTTGGCCTCTCTCTGGGCCTGTCTCTCCGTCCTGCTCCCCGAGAGCCTCTGTGTGGAAACTCTGGGAGTTGCTGTCTCCCGTGTCCATGTCTATATTTCTCTTACTTTCTCACTCTCTTCTCTTTGTGTTTCCGTTCTCCATCTCTGCCTCTGTCCCTTGATCCCTGCATCCGCCTACATCCTCCCCAGCATCCCCTGCTCCAGCCGCTGCAGCAGGCTTCCTGGGAGCCCACCTGAGGTGTAGGCCACGTAACCCCGAGTCCTCTCTCAGAGCCTCCTGCCCAACTGGCCTTCCTGGCCCAGGGACCAGATGGTGGCATTCCAGGCCCCTGCTTGCCAGTCCTCAGGGGCCTGACCAGCTGGTCTGGCTCAGCCACGGGCTCCTGCCTGGGGAAGGTGGGGGTGGCTGGTCTCCTGCCATCTGAGGGGGACCGGCCAGGGGAAAATGCACTGGAGACTTTGCAGTTGCTAGGCTGGGTCCCTGGGGACTCCTTACCACCCACTCCACCCCCGCAAACCCCCCCCCCACACACACACTCCAAGCAAGGCTCTTTCTCTGGCCAAGGAAACCCCCCCCCCATTCTTTGTGTCATATGTCTTCCTGAGCTCAGCATGGCCTAGAGGGAGAGTTGGGATACAGGAGCGGCACAGCCGGGGTTTGAAGCCCCATTCCACTATTGCGAGACTCAGGGCAAGTGACCCCACCTTTCTGAGCCTCCATTCTAGAGAAGCAGAGTGACTGAGAGCCACTGGGATTTTGTGGTCACATGGCCCCGGGGTTCAAATTCCGGCTCTGGCAGTCTTTACTCTGGACCAGGAACTGCTCCTCAAGTCTCAGTTTCCCCGACTGGAAAATGGGAAGGTAGCAAGGTGGATCCAAGTAGGGATGAGAATGATCTGGGGGTCAGGGCTTGTGTGTTACTACCTACCACGTGGCTAGCGCCTGAGGGTTTTTCCCAAGTAGACTCTTCTGGTTTTGATTTTTTTTTTTACATTTGATGTCTTTTTTAAAATTAAGATTTAATTCCATACCATAAAATGCACACTTTTAATGTGCACAAGTCAGTGGTTTTCATGTATTTGCAAATCACCCCCCAAAAAATTCCATTCCCATTAGCTCCCTCTACCAATTTACTCTCTCTGTGAATCTTCTTTTTGACTCTATAGATTTGCCTATTTGGGACATTTCATATAAATGGAATCATACAATATGTGGTCCTTGGTGTCTGGCTTCTTTCACTTAGCACCCTTTTAAAGAGTCATCCTTGTGGTAGACTATACCACAGTACGTCATGGCTCCTCTGGTTTTGATGTGTGAAAAGCTGGTTTGCTTTTTAAAATTCTTCATTTTTAATATGGCGCAGCATACTAGCCTGGTGATCAGTCCAACAAACACAGTTAGCACACATTTACAGAGACCTGCTGTGTGCCAGGCACAGGCCAGACGCTGGGATCCAAGTGTGAACGAAACAAACATCCCCTGGGGCGCCTGGGTGGCTCAGTCGTTAAGCATCTGCCCTTCTGCTCAGGTCATGATCCCAGGGTCCTGGGATCGAGCCCCGCATTGGGCTCCCTGCTCGGCGGGAAGCCTGCTTCTCCTTCTCCCACTCCCCCTACTTGTGTTCCCTCTCTCTCTGTGTCTCTCTCTGTCAAATAAATAAATAAAATCTTTAAAAAAAAAAAAGAAAGGAACAAACATCCCCATCTTCCCCCAACCCCTTATGCTGCAAGGATTACATAAATTAATCCTGGTCTAATGCTAAGAGCAGTGGCTGGTATGGAACAGGCATCAGGATGTGTTGCCTATCATTGTAGTAAGGGTAAGAAGTATAATGTGAAAAGTGAAAAGGCTTTCTTCTCCCTCCACACACCCATGGTCCCACTCCCCGGGGGTGTCACTTTTTTTTAAAGATTTTTATTTATTTATTGAGAGAGAGAGAGAGCACGAGCAGGGACAGAGGCAGAGGGAGAAGCCGGCTTCCTGCGGAGCAGGGAGCCTGAAGCAGAACTGGATCCCACGACCCTGGGATCACGACCTGAGCTGAAGGCAGACGCTTAACCGACTGCCACCCAGGCGCCCCATGGGGGTGACACTCTTGTCACAGTTTCTTCTGAGTCCTGGAAATCTTCCATGCATACACACACATACACATGACATAGAGACAGACCAAACTGAAGCTTGCCCTTTTCATTGGACAGAACACCCCAGGTGTCCTTTCTTGTCCAAGAATGTACAGATATACTGGTTGCATGGTATTCCATGGGGTGATTCAACAATCTATCTTTAACCAGCCCTCTGTTGTGAGACCTCTGGGCTGTTTCTAATCTAATGCTAGTATAAATAGCACCGCAGTAGACATCCCTGTCTATATGCATTTGAGCCTATGTGCAAATATTTCTTTTCTTTTTTTTTAAAGACTTTATTTATTTATTTGACAGAGAGAGACACAGCGAGAGAGGGAAGACAAGCAGGGGGAGTGGGAGAGGGAGAAGCAGGCTTCCCGCCGAGCAGGGAGCCCCATGCGGGGTTCGATCCCAGGACCCTGGGATCATGACCTGAGCCGAAGGCAGACGCCTAATGACTGAGCCACCCAGGCGCCCCTGTGCAAATATTTCTGTAGAAAAGAGTCCTCCAGGGGCGCCTGGGTGGCTGAGTCGGTGAAGCGTCTGCCTTCGTCTCGGGTCATGGTCCCAGGGTCCTGGGATCGAGCCCCGCATCGGGCTCCCTGCTCAGCAGGGAGTCGGCTCCTTCCTCTCCCTCTGCCTCTTCCCCCCGCTTGTGTTCTCAATCTCTCTCAAATAGATAAATAAAATCTAAAAAGAAAAAAAAAGTCCTCCAAGTAACAGTTCTGGGCCAAAAGGTGTACACATTAAAGTTTTTGAGAGATATTGCCAAGTTGTTCCTGTGAAAATGCAGTGGATGCACTTGCACGTGATAGCGCTCTTCTCCCCACGTGGTACCCATGATTAGGTATTATCAAGCTTTCTCACCTCTGCTAATCTGAGAAGTGAAAGATACTGTTTCATAGTTATTTTATTTCTTTAAGATTTTATATATTTGAGAGAGATAGGGAGAGAGAGCATGAGTAGGGGGGCAGGGAGGGGCAGAGGAAGAAGCAGACTTCCCACTGGGCAGGGAGCCTGATGCCTGGCTTGATCCCAGGACCCTGGGATCATGACCCTAGCCAAAGGCAGACGCTTAACTGACTGAGCCACCCAGGTATCCCTGTCTTAGAGTTATTTTAATTTGCATTTCCCTTAATGTTGAAGGAGGCTGAACATCTTTTTGTACATTTAATGACCACTGTACTTCTGTATCCTTTGCTCATGTTTGCAGGGAAGGATCCACATTAAATGGGCGTTCAAAATATGTGGCATTCTTGCAGGAGTAGAAAAGTGTTAGTCCTGGAATTATTCCATCTCAGGTCATATGGCCACTTGGTGGGCAGATTATGGAGAGGTTTTCATCTAGCGGAGAACTGGAATTTATTAGCATTTCAGATTATATTTAAGAGTTTCCAGAATTTGAATGCATTTTGATTTTCTACACATTGCTGCAATGATTTTCCTAGCGAAAAAGGTTTTGGAGTGACTATTTTCTTTGATTTCTGCAGCTTGTGATTGTGCCTTTTGAAATTTCCTTTTATATGCTTTTGGCTTGTTACAACGTTTGATTTTTATCCATTTTCATGACTCCTACAGATTGTGAACTGTATCAGCTGGGACTCTTTGGGGTGCAGTTCATAGTACTTCAACCCACATTGACTTAGGCTGACGGGAGGTTCTTGGCTCACGTTGCTGAAAAACCCAGGGGGTAGGCGGCTTCAGGCATGGCTGGATCAGTTTCTCAAATTATGTCCTCAGCAATCTGTCTCCGTTTCTGGGCCCTGCTTTCCTCTCTGTTGGCCTGCCTCATTGTCGGGAGCAAGTTGGCAAGTTGGTGGCAAGTTGTCCCCCCACCCCCACCCCCACCCCCACCCCAGGCCCATATTCTACCTACTGAGGAACCCCATGGCAGAGTACCCTCCTGAGCTCACATTTTCTGCAGAAGTGGGAAGGGTTTGGGGCGCCTGGGTGGCTCAGTGGGTTACATGTACATCTCTTGATCTCAGCTCAGGTCTTGAGCTCAGGTGGTGAGTGAAAACCCCAGATTGGGCTCCACACTGGGTGTGGAGTCTACTTAAAAAAAAAAAAAAAAAAGAAGAAGTTTAAAAATTGGGAAGGGCTTTCCTTGGCTGATCTTAGGTCACATGCTATCTCTTACCCAATCCCCGTGGTCAGGATGGTTTCAGTGTTCTGATTGGCTAGTTTGGTTCGTGTGACCACCCTTGGAGCTGTTGGTTTTTTTAGTCGCCCAGAGCTCAGGTCTGAGAGGGGCATAGGAGGTGCTGCAGAGAAGGCATGGACGGTGGGCTGTCAAAACTAACAGTTCTGCGCTACAGAACCTTGGAACAACAGTATTCACTTGGTTCTTGGGTTTTGACTATTTGAGTTGCAGTCATTTGCTCTAATCTGTTACCACTTAATTTCATTATTGCAATGTCGTTTGCTTTTATGGCTTTCCCCCATCTGTTTAGAGTCACACAAGTAATACGTAAATATATTCTTTTGGTTAAAGGTCTTACTAACGTAGAAGTCTTAAGTGAAACATAAAGTCTCCCTTAACCGTACCTCCCATTCCCACACCCCGAGAGGAACCTCAGTTATGATTTGGTGTGCATCCTTCTAGACCTCTTTCTGTGCATTTACTAGCTACCTCTGTGGATTTTGAATATTTTTAATTTTTAATGTTTAATATACAAATTTTAAAAATTACATTTTACGGCTCAGACGTCAAACGCTTTATAAAAAAAATCCTATGTGACAGGTCTCTCCTTCACCCCCTCCCCATTCACTGAGTTCTCATCCCCCGCCCATAGGTACCATCTGTGATTAATTTCTTGTTTATTCCAGGGAGTTTTTATGCATGTGCAACCCATGACAAATATATTCAAATGTATGTTCTAAGTTGCTTTTTTCTCTTAACAGCAAGTCTTGGCCATTATTCCATACTGATGTGGATTTGTTTAACCATTTCACTCTTGATGGGCGTCATGTTTGTTTCCAATTGTTTCTCGTTATAAACTCTGCTGCAATGTGATCCTTGGGCGAACATCTTTATGCACATGTGCCAGTATTTCTTTAGTTATATTCCTAGAAGTGGAAGTGCAAGTGCTGGGTCAAAGCATATGAACTTTTTTGCATTTTGATAGGATCTGCCAAATTGCCTTCCAAATAGGCTCTGCTAATTTACACCACCACCGGCCGACAGCGGCTGTCTTTGCCAATAATAGATATTATCCATCTTTTACATAGTTGCCACTCTGGTGCATAAGAAAGGGTACCTTGTTTTAATTTGTATTTTTCTGCTGATTAGTGAGACTAGGCATCTCTTCCATGTGCTTATTTTTATTTCTGTGTGTTGCCTAGTCACTCCAAGAGGTGCCTGTTCACGTAGGGGCAGTCTTTTTCTTTGCCAGTGACATTCATTTGTGCATTGATCAAATCACAACCGAAGACCTATTACATGCCAGACACTGTTCTAGGCGTTCAGGAATACAGAGGTCAAGTGACACAAACCCTGCCCTCATGAAGCTCCCACTCCAGAAGCAGGAGACCAATAAAAAAGCCACAAGTAAAGACAGAATTGGCTGATGGTGGTTAAGTGGAGACAGAGGAAGCTGGATAAAGGAAATTCTTTGATTGTCAAAGAAACTAGCTCCTTGTTCTAATAATATGTGTTATGTTAAATATTTTTTTCAGGCTGTCATTTGCCTTCTAAATACATCTAGAAATTTTGGTTGATGCAAAAAAAGTATTTTATGTGGCCAAATTTATAAATCTTTCCCTTTATGATTTTTTTTTTCTTGGAAAGATTTTCTCCATCCTAAGATTATAAAAGCATTTGCCCAGGTTTTCTTCTGTGCCTTATGGATTTACTTATTCCATTTAAGTCTTTAATCCATCTGGAATTGTTTTCAGCATAAAGAGCAAGGAAGGGATCCAGCTAAATTGGTTAGCCAGTTGGCCCATGACCACTCGTTGAATAATCCATCTTTTCCTTGGGGATTTGAATAGGCATCTATAAAATGTATGAATTCTCCAGTGTATTTGGGTCTGCTTTTGTACTTTCTGTCTGTCCCTATGGCATACCAACTATTTAAATCACTATAAGTTTATATTTATGACATTTGGAAAGGTTGGCTCTTTGGACAAATTACCTAACTTCTCTGGGCCTCGGTTTCCACCTCTGTAAAAGGGGGATATCACCAAATTTGAAGGGTGGTTCTGAGAATGAATGAATGAATGAATGAATGAATGAATGGGCCGCTTTAGCTCAGGGGGCCGGGTAAGCCTCTTTGAGAAGATAATGTTTGAGCTGAAATCTAATTGACAAGGAAGAGCATGGCTTGTAGAGGGAATAACAAAGGCGAAGGCCCTGAGGCAGGAACTAGTTTAATGTACGTGGCGGTATCAGTGAGGAGCCTAGCGCTTCCGGGATTGAGCAGGGGCCGATTAAACCCCTTGGGGAGAGGTTTGGCTATCACCATAAAGGTACTGGGGAGCCACAGCAGGATTAGGAAGGGAGGGTGGAGCCTGTTGACTCTGCCCCTGTCCCCACAGTCGATGGAGTCGCAGGTGGAGGAGTGGTACCGCGAGGTGGGAGAGTTGCAGGCGCAGACCGCCACCCTGCCACTGGAGCCGGCCAGCAAGGAGCTGGTGGGCGAGCGGCAGAACGCGGTGGGCGAGCGCCTGGTGCGCCTGCTCGAGCCGTTGCAGGAGCGCCGCCGCCTGCTGCTCGCCTCTAAGGAGCTGCACCAGGTGGCGCACGACCTCGACGACGAGCTGGTGAGGACCGGCGCGGGGACTGGGGCGGGGCCAGGGTAATGGGGAGGAGATGGTTGCGCGGCTGGGGCGGGACGGGAGGCCACGGGAGAGCCTGCGGGCTGGCGGGGGCGTGGAGGTTGGGAGTGGGGGCGGGGCCGTGGGACCTTGGCGAGTTCAAGGGCGGAGCTGGCTGGGAGACCTTCCCACTGTCCCGCTGCTAGACTCAGTCATCCAGTCCTTCCCTTACTCATTCACTCGTTCACTTATCCACTCATTCACTCCTTCGCTTTTTCGCATTTACTCACTTTCATTCATTCATTGATTTATTCATGAAGCCATTTAGTTATTCATTGACTCATCTTTATTCCTTCCTCCACTGATTTATTGCTATTCGTTTATTCACTCGCCCCTCATTCATTCATTTCCTCATCCAGTCACTCCCTTCCTGATTTGCTCATTCATTCTTTCACTCACTGATTTGCTCATTCGCTTGATCCTTATGGGCCCAGCTCTGTACTTGGATGATGCTGGGGTCACAGGGGGGACCAAGACAGACCCCATTCTTGCCCATAGAGGGCTCAAGAGTCCAAAGGGGAAAACGGACTTATCTCCATTGACAACCCAGGGTGATTAGGGCTGTGATGAGGGAGTTTAGGAGGCTGTGGGAGCCCAGAGGAGGCAACTGGCCAAGGTCCAAAGTCAGGGAGGGTTTCCTGGAGAAGGAGATGTCTTGAGTTGAGACATGAATGAAGAGTCCCCGAGATCCTGCTGAGGGAATTGCAGGACGCAAGACCTGCCCGTGCCAAGGACAGAGGTAAGTAAGCCTGAACCTGGCTTGAGGGCAGAGAGCAAAATAGCAGAGCGAGAGAGGAGGCTGAAGAGGTGACCAGGCTCTTTGGTGAGGAAGGGTCTTAGATGCTATGCAGGTGGCTTACAGTTTAATTGAGATGCACGGGTCCTTGGGTGCATTCTCCCCCTGACTTGCTCCCTGCATCCTCCCCAGGCATGGGTCCAGGAGCGACTGCCACTGGCCATGCAGATGGAGCGAGGCAGTGGTTTGCAGGCTGTCCAGCAGTACATCAAAAAGAACCAGGTGAGCAGAGCTAGGGTGAGGGTGTGGGGTAGGACACATTTGGAGACACATGAGAGAAAACAGCTCAAAGTGGTTAAAGCCAAAATTTGTTGGCTCTTGTGATTGAGAAGAGTGTGGACAGCAGGTATAGATGCATCCAGGTACTTCCATGCTGTCATGAATCTCACAGCTCCATTATGTGTGTGTGTGTTTCTGTTAGCTTTGTTCTCAGGCCAACTCTCTCCTCTCCTGATGGTAAAAGACCTCCAACAGATTCAAGTGTACATCCCACTTGAGAGGAGAGAATTTCTCTCTCTCATTAATTTCAGCAAGTCCCAGGGATAACTCTTATTGGCTCAGCTTGAATCATGTGCCCATCCCTAACTAATGGTGGCCAGGGATTTAGACTGTTCTGTTGGCCTGGTCTGGACTCAGGGCCCACTATTGGAACCTGCAGATGGAGTCAGCCTTCACTTAATTACATGGGCTGAGAAGGGGTACAAGGGGGTTCCCCAGAGGAAAGTCAAGGTGCCGTGAGTAACAGTAAGGAGAATGGCTTACTGGACAAGGAAAAAGAAAAGGAACAAGTAGGAGCTCAAACCACCCATAGGGAGAAAGGACAGAGATGACCAGCGGAAGAGCGTGGACTCCTGATGGTATCCACTCCACTCGTGGTGGGGGAGCTCTTGAGCACCTAAGATCTCTGGATCTCTTCACCTCCTGGGCCTCGGTTCCACCTCTAGACAAGTAGAGCTGCTCTAGAGCAGTGGTTTTCAAATCACTTAGAGGAACTTTCTGGGCAAAGCAACTCCTTCACCGAAGCCCAGTGTAAGACACATGAGAGAGAAATACTATTACTAATTACACGTTGATAAAGACTTACTGTGTGCCAGGTATGGTCATAGGAGGTTGTATGTGGGCTTTTTAAATTTAATCCCCACAATAACCCTATCAGATGAGTATCCTCGTTCCTCCCCTTTACCAAAAAATATGAGTTGGGAGAATGGGCACTGAAGGATGGTGGGGAGGTGGGCTTACAAATGATTCGTCAAAGGTTATTGACCATGCTGCCCTAGCTGGAGTTCTTTAAGAGGCTGGAGGGGATTTTTTAGCTTTCGTTTTTCTCTTCTGATGAAAACACTCTTGACTGTATTTTTTTTAATTTTATGTATGTATTTGAGAGAGAGTGCATGCGCATGCGCATGCGCATGAGCGGGGGGGGGGGGGCGGAGAGGGGCAGAAGAAGAGGGACAAGCAGACTCCTCGCTGAGTATGGACTTGATCCCAGGACCCTGAGGTCATGACCTGAGCGGAAGGCAGATGGTTAACAGACTGAGCCACCAGGCACACCAGAAGACACTCTTGACTGTTGACAGTGTTGGGGACAAGTAGAACTGGCCCATCCTTTTCACGGTTGAGGGAAGCAATCAAGTGCACTTCACCTTAACCCTGGGGGAGCTCCACTGTCCGTGCGCAGGAGCACTGAATGCCCCGGGTGGCCCGGAGCCAGAAGACTAACAGCAGTTACTGTATTATACAATATATTGTATTATATAATATACATATATTATAACATATGTAACTGTATTGTATAATACAGTTACTGTATTATAGTATTGACCGAGCACCTACTACGTGCCATGCACAGTTCTGAGTGCTCCAGGGTACAACAGCCCCACGAGGTGGACATTAAGCATGCCACCCCCGGCCAGGGGAAGTTGGCAAGTTCCCCAACCTCTCCGTGCCTCAGTTTCCCCGTCTGTAAAGTGAGACAGAGAACTGGAGCTGCAGTGAGGACTGGATGAGTGGCCACATCCTGCAAAGCCCTTGCTTAGCCAAGTGCCTGGCAGGTGGCAGGCGCTCAGGGTCACCTATTATCACCTCCATTTGCAAGTCGAAGAAACTGAGGCACAGGAGAAGCTAAGTAAGGTGTGCACCAACTACAGAGCTGGTTGAGGGAACCTTCGGGGCTGATGGAAGTGTTCCATATCCTGCCCTGGGTACGCGGTGTACCCACGTATAAATATGTTGACCTGTACCCGGAAGATGTGCACACCTCAATGCATGTGAGTTCTACACCCACTGCCCACAGCAGTCTGATTCTCAGCCTGTTTCGGCCATTAAGGGGTATCTTACACCGCCAGGCGTCTTGGTTGAGAGTACAGTGTCGGGAGCCTGTGTCCTGTGTGGCCCCCTTACTAAGTGCTTGTTCCCCGGCGATGAACTGCGCCTCTCGGTGCCCGTTTTCCCACCGGCAACATGGGGGTGTGAGTGAGCGAGGAACGGCAAACTGCTTAAGCGGTGCCTAAGGCGGGGCGTAGGGGCGATCTGCGGCGGCTTCTGATTCCCTCGGTGTGCTGTGCGAGTCTCCGAGGCGCTCGCGGCCCCCCGCTGGGCCTCGGAGCGCCCCTCTCCACCCCCACCCCCACCTCTCGCCCCCAGGGCCTGCGGCGGGAGATCCAGGCGCACGGGCCGCGGCTGGAGGAGGTGCTGGAGCGCGCGGGCGCGCTGGCATCGCTGCGCAGCCCCGAGGCGGAGGCCGTGCGCCGCGGCCAGG